>NW_020229858.1:0-600000 GCF_003227725.1 Camponotus floridanus | reverse complement strand
TATGGCGACAACTTACCCCCCCGAGCGAAACACGCATGCACGAGGGTTGCGGAGCCCGAGGGTAGCGCGCGCGCGCGCGCAGATCGCGTCCTCGGCCGTCGTCGTCTCTCTCGATCCTGACTTTGCGCGTCCTTACGCGAACACGAACGCGTTCTCACTGACGCGGGGTCGCTTGCCGCGACTTATAGCGCCCGACCGTCCGCGGGATACGCGCCGAAGGTGGTCACTCGGAGAAGCGCGGGCGCGTTGACCACCAACACGCGCATTCTTCTCGCTGTGAATGTAAAAAATCGCATTTGCCGAACATCTTAGCTCATTCGTTCCCCTGCAGGAAATCGAAGAATGAGGAAAACAAAAACACGCAATCTCTCATCTCTTGCAAAATTATGAATCGACTTTTGTTTAGAGAAAATGTATTTGCGGATTATCTCTCGATCTTTAAGTTAGAATCTCAGCATTTAATATTTTAATGATAAAATTTGAATATTAACATTCTACTATAATTAATATCAAATTGAATAAACATGTTACATTATTAATTTCTTTCTTTGCCATCAAAACTCAATTTCATAAATTTCTCTCGATATTATAAGTATTATCTACATTATTAATAATAAATATCACATTAATAAAATTCAATTCTAGATTTCAAAAAAGCATGCTATTCATTTATTTTTCGATAATTTTACAACATTTTGTAACCAATACTATGAAGTAGATTTAAAATAATTATAAATTATAATTTCAGAATCCAATTTTAATTAAATAATATCAATTTATGAATAATTCAATTATCAATTATGAATAATTATGAATAATTTATAAATATTTTTTCTAATTTGTACAGAGACTTATTAATATATTAAACACAATCCTATTTATATAATAGATATCATTACATACATACAATATTAATAATATATAAATATTAATATAATTGTAAAATAATAACAGTCATAAATGATAAATTTTTAAAAAAGAACAGATAAAATATAAATTTGATTTTATTTATTCTGCGCACCCCTGGGTATATTATACAAAAAAGAAACAAAAAAGGTTTATAATATGAGAATTTTACAGAACATAATATATTTTGCGGAATCATTCCTATAATTCCTATAATTTATCATGTCGAGTACAATCGGTCTCGGTTGTGAACTGTTGATGAGAGGGAGAAACTTATATGAAAGTAGCACCGAATTTCTAGAATTTCGATATAATCGATAAATAGTTCTGATTTTTTTTTCTAAAAAGAAAACATTTTGGCAATTAGCAAATAGAATATCGAAATTTAAGATTTCTTAGTAGTTTTGGATTTTAAATTTTTTAGCAGAAGTTTTTGGATTTTAAATTTTTTAGCAGAAGTTTTTATAATTCATAAGTTAATTTTGAAATAGAAAAATTATATAGTTTTCGTCAGCATTGTATATATATTTAGATTCCTACCTTTCACATTTAATCACCGGACACTTTTCGAAAAAGATGTCTTAGAAACTTTAACACTCCCATAGAGAAGATTTGACTTTATATACATATATATCTTTATCGATTATATCCAAATTATCATATCTGCAAAAAAAATAAAAAAGAAAGAGAGAGAGAGAGAGAGTCCGCGAGTTTCACACGCAACACCTACGTCCACCCACGTGTTCTCCCTTTCACCCTCATCCTCTTCAGAGTTGCGCAGACCTTGTCAAGAATGCGACCAAATAACGCGGGAATACGCAGTCTAATACATAAGCCGTCGCATCTATGTATAATCGAACCTCTCGAGGCGAGGCTATTCATTCATTTATTAAGCAGCTAGCTCCGAATTATTGGAACATTAGCTTGATTGAACGAAACTGGGCACGGCCTATAATACACGGAATTTATACTGCCTTTCCTATGTCATCATCGATGAGTGAATATCTCAACGTCGGCTGCGCATTCTTACATGCGACTATGAATGCCGATCAAATAATTTAACGATCGAAAACGTTTCAATTAACATTTATTCTAATTTGAAATATTTTATTAGTAACTTTTTTTACTCAAAAAAATCAATTCTTTAAAATATAAACATTGGAAACTGAAATTAAATAATAATATTTAGAATATGATATTAAAATATGATACGGTATTTAAAATTCATATTCTAAATATTATTATTTAATTTCAGTTTCCGAGTACTATTATGTTCAGAATATTATTTTTTTAAAAGTTTACATTTTTTTTAAGTTTTATATATAATATATGTATATACTTTTATTATCCCCAAAATTTATATTTTAGAGAATTAATCTTTTTGAGTAAAAAAGTTGCTAATAAAATATTACAAGTTAGGATAAATGTTAATTGAAACATTTGTGATCGTTAAATATTTGATTTCGGCATTCATAGATGTAAGGACGCGCAGTCGAAAAATAATAATATTTAAAATATGATATTAGAATATGAAACAGTTAAAATACTTATTGGGATAAATGGAAAAATATGAATACTACTTTAATATATAATTTTAAAGTTATAAAATTTGAAAACTAATAAATGTATAAAGAAAATAATATGACATATGTTAAATATAATTTATAACACACAGACACATCATTTTAAATATATTTTGTATTTGTACTATAATATTGAAGAAACTATTGCCCGGCTATCCAGATGTAATTTGGATATTTTGGAACTGCTAATCCCGTACTCAAAGATGTAAGTCTCTGAGAAAAAACGTAATATTCAAAAAGTTATAATAAACTACAATTATAATAATTAAAAGTTTTATTATCGGAATAAAAATTAGGACATTAAAAAATATAATAAAAAAATATAATTCTAAATATGTATGTATACATAATAAGAATATTGAAAGATTAGAGGCAATTATTATAGATTTTATTATAGATATATTTTATAAGAAAATTGCATTTTTTATGTTTTAAATATATTCTATGTATTTCTAAATAAAAATTACTATCCTCACTTATTGAATGCAAGATTTTATAGATACAAGTTAAGAATGCTAAATTATATATTAAATATATTAAATAAAACTTTTCCTCAAAAATTGCAATTTCAAAATATATAATATTTTATTAATATATAATATTTTATCTTAAATTAATTTATGTATTTTTCTAAAAAAATTGTCCTATTAATATTGCTTATACAACAACGTTAAATACATGTTTATCAAATGCAATATTTAAAAAAAAATACTAATAGAGTACTATTAAAAAATAATAAGAATATAACTGCTACATATGCATATCTTGACAAATTGATATTTTGTGATAAATTTATTATTCAATTACTTATGCACTTGATATATAAAAAAAAATATATATATATATATATATACATAAAATTTATAAATAATATAATTTTTATACAGTGTCTTATGGCAATATAGAATTTATTTTTATATACTGATTTGATTAATTTATTCAACTATATATCAAATCAATAAGCATTAATTAAGCAATTAAAACAAATTTAATCAATACATAAGTAATTAAAATTAATTTATTCACATTGGAAAGGAATATTATGATATATTTTATAAAATCTCTTATTAATTTATGTTAAATTATTTTAAATGTTTTCTAAAATATCAATTTGCTCTACTTTCTCTTTTTTCCAACAAAAATGTAAAATAAATTATTTATAGATGTTAATAAGTCGTTGCAACTATTTGCAATACAAAATATTTTAAGAATATTAATATTTATTACTTACTAGTGCTATATTTTTGTGAATTTCGCCAAAAGTATCTGCAAATTTTGTTGAACTTCAGAGACAGCCAAATGTCCAAATGTCAGTTAGATCTATAAAAAAAAATTATGATATAAGTTACAATATAAAAATCAAAATAAACATGTAAAATTTTAAAAATATCAAAACTATATGTTAATTTCAAAATGGATTTATTTAATAAATTGTATCAACAAATTACTTAGGCTAATAGTAAAATGCAAATTTAAATTCGAAAATCACAAAAGAATTACAATAATAAATATATAATAATCACATCTATTTCGTGCATGAGTTAGAATAACAAAAATTATACTTATAAATATACACTTGTAAATGTTACACTTTACTTAAAATTTCAGTATTTCGAATTGTTTGATTGATCCCTCGAAAAGATAGAAATTTTTTTTCTTCAGTCAATTAAACAAAATATTTTTGAAACATTGATAATTCTAGGTAGATTATCATTTATTGTTTTAATGCGTTGTTTTTTGCGTTTTGATCATGACTTATTTTAAGATTTATGAAAAAAATTGGATTCGCGAATAATTTAAATGAAAAAACACTCACAAAAGCAATTTTCAATCTTATACGACTTATTTTTAGTCTGTATTTTCTGTATTTTTTTTCCGATCTCGCATATATTTGCACACGTCTTCTTCTTCTTTGGATTTTAATGGCCACCTCTGATCTGGGAGCGATCAGTATATTCAGGCCAACAACTGGTTTGAGCGAGAGAATAATGTAGTGAGTTACAAGGTGATGTATCAGGCGCATTCATACCATTTAAATTCATAAATTATCTTAGATCTTAGAAGATCAAAAAGTAGAAATTATGACTCTACTTGCACACGTTACTTTGAACTACTATTTGCAAAGAAACGCTCATCTCAGTACTTATACCTGCCGTAGATAGCGCTGATAATCATTATTACCATACATATCGATAAACGAAAATATGCTATAAATTATTAAGTAATCTTGCAATTTACTCATAAGCGATATTATTACGAATAATTGCGTCTATTCGGCTCAATTTATTCTTTTTGTCGACTTATGTACCTTTGAAAGATCGATAGGATAAAAGGACCTAATGGATCTCCATCGAAAAAATCTTGCCACTTGAAATTCCGGTCTAATATTTAATAAAATTACTAAATAATCTTACAATTTATTCAGAAGACGATTTTATTGCAAATAATCGCGTCAATTTGGTTCGATTATCTCTTTGTTGGCTTACTTTTACGGATTTTATCGGAGCTCGATGTCTCTGCTTCTTCATGACACGATGTCCCGCGCGAAAGAGGAATATGAAGTTGCTGCAGAAGCGCGCGTAGCATGTTTAGCCAATCAGAATAAAGTCACCAAAACTTCCTGCGTTCTGATTGGCCAAGCAAATGAAGTATTTGTAGCGCCAAGTGGAAGGTGCAATAAATCTTTAAACACGATTTTTAAAATTTTGATGAGAACGGTATTTAAATATAATAAACGCGCGCGCAATATAGATTATAAATATATAAGGAAATTTTATTTTAAATGTACAAATAAACGGAAGATAAAGTAAAATGCTCTAATATATATAGAAATAAATATCTTGACCGAAAAATATTCGCTCGATTTTTATCTTTCTAAATTCTATCTAATATGCCATTAATATATTATGTCATATTTTTATATAGCGATACCATAAAAAAAGAGAGAGAAAAATATGTATACTATTTCAAAGTGATAGCGAGGAAAAGATATATATATATATATATATATATATATATATATATATATATATATATTGATGTTTTTTTATATATATTTTAATTACTTTATACGTGAGTAAATTATTCGTTAATCTCTTAAAATCGTTTTTATTCACCAAATTTTATTAAATGAAAATAACTGGTTGTATATAATAGTATCCTGTAAAAATAAAAATTTACCTTTGAAACCTTTCTACATATGTTTCCATTGTTCACTATTATCAAAGAATTTACTGATTTATGCTGAGTTTTTTAACATTAAAAGGACTGATAACAAAACAGTTGTATAAATCATATCTTGTAGATATTTTTGATTAATATCAAGATTAATATTACTATTAATAATAAAATATATATATTTACTTCTATTGAAGGGAGAAAAACCTGATTATACTTAACTAAAGAGACTCTATTCAGGCTTTCATTCGAAATTCTTGTTTACTAAATAGAGTCCTTCTAGTGTTAAATTTCTTATGGTATAAGATATAGAATATGTTCGTACATTTTTACAACCGCTCATAAACTCTTCTCTAGAGATCACACCATCTTTATCCGCGTCCATTTTCTCGAAGAATCTGTCCACTTGGCTATCAATTATGGGTTGAATAATCTGCGCACCCTGCATTATCTCGTAAACCGCGGATATTGTAATTAACATTTCTTGTCTCGTGATGCAACCGTCTCCATTCAGATCATACAACCTGATAAACAGTAAAGATTCGAAAAGATTCATCTGCTATTCATATATTTTCGAAACTATCAGTTTAAAAAGTTGTTTCAGTTGAGAAAGAATTTGATAATAAAATTAATTAGTTTTCTCTTAATTAATAACAAATATATTATGGAATAAAATAATGTGTTTTTTTTCTTCAATCCTTACGATTATAATAACTCGTTATTAATATGAAATTATAGGAATATAAAGAAGTGAGATAGACCTTTACCTGAATATCCAGGAGAGTTTTTGATCCACATTACCATTAATAATCAATGTCATAGCTCCAAGAAGATCGCTGAAGTTAACAATACCATCACCATCCCTGTCAAAACTATTAAACACAATCTGCGCGTATCTAGTTGGCTCGCCTAACGGAAACAACTTAGTATATACGAACGTCAAATCGCCAGTTATCGCACATCCTCTGGGACACAATTGTTTAAAGACACGATACAACCTGCGAATTTCATCTTTGGAAAAGCCGGTGCGCCAAATTAGGGTTGACAATTGTTCGGGGAAGATGTACATCGAATGCTTATCCTCTTCCTCAATACTCTCTATGAAAATATAATCAAATATAGTGATAAGTGTTTAATATCACTGAAACATGCTAATACTGTACAACTAAATTATTAAAATAATTTTTATTTGTATAAAAATGTTTCAAATTGTTAATACTGCAGAATAATTGTTTCTCTTTTTAAATTATAATATATTCGGTAAATATTTTTCTATTAAATTTTTTACGTTGAAAAAACTCAAATCATATAGTTGTAACGAGTAATAATAAAATTATGTTGCTTAAATCGGGTACTATAACATACCAGTAATTTTGTGGATGCTTTCTCTCATTTTCCTTAGACTACGTTGCATTTTTATCGAGAAGCTTGACCGGCAAAAAGACTTAGAGCTATCTTTGCCATCGATGTTGTTGAAATTTGACATCCGAAAAAATTCGAAGAGATACGATGAGACAGTTTGACAGCGATCAACGCTTTTCTTGAGCGAAATGGAACTGACGCATATGCTGCAGCCAGCTGTACAAAACAGTTTTGATGATGAAGTCTGCAGTAGTCAAAATATTTAGACGATTTAACTTGGCATGTCTGCAAATTTCAACGAGAAGCGACGTATGAGCGACATCCGGATGATCTTAAATGCATTGGACATTTTCATCCACATTTTCGAACATTTTTTGGATTCTAATGAAGAAGCAGATTAAATTCTTCAAATTATATATTACATTATCATTGTGCTCTTTCTTATTAGCATTTAAATTGCTAAGTGAAATAATTCTTGAATGTTTTATACTTAAATGCTTGAATTTGCTGTATACAGAGTTTAATATCAATCTCGTTAAATCATCTTCTATTATTATAATTATAAAAAGTAAAACTAAAACTTTTGACCCAGTCCAAATTTCAATATTGTATATTTGGTAAATTCAAGATTATTTCTCAGACAAAAACAAAAAATAATGAGCCTAACAATAAATAGTATAAACACTTCTTAAAGAATACGATTCTAAAATTTTTTGTCAAAAATATGAAAAATATAAAAAATCATCTATCAACGAGCCTCTTTATATAAAATATAAAACTATATAAAACTATGCTAGATGGATTTTCTCTGCCAAATCCTATTAATAGTCAAGTGGATTGGCAACCATTACAAATAGGAAATCGCAGAATAAATCGAACTGATAATTTACAGTGCACAATTTGAAAACTTTCGGAAAATATTCACAATTTATTGAATATAAATTATTTTGAACTGATTAATCTTGTCATTTGCAATTTAAAGATCTTGATAACGAGAGGTTCTATTATTATCATTAATTTTTCCAATGATACTTGTCAAGATAACATAAATTATTTAATCCTTTAATTACAAGTCCATCTAGTCAGTTATTTATTTTATTAACTTAATAAAACAAGATCCGAGATAACACAATGTACATCAGAATCAATGAAATTGTCAACAAGTGATCCCCGCATCACAGTATATCTTAAAATCACTTATTGACGACGACAACTATGTTTTATAGAACTTATGTTTCATCGTTGACAGCCGTAGTTAAATAATTAAATCAGTCCTTCTTACGATATATATCCAGTATATAAAATCCAGTATATTATATAAAAATTGATTACCAGTATATTGTAGCTAGTATTTGTCAGTTTCTTATAAGATTGCCTGCAATGTGAATGAAGCCGAGATTTCATATAAAATGATGAATGACCAAAAAAAAGGTTTGATGATTGTACTAGGATTTCAGCTGATTTGCACTGATATAGATTAACGTTGATTGAGGGAGACAAAATTTCTTTTCTTCTAAGCAGGATTACGAGCTGGAAAAAATCACAATATTAGACATTATTGTAGCAGTTAACATAATTATTGTTATAAAACTTCTGTTAATTATTGTTTTAAAACTTCTGTAAATTTAAAACCTAAAATCTTCTCTTTATGTATGTGTGTGTGTTTAAATATTTAAACTTTATATATTGTCAAACAATTAAATGTAATTTAAACACCAGTAAAAATAATACATGAATGTAAAGCATACATTTTTACCAATAAGCACTTTATCTGAACAAATATTTGAAAAAATGTGTGCATATCGGAGAATTTAAAGTGTTAAAGGGCAACTTGCGCCATATTAATCTGTATGATTGGTTTCACGAAAAGTATGTCAAGTTTGTGAGTAATATAATCCATTAATATCTTCGCAAGCAACGTCCTTGACATAATATTCGAATGTAGAGCAACTTCCAATCAAGTTGCCAGCGCGCGGAAGAAAGACGCGACGATAAAAATTACACATCTCGCGAGAATTATATCTTACGAATTATACATATTATAATATATGTAGGTCACGCAATCTTTTTCTTTCGCAATCTTACTGAAGAAACGCATACGCCGCAAATACATTTTATGGTCGAACGCACGATATACAATGACGTACCATAATAACGTTACGTATAAAAAATTATTATTTCATGCAGAATATCGGATATACATAATGAGCCGAAAAAATGCGATTTATGAATTAAACATCGCGTATGTTAATCGAGGAATCGTACGCAATTCGATTGCGATTAAATTATACTTGCGATTACAATATAATTACATACGTCTGTTTATAAAAAAAATTATTAAATATAAGTTCTTTTTTGCAAACAGGCAGAGAAAATGTCATTATTACAAGACGTAGCGGCATGCCAGACAAATGAGTAATTATTATGTGAAATCAGAATCTTTACATATTTATCTCTCTCTGTTTTCCGCGAGCGATATTCTTATGTGCGTGGAATATGCGAACAAGAGAACAAATAAGTGCTACGAATGTTGCATATAGATTGGCATAGACAATGGAAAGGGGCCTTCCCTAAGTTCAAAAACGCGCAAACACGTGCGTCATTTTGCCAGCACGTGCAGAATCCTAAATCAAGGAAATGACAGAATTTGCAGATATCTGAAATCTCTCATTGTTCGATTCAGAATCATATCACAAAAAAAAATAAAAGAATCTATTTTAAGTGATTAAAATTCTTTATAAGTTATTAAAAAAATTAGAAATTGATAATATACTGAAATATCAAACACACTCATAAAAAAGCTACAAAATAATAAAATCTTTTCTAAAGAAAATTAATACGATTATCTGTAGAACTTAATCGAACCATATGTACATACAGTATATACAGATTTTTTAGATAAACTCTAGATTTTTATATGACAAAGGATTTACACGTTTTATATCTATAAATAAAAATCTAAAATCATACACTTCAGTGTTCACAGAATGAAAGATTTAAGAAAGCGCAAGAGAAATATAAATAATTTTGTATCTTCTACTTTCTAGCACGTTGAGCTTGTTTAAAAAGTTGATCAGATTTAAATATTCATATATTATATAATGAATATAAGCATAGAGCTGACTATTATATATTTTATTATTATTGATCGAAGATGTGTGCGAAGATACTTCTTCAAAAGGCAACGTGAATTTATTACTAGCCAAAGCGGTTTTTCTGAGCGGTAGGGCGGCAGCCTGATGTATATAAAACAGTAAGCATCCAGCATCTCTTCACTACGGGAGTATAGCATACTTGTTACAACTGTTCGCGATTAGACAGAGAGAAGCGATTATTCATGTATCCATACACATTTTGGTACAATTATTAACTCGCAAAATTGTACTGCTTGTACTTGCATTTTATAAATCGCGCAGTCAAGGAAAGAATACTTATTACAACTTACTATTGAGAATATTGGAGTGTCCAAGAAAAATGTCACATCAGTGTGTTATGGCTCAGAAAGTGTGAAATTTGAAAGTCACAGTAAAAGAAAACGCGTCGAATTAGTGACGTAACGCATCTCATTATATGATCTTTCGGTGCGTAAATATATTGTCTCTATTTCTATTTCTGTGCTATATATACCTTGTTAGAAATGATAAAATTATGCATTAATTGCACTTAATAAAATTTTCGTTTTTTATTTAGGGCGTTTATTTAATTTTATCACAAGCCCTGTATTATTACAGACATGACAGATCAAAGTAATTGTAAAGAAAATAATAATCATTTTAATTGACAAGGAATCAAATAAATGTTAAGAAATTATAAATGAACAACAAAATCTTTTTCTTTATATGATTTTACAAAAATTTTGATTTAATAAAAATTTATTTAAATGTAAAATTAAAGATTATATTTATTAAAATTTATTAAAGATTATATTTTTATAGCTGAGAGAATCTATATACAAGATATCAAGTTCAAGAAATAATTAAAATCTTAGATCTTCAAATCTTATTTTAAAACTTTGCTTTAAAAAATAAAGAAAGTTAATATTAAACATATAAAATTAAATTAAATTTTAATACATATACATATACATATATATATATTAAGATTTTTTAAACTACTTATAAAACTGGGAAAAGTAATCTTCCTTCTTTCAGATCATTACAGAAAAATTATAAAAACGATCAAAATTTTCAGATGGAATTAAAATGAAGCTAATATTTCTATTGCTGTTATTGGTCAGTTCCTCTTTTTGCGTACCTTGGCTCAATTTATGGTTTCCTCGACAATCTTCGTATGACAATCAAAATATCGAATATGGGAACGGACAAGATGGCTCATATCGGCAAAATCGTCAGGGTAGAGGTGGTAAAGAACGTTGGAAGCAAATTTGCAAGACGATAAATCCTGACTCGTATGCATTCCCAGGACGCGTGCCTTATCCTGCCGCACCTGTCTGTCCCTGGTAAAAAAAACTTTCGATCAAATCTCATATCTATCATGCCAAATACAAACAAGAACTCGTATCATGCGTTAAAAATATGAATTTATTGTAACAACTTATAGAATTTCAGACAATGTACATCCATTGATTGAGTATTTCAGTCGGTATGTTTACGTGTGTATGTCAATGTATATGATAATATTAGCAAAGTAATATACATAAATATTCGCGCAATTATATATAGTTACTTACTGTAACGCGTTCAGCATGTAAATGAAGCATGTTATGAAGCGAGGAAATAATTGTCCGTATCTTCGAACATTAATCTTATTATCATTTTAATTTCATTCCTTAATTTGCACTGGTATTGAAATTAAAAAAAACGAGTATAAACTCACATAAACATAAAGATAAAAAAATTGAACAATATAAATAATCTATGAAAACACAATTTATGAATTAATATTT
This sequence comes from Camponotus floridanus, assembly GCF_003227725.1. Taxonomy (NCBI): domain Eukaryota; kingdom Metazoa; phylum Arthropoda; class Insecta; order Hymenoptera; family Formicidae; genus Camponotus; species Camponotus floridanus. The sequence goes on along the minus strand of NW_020229858.1, from coordinate 588,066 downwards.
TAGATATTTCATAATAAAAGAGCGTTCTATTACACTGTAAAATCAATTCATATCAGTGCCATCTCTTTTAATATTAAATTTAAGGTGCGCATATGGAATCAAATATCTGCTAATTTAGATACAGCTATTCCGAAGGCTTGTCTATCAATTTGTGTAATATAGACATTCTAAACTCGTTACATCTATTTAATATATCAATAATATTCCAAGCTATCTTTTTCTTCGCTGTCTTTTACGTACAAAAATAAATTATATACATTATTATACACAATATAATGCGAGTTTACGTTCGATTTTCTTAAAAAATGCATATTTTTACAATGCATTTATAATCACTGATAATCTTAAATATATATGTACATGTAATACATATATATTACATGTTTTATATACAGTCCAGAGAGAGGATCACAGAGTTATTACAGCAGGGCAGCTTCATACGTATATCGATATTTATGATTTAAAAAAACAAGAACAATCCTAAATTGTCCAAGTAAACTGAATAATATAAAATATAATTTAAATTGAAATATAATTGTAAATTGTTTTTTCCCACTTGTATGTAATTCATCTATAAAATTATATCTAGAAATTATATTTTCTCTCTGAAAAAGAAAAAAAAGATAAATTATATAAATCTAAATAAATAAATGTGATTTATAGAATTAATTTTAACAGAGAATATATCATCATAATCTGCAACGAGTTCTGATGTCAACGATAATTACAAAAAAATATTTAAAAAAATATAATTACTAATTTTTTTCCAAAATGAAATATTGTAGCATATCCATGCTGTTTATCACGATTCCTCCGACTGTCTTTAAATAAATTATACTATAATAATTATCCGGGCACATTGCTGGACAATTTGCCTATTGGATTATTCTAGAGAATAACTTATTTCTTATCCTTGAATCACAATGATTTCGTTATTATGAGAGAGAAATCCGCATTGCACTGTTAAAAAAATCTTTTGTCGTCCGAATAAGGAACTTTGGAATCGAGTTTGGGAGTGTGAAAAACAATCATTTCCAAACTTGTATTAGGCCGTCCGTGCTTCCAGTGAGAATGCACATATTCGACATAGCTACGGCAGAGATCGTATCGTGTTGGCCGGAAGGTGGAGTTTCAGGACCGCTCTCTTCTATGTTTCTTCCTCTCGCATCGCTTCCAGATGATGGATTAGAATCATCATCTACTAATACTTCTTGCACAACATTTGTTCCATCTATTAAACGTAAACTGTAAACAGAAAAGTGACATCATAGAATATCATTGCGCCGTACAATATACATATACATAAAGTACAATTTTTTATATCTGATTCATCACTGACTCATATGCTAATGAATTCGGCGTGAGGACATCGTTGGCAGCAGGCAGAGCGACGTAAGACGCGGTGGGTCTATTGAAATCCCAGAAACGCAATCGCATATCGGTGCCACCGGCCAGAAGGAAGCCCGAGCAATCAATGCATCCGGCATACATGGCACATACACTATGACCAGCCTGGGTGCGACTCAATGGCGGGGCGCTCGACGCCCACAAAACCATTTGTCGATGATCAGTCTCTAGATTCCACATTGAGATCTCGTTGTTACCCTGTACCGCCGAGATTATCCACGAGTGTTCCGTTGGATGTGTAATGACTTTTCGCACTCTAGCTCCTAAAGAAATATGATGATGATATTAGAAACAATGATAGAGTATACTGAGTTGTATTACATTTACATAAGGATAATGGAAATAATCGACGATAATCTACCTGTCGGATGCTTGATACTCGTTATTGGCAATTGAAATCTCAAATCCCAACAAGTATGAATACCCGAGCTCGTGCCGAGAGTCAACCATTGCTGATGACTATTCACGCAAAATGACGTGATAACTCCGTGTTTCAAATCGTTTTCCAAACGCCATGTTGTTCCAGGACATCGTAAGTCCCAGCCTACTAGTGATCCATATAACGAAGCATACACGAGAACCGATTGAGAACCGCAATCTAAATATTGTAAATCAACGGCACATCCTTCTTCCTGTTAAATAAATCACAAACAATATATCTCTAAAACATTCCCGTCAAATGTTTATATGATATTATACAGATTATAGATCTCACCTGAAGATCCAATTGACGAGTGCCAATTAGACTCATTTTACTAGAATTTGGCTCAATCCGAAGTACGAATACCGTTCCGGATGTGCTTGCTGAACTAGCTAAAGATTGTCCTTGATCGCACACGGTTAAGCCAACTAATGGGCCTCCTCTATGCATGTATGTTTGCCTATTTAAAATGTACATCAGAAAATAAATATCATTAAAATAACTTGAGATTTTAAACTTAAGAATGATATAATTACTAAGCGTGAAAAAAACACAGATATTTTTTTAATATATTCAACTGTTTTGGAAAAAAAAATGTATACCTAGAACGATTAGCGATATTTCGTCCTTCCATTTTACTGGCATCCCAAATTTTAATGCATCCGTCGGAAGAATTACTTGCAAATAAGTTAGTATCCGGTATCGGAACCAATCTATTCACTGCGGCTCGGTGCTCATGAAGATGCGCGACCGGAACTCCTCGAGGTCTCCAATCTTTTGGCATTGATGTGGAGCCTTTTAATCAACATCGATAAAAAATAGAGAAACATATCGTGATAATTTTGTGATACATATGATTGTGATACATATAATGTATGCAAACTGCTATATCTTACTTACCGACTTCACAGACATTATTGGCCCAACGTTTCGCTCTTAATATTGCTGTATGTTGCTCCTGCTTTCGACATGTTAATTGCCGTACTTCCAATCGGCATGGAGCGCACCTATCTATAAAATCATCAAAATCTCATTTAATATATTTTTTCATAGAAATCTTATAAAATTTCATTCAAACAAATCGATATTATCTCAATATTTTCATTAATTTTATTTACATTGTATGTAGGATCGTTCGTGGAGCGAGTGGTCGTTCATGAGAGAGTTAATGCTGGTCATATCTGACAGGCAATGATGAGGAGATAAATGAATATCTCCACTATGTATGCTCTGATTAGGACTACCACTGCTTCCAGTCATGTCTGACATTTTAACAATAGCATGCTGTCACACACACAATAAGATGATTATTATAAATTAGTATAAAAAATATAAAAAGTAAAGAATTATTGATATTGCTTGATTACCTGAGCATTGTCTTGAGCTGCAAACATTGTGCGCCATTCCTGATTCATTGTTGCATACGTGCCAACAGTCTCTGATGTTCTTCGATCTAATCTCTTGAAGGGTGGCAAAGTCAAGTCTCCCTTCGTATCAGGATACAATACAACGACATGATGTCTTATCCTGTCCTTTATTGGACTTAACTCCAGTTTGCCATCAGCAGGTTTTATAACATTTTGCTTCGTATCAGCAGAGCGATATTTGTTAATCTTCATCAAGTGTGGTTTCATGATTAACAATTGATCCTCAACTGCCTCCGTCATCGATTCCGAACTCAGTCGCCTAAAAAGCTAAAAAGAACATGCTTGTGAATTTTTTGCATTTTTTTCATACGCAGTAATAAATGTCATCGAAAAATAATTTATAACTTTACTTAAATTACTTTCAAGACATAAATATACAATACTTATTTTTTTATATTTTTATTTTAATATTTAGCTTTATTATGTAATAATAGACCTTTTTTAAACATTATTTTTAGTATATAATCAAAAACTTATAATATAAATATAATCAATTATTATATATAAATATAATCAATTTTACTTACATTTCGCAAAGAGGTACTCATATCATTATATTGTGGTGGTACAACACCCATCACAGCTTTTGCTCTGGCTGCCTGTCTTTGTTCGAGTACCTGAAATAATTCTTCTACGTCGTTATACTTTACTATAGAGTCATATACTATTCTGGATATAGGAGGTACAAGAGCCTCCAGCAATAAAATCTCCTTTTCTATCTGAATCAAAGAGTGTTTCAAATATGGTTGAAGCATTGTCTGAACTTTACACTGAACATCTACCACATTCAGAGTTCTTGCCGCCGCGGATATAAAGCCGACGGTTGCATGACGTATCCATAAATTTGGGTGGACCTACAAAGATTGATATATGTAAATTGATCGTGTCAATATGCGAAATGTTTTGAATCAAATTTTTTTTTCATATAATTATAATTTTTTTTTACAAATTTAAACTTACATTTTTTCTAACGAAAATTAAAGAAGCTTATTATTTTTACTACGTACGACATTTGCTATATTTTTAACATTAAATATATTTTAATGTTTTAAAATATGTTTTAATATATTAATGTTGTAAATTAAATTTTTTAAATAAAAATTGATTTAAAATAATATTAAATATTTTAAAATAATATTATTAATATAAAACTTATTAACTTCAAATTTTTTACTTTTAAATTCTTTATAATCATAATATAATATAAATTTATAATCATAATACAAATATCATAATATATTTGCTTTTAAATTCTTTATAATCATAATCATAATGTAATTAAATTTACATAATATAAATTTGTCGGTTTGATCAAGCAGAAAAATAATTCTAATAAAAATCTATTAGAAAGAAAAAAATCTTATTAGAAAAGAAATATATATAACCAGAATATAACTAGAATTATATCAAAAATTTATCAAATACTATCACATAATAATACAAAGAAAACATACCAGAAAAATCATAGTTTCTGATAATAGTTGATAAAGAGCAGATTTATGCAGCAGACCTAACTCTGTAAGCGTCGCCATAGCATTTATGGCCTTTGTGGTTACAAATTCTTCAGGATCAGATAAGCCTTGCTGTAAAAGAGGCATTAATATAGGGCTACTATGCCAACCAACATATGCAGCCACACCCACTATGCATTCAAAAAAGGAACCTCTCAATTCCTTATCTTCTTTATCATTTAAGAACGTGATAACGTGACTGAGCAAAATATCATTTGCTTTTTGTTTACCAAAGAATACACACAATTTATTTATTCCATTCTCCATCAAAGTTTGTTTCACTAAATTTTGGGAATCTGTTAACAGCATTGAAACTGCTTGTTGGACCTAAATAAAAAGAAAAAAATTATTAAAATAAAACTAAAATAATTTAATATGTATTTCAGTTGGTTCAAACAAAAAATTCCATGAGTTATGTTATTTTATTTTATTTATGAAATATGAAAAATATCTATACCATTTCATGCAAAGTTTGCAGTTCAGTATCATAACTAGGCTTTGGTCCCTCTTTATTGTTCAAATTGGATAAATGAGCATTCTCTAAATAACGTAAAGCAATATGTGCCAAATGTGCAATATTTTCCGCATAAGCTGCCCTAACAATAACTGCCTCATCTTGAGTTATATGTGCTAAACCTGGTAGAATGTATTCGGGGAATATGTTCACATCCGAAGATGGTATCGATTTTACAAGATGTAAACACTTTGTTAGAGTATGTATTGCCGATACTCTCACCCGCGGTGCTGGATCGTGAACCAGATGAAACTGTATTAAAAAATTATAAAAATTATATTATCCCAATTAACAATACAAAAGAATACGTATAATAATTAATTAATATAAGTATTAATATCTAATTTCCAAACATTTCTTAATTAATAAATAAATTGGCAAACAATATTTATTTTAATATACCATGATTCGAAAAAATTTCAAAATATATTAGTACAATGAGATACTTACAATGTAAGGTAATATTCTATCAAGAATTGTCTCATCAGAAACATTTTCAGCTAGCTCCAATAATATTTCTAAACTATATAATTTAGATTGCGAATGATGCAATCCTCTTATGCAAGATGTAACAAGTTGAGTTACAATAACGAGCCCTTCCAGAATGTCAGTCGAGGCCAAAAGTGGTTTCTGGGAATCTTCATCACACATATGTTTATAATTCGCAGATGTCTTAAGTTCTGATTCCATTTCTATTTGACTTTCAGTGCCAATATCTTGAGTTGTACTTTTCATATCAATTTGATTCAAATCGGTCTTATCGGAGCTTTGGTCGCTGTCAACTTCTACCATAGTGTTTTCTTCACTGTGAGCAGAATCATCTTTAATCGATTCCATATTACTTTCGCATTGGCCAGATTTTGTTTCTGCAGATTTCATTTTCATTCGTTCATTTTCTTCTGCCCTTAATATACTTATAATATTGCCAATATCTTTTTTTAATCTAGTTATTTTTTCGTCCGGTGATAAAATCGGAGCGGCAGAAAAAATGAGCATATAAGACTGCAGAAAAGAATAAAAATATTCCGGAAAAATAATACCGCGAGCTTGAGCTAGATAAATTTCAGCACTTTTCCTGTTTATCGGATTTCGCTCAAGCATTGAACCAAGCAATTCTCGTATTCCTGAGTCATCTATGCTGTCCAAGTGTTTGTTCACTGAATATTCATTATTCCTGTATGCTTAACATTTCAATACAATTTTAATAATTAACTCCATAGAAGTTTTTTATATTAAGACTTATATCAAGATACTTTTTAAAATTCGTAATTTAAGAAATAAGAAGAGAAAAAGAAGAAAAAAGATTTAAAAACAGTAAAATATACCAATATTTGTAATTAATATTAAGATATATTAAGAAAAATAAAGTTCTTACAATTTAAATATTAAAGTAAAATATTATTTCTAAAACCAGTCCTATCAATAGCAATTAAACTAATATATACCTAAGAGCTGTGAAAAATCAAATGGTGGATGTCCTTCATTATACAATTCTGTTAAAGCACAACCTGCAGAGAAGATATCCATCATAGGATGTAGATCGCCTGTCTTTACTTCTTGTTCTGGCAATAATAATGTATTACTTAATTCTGAGGATAATGTTTTCACAAATCGTTCAGGAGCTATATAACAAGTTCTGAAAATATTAATAAGTAAAGATTATATTAATTACAATACAAGAAAGAAATTTTCTATAATAAAGTTTAATAAAAGCTTTAGAAAAAATTTTACCTTCTTCTGGAAGTGTCAAAGAAATATGAAAAGTCTGCAGGATTATCTTCTGGTAAATATGTTGGTTTAAAACTGGCAAAATCTGTAAGTAATACCCAGTTCCAGCTGGTTATCATAATATTTTCCAGTTTTATATCACCATGGCATACTCCAAACTATATATATATATATAAGAAAAAAAATTATTTTTTTAATTTTTAAAACTTATAAATAAAAGATTGTTTATTAGAATAAATAAGTGACTCAGATAAGGACTAAAACAATAAAAAATTTAAGGAATTTTCTTGATTTTTTATATACTATTATAAATAGTTACTCTTTTTTAAATGTTTAATTGTACCTTGTGAGCTTGATGAAGAGCATATAATACTTGGAAAGTAATCCACTTTTTTTCAATGCTTGTTAAAAATGGTCTAGTGCTGATTCTGTCATAAAGAGAATATTTGACATATTCTCGCATTATTGAGCCTGCTTTTTCTGTAAGCTAATTCAAACATATAATTAATTCTAATTCCTATGGAAGCTATACTTATTTAATGTTACTGTATGTTTATGATACTCACAATCATTCGTTGAAATGGTAGGCAGTTGACAGCTGAGGCTAGTTTTGATCTAATCTCCTCTAACTTGTCCTTATAGGTAGATAATGGCAATGTTGGATCATGAATTGCAAACACTTTTACAACTATCAGGCCTTCCTGGCTGCGAGCTCGAGCCACTTTGAAAAATCTAGTACTTCCTAAACTATGAATGACAAAGAATTTTATATAACAATAACTAAAGCTTATTATATTATTTAATATTATCTCATAATTTTATCTTGTTATTTTATCTTGTAAATATTTTTAAAAATTAAAAATATTATATTTAATTTAAATTTTAAAAATATTTTTCTATATATTGCAACATCTTGATATATTATTCATAATTTATTATTGTACATAATGTGAATCATGCAAGAACCATATGAAAGATTCAATGAAAGATTGTCAACAGATAGTAAGATGTCATGCATGTTTGAATATTGTTTGTATTATTATTAACAACATGAATTATTTGTACGTAATTATAATAACATAATGAGCCATCTTTATTACACAGAACACTTTAATATAATCAACCACTTCATAATAATTTTGCACATTGTACTCTACCAGTAAAATGCGTACGTAAAGTGAAATAATTTGATCAAATGTACTTACTTTACGTCGAACAATAAATCGCTATGATCCGTCAAATAGTGTTCTACTGGAAATATTTGGCTGGGCGCGATGCCCACTAATTGATTACCCATTTTGCTGCTAATAATAAGATAAAGTTTAGACAAAACTAATGTGTTCACTCTCAGCGTCCATCTTTCGCGATTTTTCAGATCTTAAGCGGCCTTTTCATTGACGCTACTTTTTAGCGTCAATGAAATTGCACCTTAACAGTTGGCAGCCCTAGGAGATAGGCTGTGCAGCACTGCGCGTATATAAAATAAATTTGAAATCGCTTCTAGCCTAACCATCTTCACGCGATCGACTTTATTTGAATTGCACGGCATCGCATCGAATTATGATGCGGCGCCGATTTGTTCGAACGTAATTCAGGACATCGCGATGCTGTATAAGCGTCGAATGAGCACGAATTGTCACACAAATATGATAAATCACATCTACTCACCGTTCATCGGCTGTTCCACAGGTCGCTCCACTCGCTCGCCTCGGGACGTCCCATTCCGATCTTGATGCACACAAACTCACACGATATCATCAACGCAAACGCGCGACACTTTATTCGGCACTCCCGATATTCGCTCGCATCCGATAATCATCATCAAGGGCGCAAATAACGCGACGCGACTTCGGTCCATCTTCGCGATCGCGCTATCACTGAACTGTGAAAAATAGCTGTCGCGCACTTTCACCGACATATTATGAAAGTCGCGCGATCATCCTTGGACACTTTCGACGCTCTTTCACTCGCGATATTCGTTTAAAAACGGTTAAAAGACGCGAAAAATGCGGACGTACGACGATCCGTGTAACTGCGTATGACTCCGAGTCACGTATGACGCGTATGACGTAGCAATGACGCGTATGACGTAGCAGTCACGCGCTAACATGGCGGCCGAACCAGTGCGCAGAAACGAATGCGCACTGGTTCGGCCGCCATGTTAGCGCGTGACTGCTACGTCATACGCGTCATACGTGAATCGGAGTCATACGCAGTTACACGGATCGTCGTACGTCCGCATTTTTCGCGTCTTTTAACCGTTTTTAAACGAATATCGCGAGTGAAAGAGTGTCGAAAGTGTCCAAGGATGATCGCGCGACTTTTATAATATGTCGGTGAAAGTGCGCGACAGCTATTTTTCACAGTTCAGTGATAGCGCGATCGCGAAGATGGACCGAAGTCGCGTCGCGTTATTTGCGCCCTTGATGATGATTATCGGATGCGAGCGAATATCGGGAGTGCCGAATAAAGTGTCGCGCGTTCGCGTTGATGATATCGTGTGAGTTTGTGCATCAAGATCGGAATGGGACGTCCCGAGGCGAGCGAGTGGAGCGGCCTGTGGAACAGCCGATGAACGGTGAGTAGATGTGATTTATCATATTTGCGTGACAATTCGTGCTCATTCGACGCTTATACAGCATCGCGATGTCCCGAATTACGTTCGAACAAATCGGCGCCGCATCATAATTCGATGCGATGCCGTGCAATTCAAATAAAGTCGATCGCGTGAAGATGGTTAGGCTAGAAGCGATTTCAAATTTATTTTATATACGCGCAGTGCTGCACAGCCTATCTCCTAGGGCTGCCAACTGTTAAGGTGCAATTTCATTGATGCTAAAAAGTAGCGTCAATGAAAAGGCCGCTTTAAGGTGCGGCCTCATTGACGCTAAAAAGTAGCGTCAACCATTGGTTGAACAAGGAGGTAAGTATAGTTGCTTCATTGTTCAACCAATGGTTGACGCTACTTTTTAGCGTCAATGAGGCCGCATCTTAAAGGTGCAATTTCATTGACGCTAAAAAGTAGCGTCAACCATTGGTTGAACAAAGAAGCAACTACTTAATTCTTTGTTCAACCAATGGTTGACGCTAATTTTTAGCGTCAATGAAATTGCACCTTTACACACTGAAAAAGTTGAAACTGTTTGAACTTTATTTTATTGACGCCATATCTAGAGAAAGTCTAGTGATTTTAATTTGCCGCTGGTTTCTAGCGTCAATGAAATTGCACCTTTACAGATACAAATGCAGCCAATCCCAATCGGTTATAAGAATCTAATACTTTTGTCACTTGTAAAATGTACCCTTTAAAGGCGCGAAATTTCAAATTAACAGTTGCATGCAATTCCACATAAGTTTTGTAAAATTTATATGATCTTGGAATTATTTAATTTCAAAATAATATCTTTTAAATCATATTTATATTAATAAAAGTTATAAATGCATCATGCTTTCATAATTTTATTTTAAAGGAATAATCGAGAAAGAAATAATAAACTTTGAATTATATTATTTAATACAAGATTTTTTTTAACAGTTTGATCGATACAATATTAGATTAGTAATAATCTCCGAGTCTTAATACAGATTCTATACCACCAAATATTATTATATTCTGATGACTGTCTATAGTGAAAATCGGTTTGTTTACACTGATACTTTCCATTACCTAATTTATTAAAAATGATTAATGAACTAAAAATTCACTATTGGAGGCACTTTTTAAAAATATTAATTATAGATATTTATTGTATGTAGTAATATACAAATAATTGTCTTTCCTGTTTGTTTCCTTCAATAATCTAAATCTATTTGATATAATATATGATATATCATGATTATCTATTTGATATAATATATGACGAATCACACAAACCTTCTTTTCTCTTAAACTAATCACTTCAAGAGCGCTAATACCAGAACCTCCAGTCAGGATAAGATCACCATAAGGATCCCCATCCAAATATTGCACAGCATAAAGAAATTCACCGTTTAAAGTCGACAATCTGTTTTGTGGATTTATCGTTTCGATGAGTTTCGCGCTCATCAGATCCCATATTTGTAGACTATCACGCACTATCCAAGAGCCTGTAAGGATGCGCGTTTCCTAATAAACGAGATATATGAAAAAATGCATCTATATATTTTATTGATATGAATATCAATTTATCAACAAATGAAAAAAAAAATTCTTACACATATATCAATGGCATCACCACATATATGAGGACCCTTGATGACCCTTATTGAACCAGTCGAAACTCTGATATCCCAAATCTAAAAATAAAATTTCTTTTAATTCTCTCTCTATTATTAGTTTAAAAAAGATCTTTTAATTTAATTTAAAAACTCTTCATTCATCTGCAATATTATTTATTTAAATGAAAAAATGTTATAGAAAAATATTTTTTAATATTTCAATAATTTAAAAAAACACTTTTATAAAAATTTACTCTAACAGTATCATCCCATCCACCAGTAATAATTAAATCAGAATATTCATTGTGAAATCTTGAAGCAAATATCCTCATTCGATGAAAATTTGTAGCTTTACTTTCTATCAAATCTTCTTCATTCTTTTTATACTCTAATATCAACTAAAATGAATTTATATTGATATAAAAATATTTTCATATATATTTTAATAAAAATTTTATAGAAATATGCAAATAATTGAATTTCAACAATTATGACTGATAACAATATTTCATAATATTAACTTTAGTGTTCCGTGTATCATAAAGACGAACAGTTGCATCTTTACCACCAGAGACTAAGTAATCTCCTGTGATACTAACATCTATCGTATTTACCTCATTTTTAAGCTCTGTATAGATGAATTCAAATTGAAAAATAATAGTACATATATGTAATGTAATTTTAAATATAATTCATCTACCAAAGATAAATCTAGAAAATTCTTTAGTATGTGTATTGCACATAAAAATATTTCCACAGGCACTGGAAGCATAAAAGATGTCTTTATGCACTGGGTTAAATCTACAGCACATGATTGGCATTGAAATTTCCAGACCAGATTTAAGTGATGCTGTTAATTCACCAGTTTTACCATTCCTGATCTACAAAATATCATGTAATAAGAAGAATGTCATACTTTTAATTTAGTCATATTTCATACATATAAATTATCACCTGGATAGCACCATTCCCAAAGCCTGTAGCTATAAATTTACCAGTTTTAGAAAATCGTGCAGTAAAGAGACCCTGTAAGTTTTCAGGAATGCGTATTTCATGTCGTTTTTGCAACTCCATATCTCGTAGTACATCTGCATTCTGTTTATAAGAAGAAAGATAAGATGAAAAGATAATGCTTTAACAAAAAAAAGGGCATGAATCTTTATAACTAATGTTTAAATAACATTATAGTTTCACAATTCTCATAATTATGATTATGACAATAATACAGCTATCAAATCAATAGTAAACTTTATTTTGAAAACTTAATCATTTATAGATATTTATATATAATTGTGCAAAATTCTCACCTTCTGACTTTCTTCACTTTTGCGATCCTCTTTAACGAAATTAAATAGAATATAATCAGATATTTCAATGAAAAGAAACGATAAGCTGACATATGAAAATTGACTGTAAACTATACAATTAAAGAAAATAAAAGAAACTGATAAATAATAAGAGATAAAACCTTCATTATTATATTTATCAAAATATCCGCGTCCATAACGTTGCTGATCTTTTAATTCGATAAAATCCATTGTGTTTCACAAAGCTCTAAATTTTTAATTAATAATAATTTCTTGATTAATTACTAAATGTGTTTGAACATGTAAATATATTGACAGAAAAAAAACTGCATATATATATATACATATATACATCTCTCTCTCTTTCTCTTTCTCTGATATTAATATTTTTTTAAATTGAAAATAATCATGAATTTATCATCGTCTCGATGTCGCTGTATCTAAATATATATGTGAGTTTCCTTTCTATTATTTTGTATATCTTCTATGAGTAGATGTAGTACAGATATGCACCGAATGTCAATTTAACCAACAGTGGATATATGTTTCCAATTCCTCAAAGTGTCTCTACCTCAAAGTAGGTGGTAGCGCTACTGTGCAAAGCGTGGAAAGTATTTTGTGAAAAACGTCTCTGTCAGATTTCTCTCTGGCATAAGTGACAAGATGGCACGTCAGCAGCAAGACGTCGACGAGCTTTTTGACGTTAGAAATCATTTTTATATCGGCAATTATCAGCAATGCATCAACGAGGCGCAAAAAATCAAGGCAAAGTTCTTTCTGATTATGTTTCTCTCATAAACGTATTATTGTTATGCGTTAATTTCGTGTTTAGATTTTTGACACGAACGACAGTTACTGGTCCTCTGTTAGCAGACGCTTTCCCGCAATATACCGATCTCTTTCTCTCGAATTACTTTTATTTTTAAAATTAATCACCCGCTATTATGATATATTTACAAAATTTTATCCTTATTTCGAAAACAGAAGTTGAAGAGATTGATTACAATATTTAAATTTAAAAAAATATATATATACATATATAAGATTATTCCAGATTAAAAATTCTCTAAGATTTTATAATTTTCAATAAACTTTCAATAATTTTAACGAAAATTTAATTGATGTTAATAATCAATAATTAATAAATCGAAACTAGACATTTGGAGACAAGTTAATAAATATAAATAATTAGTTTTTGCTCGATAAAAAACTATCCCTTTCTAGTATAAATCTGTGTAAAAAAAAATACAGTAATTTTAAGATCTATTGTGTGTATATGTACATTGTTGTAATTATTTATTAATATATTGATATTGTGAGTTTTGTTTCAAAATTAGAAATGCAAATTATTTTATTAAACTCTTTTTTTTTTCCACAGTCATCCTCTCCAGAAGTGGTTATGGAACGCGATGTGCTTCTCTATCGTGCCTATATAGCGCAAAGAAAGTTTCGTGTGGTATTAGATGAAATCAACAATTTGTCTCCACCAGAATTGCAACCACTGAAAACTTTAGCCGATTATTTCGCTAATCCACATCGTCGGGAGGCCATAATAGCTGAACTTGACAAGGAAGCCAATCATCCAAATTTTGATAATCATAATTTCCTGATCGTAGCTGCAACTATTTATTATCATGAAAAGAATCTGGAAGCCGCTCTCCGAATATTACATGATGTCGATCATTTGGAATGCATGGCATTGACACTACAGATATATTTAAAAATGGATCGTCCAGATTTAGCTCGTAAGGAGCTCAAGATGATGCAGGAGAAGGATGATGATGCTACTTTGACTCAACTCGCTCAAGCATGGGTTAACATTACCAGCGGTGGTGATAAACTACAAGATGCTTATTACATTTTTCAGGTGAGAAAGGATTAATTGTTTATTTTATATAAAAAGTAAGCGAGTATGTTATGCTGATATATTTTGATTTACTTTATTAAAAGTTTGTTACCTCACTAATGTAATTAAAAACTATTTTAGGAGATGATTGACAAGCATTCCAGTACCAGTATGTTATTGAATGGACAAGCTACTTGTTTTATTGGACAAGCTAAATATGAAGAGGCAGAGACAGCTTTGCAAGAGTCTCTTGATAAAGATAGTAATAATCCAGATACATTGATCAATATGATTGTTGTCTCCCAGCATATGGGCAAACCACCAGAAGTGGCTAATCGTTATTTAAGTCAGTTGAAAGATTCCCATTTGGAGCATCCTTTTGTCAAAGAATATTTGCAAAAAGAGATAGAGTTTCATAGGCTTAAAGAACAATATTCATCGTCCGCCTGAGTACCACTCAGCAGATTATGGCATTCTGTTGGATAAGCTTGAGAATCGATCATAAATGAATCCAAGCATAAACTAAATAAGTGATTCCATTGAAGGCCTCCAAATGAGTAACGTTTGTTTTGTTTAAATAAAAAAACTCTTTTAAAGTTGGAATATTGAAATAGATTCTGAGATATAGTTATGCAGTGCATTTCAAACTTAGCACACTTTAATTATTAAAACATTTTTTGTTATTATTTTATTTATGTCGAAAATAGGATGAGATATAATTATACGATGTTGACTCTTAGGAGAATTTATAATCCAATTTTCATGATATACATATACTGGGATTCCACAAATATTCTAACAATTTCTTGCAGAATAGAAAATAATGCGCAAACTTTACGTTTTTATATTAAAATATATTAATGGAAAATATAAATAAGGGTATGAAAAAGTTGTATGGAAACAATGTAGATTTGAAATTGCAAGAATGGAATCATACGTGATTGAAGAAATCACAATCTCTTTTATGCATTTTATCCTATTATACTCTCATCATACATAATCATAACAAATATGTGGCTGCCATTTTATAAAATTATAAATTACCATTCAAACTAAATAAGCATTATTAGCTAGCTTCACATGAAACTGGATCTTCGTATCATATTCGTATTATCCATTTAGAGATGTATGAATAAACGAATTAGAATAAAATATTTCATACCTTAAAAATATAAATCAAAAGATATCTTTTTTTACTTTTTAGATTGTTCCTAGATTTTTGTAAATATCCTCAAAACAAAAATAAAATCTCCTCGTTAATTGTGTACCTCTATAAAACTTAATTTATTCTATTAATAAATCTGTAAATATATCTTTGTCTCATATGTATGTATGGAAAACATTTATATATATATATATATACATATATACATACATACATACATACATCAGACACACACACACTCACACGCACGCACACGCATTAAGAAATCTTTTGAAAAGCTTAATAAAACATATGAAATATCTTGTATAATGCAAATAATCAGATAATTAACTATTTAACATAAGTAATTTGATAAAATAATTTCGAAAATGATACAAGTCAAGTTTTAAAACAAAAACTTACATGGAAATTAAAAATATACATTAATTATATATAGAATTTTTAATAACATTGAGAAAAATTGATATTTTGTCTACGAAATTTTCAAAATTAATGGCAAATAATTATACACAGGTAGACACATATGTAAAACAATTTAATTTTTTTTATTGGTGTGACGGTGGGTTTCAAAGAACCGTATTATATATAACAAAGCACGCTGAGATTTCACAACAGAATAAGTCAAACTGTACATAAAATGTAACTGTCTTTGTATTAAGTCCTACGTGTGTTCTCGGCAGAGTTTATATACACAAAATTATATTATTTCTGGATAATTATCGTGCGAAGTATATCAATTATATGAGTGAGACCAAAGTTAACATCGTTAAATTAATATTAATCAAAGGCTGGATACATCATCGAGTCTATATGTGATATGACTCTATTATTTAAGTCATTAAAAAAATATCGATTATAATTCTAATTATATCGATAATTTACATTATCCAATTTATATTATTTATATTTTATTATATTTGATATTCTTAAACTAATATCACAATGGCTCGAGACAGTCAAGACTTTTGATCTTTTGTGCACGTCTTGATCAACGATGTTAGCTGCTGGTAGCAATAATCATTTACACAACTATGTAATGCATAATAGATTTAAATTCGCATTATATAAATCTGGAAAACGTCTATCTGCCTTCGTGAAAAATTCTAAAATTGTGACCATTGGGCTCCTTTTATTATATTAGATCCATAACAGATATACAAACTATATAAAAAATCGTTATTTCACACACAGCACTATGGACCATATATAAAATTTATGTTATCTTTTATGTAACATAGAATATTAAAAAGAAAGAAAAGAGACTATGATACGCGAGTTAATATAATGTATATTTACACACAGATTCACACGGATTCGTGTTTTTCTTACACACGATGTGTCCTAAATTTAAATAAAATTGTGATAAGTGAAAATAACGACAAATTTTTAATATCGGAGAAAAAAAAAGAAGAGAAGAAAATAAAGGATATTTTCTTGTACTTTCCCTGACTTTTCATCACAATCAAAGTAAAATTTAATTTATATGCTAACAACAAACTGCGCTATTGCTATTGCAAGTGTCACGTTTTATATAACTTGAAAAATGTTAATTATAAATCGATGTCCAAGGAAATAATTATTGCATATGTAACAAATCCCATAAATTTTACTCTGGCAATATGTGGAAATTGAATTATAATTATTACAATTTCGTATTAAGAATCTTTTATGGATAAAATACTGATTCACATATATGTTTTTAATAACTCAGAATATGTAGAAAAATCGCATAACATTTTTCTCTAAATAAATTCTCAACGAACAATTGTCACAATGATATTACGAAGACCTGTAAAAATGATAACTTGATAAATTTCACAAGAGCATTGTATAATTTAACTTGCTATTTAACTAACTATTATTTTTATGAAACTGAAAACTATTTTATAAAATAATTTTATATCAATTCTCTTTCTATTGTCATAACATAAAAATATATTTATGTGAATCTTGAAATTTTCGAAATCATGGAAGCAATCGTCACAATTAAATGAGAATTCATGTCTTTGCATAAGCAAGCTTGTTTTTCCATTTACAAGTAACAAGATCATAATCATTGTATCTGTACAATAACGCGATTATATGGAATTCTCTATATAATTTTCTTTAGAGTGAGTGAAACTTTATATACAGTAATCTGTCTAATGTGAATTCGATTGAACATGTCATATACAGGATGATTATCAAGATATCGAAAATATCATGTGTTTGCTTATAAAACTATTTTCGCTTGTACCATTACACTAGTATGTATATCGTTCGAATATAGACAAATATAAAAAGAAAAGAACAGCTGCTTCAAAGAACTACTTTGTAAAAATAGAAGTTCTTTGTAGCAAAAGCATCCGATACGACATTATAGTACGATAATCTCCATCTATTATGTAAGTAAGCTAAACAAGAATATGAAATTAATAGGTATTATCTTGTTTGAAACTTTAGTTCTTGCCACCGTACTACGCTGTCGGAAATTCGTATTGCAATTACATACTTTGAACAATGTATAACAATGAAAAAACAAATAGAGGTGGAAAAAATAGATTGAAAACTTTATTCGTCTTCGAGGTCCATTCCATTTAACTTGTTGATAAACACTTCGAAACGAATCAGGAAAAAACTACAAAAATTTTTATCCTAATTAGTCAATCAAACATTTCGAAGTATTTATACGCGTTAGTGTATCTTACATTTTTTTTTTTTCGATTGCAATGTAACATATTAATCTAAGAATGCGCGAGATGATACGATCTTCATCAGAATTTTTCTGAAATAAGTTCTTTAATATACACACGACTTCTACTAACATAGAAGATGTCGTTAGGGTGATTCTAAAAGGTAAGCACGGGCGCGCGGTGTCATTTTACGTATACGACCTCTACTACTTATACTAATGCCTGGCTCTTGTATGCTATCTTCGTCGCTCTCCTCAGCATAAGAGCGGCGCTTAATCTTGCGTCGATTTCTTACTGGCATTCCATTACTATCGTCACTGTCCTCCTTATAATGAGGACGCTTTCGACCCGATCGTCTACTACCACTGTACTGTTGCCTCGTATCCTCCGAGTCTATGGAACCGCGCTGTCTTCGACGGCTGGAGCGCGACGATCTAAATTGTACTTTATATGAATAATCACTGTCCTCAGAATCTTGATTATTGGCCTCCTGTTGTAATGGTTTCTCTTCCTCCTCCTCTTCCTCTTCTTCTTCCTCTTCCTCTTCATCTTGTTCTTCTTCATCATCCTCTTCGCTTTCGCTCGCGCTATTTTCGTTCTTTCTATTATTAGCGGTATATTTTTGGTTTTCCTTGTTCTCGATTACTAATTTTCGTGATCTAGTATCTCTTCTGATAAATTTTTCCTCTTCGCTTTCTTCTTCCGTGGAGTCCGGTTCGACAAATTGTTCCTCATCTTCCTTATTCTCTTCAATATCATTGGCTTTGTTCTTCGCAATGTATTCATCGTCGTCATCGTCATCGTCCACGATAACGTTCGATTTCACTTTGGATTTAGATTGTTTACCATTCTTAATGTTCCTGCCGCGATTTTTGCGAACTTGCTTACCGCGACCGTTGAGCGTATAATCGTCCCCGGAATCGGTATCAGCACTAACATTGGGCATCGCTGTCCTTGCTCTAGTTCGTCGGACAGGAGCACTATCACTACTTTCAGTATCTGTCGTTGCTTCTGATTCACTAACATCACTATCACTGTTCTTTGACTTTTTGGACACAGTCGATCGGCATATCCGTAATTTCAACGTCGGTCGAGACGAGCAAGATCGTTTCGTATGACCGTTTGTCATCCGTGATGGTCCTAAAAAAGTCAAAATAAAATTGAAATTAATAATTTAATAATTAATTTATTTTATATAAAAAAGTGACTTCAATCCAAATAATAAAGATGTAATCGATTACAAATAATGATAACAATTTTAATTTAATGTCTATCCCAATTTCAAAAACTATTATAAAAGATTAAATTGCTATAAATATCTCTAGTAAAAAATCTGTCAAACTTGGACTTATATGAACGCAATACAAATATGATTAATAAAAAAATAAAGAGTTAATATGGCTTTATAATTCCTTCAATCTTATCCAAGTATAGTCTCTCTCTCTCTCTCTTTCTCTTTCTCATTTCGAATTCGACTTATTCTTACAAAATATGTTTTTACTCGAAACATTTATATACAAAATCTAACAAATTTCTTGAACGGTACACATATAGAATAATAAGTTAGAAAATGCGTACCAGGTGCGGATATATCAAAATTTTTCTTTTTCTGATCTTTACCCGATTCTTCATCATCGTTATCACTATTTACATCATCCTCATCTTCATCCTCATCGTCGCTTGGAATAGGAACGGATTTTGACTTAGATCCTGCAAATAAAATAGCATTTAATTATGTATTGCACTTATACAAACCAATAAGATATACAAATGCTTACCGGTACCATTGCTTAAATTGTGCTTCCGTTCCGTTTTCCTTTTCCGTTTTTGCTTTCCTTTTCCTTTTACTTTTACTTTCGCATTATCGTTACGTCTACGCGCTGATTTCCAATTTAATAATATCCTACGCATATGCTCTTCGAACATGGCCGATAATCTTACTGTCATCGAATATATCTAAATAAATAATAAAATATTTAAAATGCGCAGAAAAAACTATGGAGTAACTACATAAATAAAACAAAAATTATATTAACTTACTCTCGAACGTTTGTTTGTATTAAAATTTCTACTATTTGTAAATATTAATTTCATGTCTTTGGCAAATTCCGCTGGTGTTTCGTAATTGCCACCTAATAAATCCTCTTTAACAGTGCGCAAATCCATCGGTGTGTCTATTATTTGATAATATTCTGGATGTTCTAATCTATCAACCGGTTCTCTGCAAAACGATTTTTCATATGATTATATTTTCAATATAACTATATATTTTTAAAGATAAAAAAGAGAAAACGACAATTTAATCGTATCACATTTTACCTAAAAGGAATTGAATCTTCACATTGCCATAAACTTTCCAATAATTGACGACAAGCTAATTTCCAGTCTAGTGAGATTTGCTGAGAACGTAAATTTCTACTTGATGTAGATCTCTGTTTACTCGTTGAAGGTTTGTTGGTTTCTATCTCTGTCTCTGATTCAGAGGAACGATATGTATCATTCAATTGATGATATACTGCCGGAACATCCAAATCAATAGGTGATCTGCATAAGAGAAATATTACTTATATAACACTTATTTATATAACCAGTAATATAGAATGTAAAGATTGCATAAATGTTAACTTTTGTAAAAAAGTCTAGAAGAAATATATATTTGCTTACTTTATTATGCGCAAACATATGTCAGTGACTATTCTCGCCTTTTTCACTATATGACTGTGAGGTTCATTGAATTGCTCAGCATTTGTTGCCAAATATCTGACATCAAATTGCGCTGATGTGATTCTTCTGTAGAAATGATTCTCAAAACGAGCTTTTATAGTCGATAAATCGATTGGATATTCAACAATATACGCATAAGTCGGATAAAGACTGAGATCTACTGGCACCACAAATGGTTCCGCAATTGCGAGGCTCATCACCTGATCCAAACCTCGTATAATTCGACGACAAGTCGCTTCTCTATCACCCATGGGCCACTCTTCCGCATGGGGTTGATACAATATCGCTTGTCTTTCTTCTGGCAAAACGGGAACCGCGTCACCGATTACCGGCGGGATTCCTAAACGAGTATAATTAACGCATATAGTACGAAATTAAAGAGTCTAGAGAAAAAAGCGAGAATAAAATATTAGTTTAAAGTATTATATCTTTATAAATTTTTACATCTTTATACTCGCTTTTTTGACTAATTCAAAATTAAATATTTATAATTAAATATTATAATTTTGATAATCGTGAATTGAATGACCAGCTTACTATCTTCATCAACGGGCTCGAGATCCCAAGGACTCATACGTTCATATTCCCCATTGTCCCATCTGACGCGAAAACATAAAAAAAATGATTCCGGAAATTCTTCATCTAGCGGCTCCACCCCAACAATTTGTCCCATCCACCAACCATCCTCGATCATGCAACGAAACTTATCGCCTTCAGACCAACTTCGTGCCAACGCCGTATCAAAAGTTTGACGTAACACCAAGAAATCTAATACATCGGCCATATCATGATATTTGATGGTGAAATTCTGCCCAGTAAGTCGACCACCTTCATCCATCAACGCTAATTTCAAACAACATAAACGAGGCGGTTTAATTTCATATTTAATACCCACTACTTTTACAAACTCTTGTGCCTACAAATATAAACATTTTCCAATTAATACATGTACATCTTTATTTTATTTAAGATTTTTTTAAATGTTCCATCCCATATTAAAAACCTCTTTTTCATTCCTTAGAATAAAGTATACATACTCTAATATTCATTTTGGTCCATGGCTCGCAACGTGGACTAAGCTCATAAATCTTTTTATTCTTAACTGCATCTAAATAGAATTTTTGACCTTGTCTGAAATATACTATTTCATCGCCCATCTGTGGATAATAAGGGGCTTTCCTTGGAATTACTTCGGTAAGCCATTCCGAAGGACGGTAAATATCAGTAACTTCGCAATTACCATTAGCTATTTGTACTCCCTATTAGATAATAAAATGATAGTTTAATTAAAATTTTTTGTAGATTTAAAATGACATAAGAATTACAAATTTACCTTTTTCTTAGGACGTTTACTGCGTCTTCTATCTACATCACTCGGTGGTGTAACAGATCGCTTTTTCACAGGTTTACGTTTGCTACGTTTAGGAGGTTCTAAGTTCAGTCCATGATCTGCCATCCAATCTGAATATTCAGTGCTCGAGTCTGTAGTAGTACTATCGGAACACAAATCTTCCTCATGAGCAGTAGAATCATTGCTATTAGTGCTGGCTGAACTCGCTGACGTGCCAGTATTATCAGGATTCTGTAAAAATGCACAATATTATGACGTTTAATTAATTGTAAAATTCTGAAATTTCCTATCCATTATTACACACAAGCAAATAGGATTATCTACGAGTTAATACTTATCAGAATTAAATATTGCTTCTATCATGAGGTACCTCATATTCTTCCTCCTCCTGTTCTTCACCACGTGTTGCTCTGGTTCTATAACCGTGTCTAGTAGTTCTATTACGTTTGCGATTTACGAGTCTACTTCCTATATTGCCTTGATTAACGGCAGTGCTCGATGTAGGCTGCGGTCGCCGTCGCATTTCTCGCCGCCAGTTTTCTAATTCCATCTCTGCCATTGAGTGACTTTACAGATAATGTAAAAATATGAATTAATATTTATCAATAATTCTCTTTTAATATTAATATTAGCAAATTATTTAATATAATCTATAATTTATTTAGAACATTAATTTTCGTCTGTTACCACAAACAAATTATTAACGTTTATTAAGTTTATTTATAATTGTTTTCTATAAATTCTCATTGAAGTATAATTATGTTATTTACAATATATACTCAATACCAGAGAACTATGATTTAATTACTTACACCGCCTTAATTTGAGTGTCTTTAATGGCTAACTTCATGGGACGCGCGAGAATAGGTTTGTTCCACGGCGTGGTGTTATCCCTCTGCCAATTACCGCTACTTTGTCGGACACCTTCAACATTGCCTTCTCTTCTCAAACCAGCTCTACTACCACGGGGACTCGCTATTTGACGAATCGGTTGTTCTGCGATGTTATTTTCTCTATCATCACCAGCGCCAACGGCTTCTCCATCTGCATTGATATTTTGTCTCTGAGCAAGAGCCTCAATCAATCGATCAATGTTCGATCTTGGTTCTTGCTCTGGAAGACCTTCTATAACTTCTTGCATCCCTGTTTAATACAAATTTATATAGTCTTCTAATAAAAAAGTTATATGAAAAATCTTGAATAATCAAAAAATTAAAAAACCTAAATATGATATTGTTTTGTTATTGAAGATCATTCTGTATAACATTTCTCTTCAATTATTAAGATATTTCTCTCAAGAAATGTTGTTTTGAAATATCATGTATATAAATCTTACCGCCAGCACCAACCGCAATATTTGGTACCAATTGTTCGCCCCTACAGTTTTCTCTTCCAGGTACTAATCTCTGTAGTGCCGGTGGATAAGGGTTTCCGTCTACATCAACTAAAAACGGTGGCGGCATTAAATGTGGCGCAGTTTGTGTTTGTTCGTCAAGAACATAATTATTTGCATCTCTTATCAAGGGCCGATAATCCGTATGAAAGAATAATTCTGTTGGTATCTGAAAATAATTTAGGAAATTAAATATACCCGCGTAAGACAAAATGATATATATAAATGATATTGCAAGCTAACTTACAATTTTTAATTTCCCAGCGCCAGATCCAAATCCGAACATCAAAAGATGTCCATTAGAATCTGTTGCAGCGAGCATTGTACCATCAGGCGACCATTTTGCATCGAAAATAGCGCAATTTCCTTGACCTTCAACAGAATTTTGAAAACACGCTATCGATTCTATGTTTAATACATCCCAAATGATAAGCTGTCCATCATGACCAGCACTGAGTATCAAGCGAGAATCTATTGGATGCGATTCCAACACAAATACTTCATCTTTATGTCCGCGCAAAACTTTCATTAGTTCACCAGATTTAGCATTCCATACTTTCAATGTGTAATCGTTCACTGCTGTTATAACATATTCATCGCTTACATCCCAACAAACCATAGTCACTTTTGCTTTTTTGCTTGTGTCGTCATCTGTTTCTGGTTCCCTGTAAAAGAAAAAAGAGAAAAACAATTTTAACATGCTATATTACAGGCTAACAAGCATAAAATTTTTATAAAAGAAAAAAAAATTATTGAAAACATACCCAGAAAGCTTTGTCGTCATGAGTAGCTGTTTATGTACCCATTGCTGTTGCTCAAAATGCCATACATTCGCAGTACCGTCTTTAGATCCAGAAATGAATTTTAAACCACTGTGCGCCCACTGAATACTGTCTACAGTATCGGAATGCGATTCTACTTCGAGAACTCGGCGTGGTCCTTCGTCTCCTAACATTGTATAAACTCTTACATGATGATCTGCAGATCCAGCTGCCATAAATGCACCTCCAGGACTAAAAGAGGCACATATCATTTGTGCTTGGCCGGGTCTCATTTTCTCATGATATTGAATAGGTTTCGTCCTGTAATAAATTACATATCACACACAATCGTTCGCAAAAATATTTATGTAAGATATTGAAAATAATACAAAAAGATAATAGACAGAAAGATGCTTCTAAAAAGAATTATTTTATGTCCAAATTGAACTTACTGAAATACTGCCCTTTCGTTCAATTTCTTTGTGTAAGACCAGAAAGCCACTGATCCATCAGTACTAGTAGAAACTAAATAGTAGACACCATTACATTCTATTGGACAAAAATTCACGGATGTAATCATGCCTGTATGCCCCATTAAAACTGCCACCTTGAAGAAGAAGATATATATAAATTAAAAGAAAAATATAATTATTCTCTATAAAAATAATTATAAAATAGAAATAATTTAGTTTCTACTCACAGGCGACATCGTCTGGAAACACCAAACTCGTAATACTCGATCTAAACTTCCCGCCGCCAATAAAGTATTATCAAAATTTACAGCAATGTCCATAATTTCGGCGGACGGGCCTCGAAAAGTGGCAAGTAAACGTCCATCAACAGAACTCCAGACTTTGACGAGCAAATCGTCCGCTCCAGTTATAATATATTTACCACTGCGATCAAACAGTACACAATACACTGCGGATAAATGACCCAGTGTACGCCGATATAAATTCATCTTGCTGTAAAACTTTGTCGGTATTGCCTGTCTTCGACTTAGAGGACCAGAGTTTTCACGTCCCTGAAGTACACGTACTAGTGGACAAAAACATATGCATAACAAAATTATATGAGTTTTACATGAGAGGAAAAAAAAAGTATGCAAAGAAATGCCAATAAAATGCAAGTACATTTTACATTCAATTGTCAATTCTCAATGTCTTACCTATATTAGGCACTGATAAGCTACCAGATAATTCCAAAAGGGGTTTTCCACCAAATCTTGTGGAAAAATCGACAATGTTGTATACGCAACGTGTGATATCTATAAAAAAAATTTTATACATACGTAAAATTTATATGTAAAATCTTATACATATTTTATACATACAATGTTCATGTACTTTATGTATATTAATAAAATATAAAATTCTATTATTGCAATAAAGAATATAATTAATAAAAGGCATTGATATTATTTCGTATACCTTCGTGGGTACGCAGCAAAGATTGTTTGCCTGCACCCAAAAGCGATATCGCTCCAGGGACACATGGCGGCACTTCTCTCTCTAACACTGGTCCAATTCTGGCACATATTTGCAACAAATGATCGGATCCAATGTGAGAATATTTTTTTTCCTAAAAAAAATTATAATAATAAGCTATTGTGTAAAATAATCCAGAGAGATGAAATTGCAAGCGTTTAAGAGCTTTTTTATGTCTCATATAAGTTTTAGAATTATATAATACCTAGAAAGGCTATAAATATTAATATGTCAAGTATTTTTTTTTAGACATTATACAGCATTAAATCTTCATACAAACACGTGAAACTCAGAAATTATTTGCGTATAATACGAGAAAAGAAACATTATAGAGTTGAAAATTAATATTTCCTAATTGCACTAGCAATAAACATTGAAATTAGAAAGTTGAATCATCATCGCATTCATCGTTCGCGCGCAAAATTCGAATGGTCAAGTAGTTCCCGCGGTCGACCAATCAGCGTAGTCCGCTCATCACGCGCGAGCCACTTTCTATAAATAAGCCGTGGACCTCTACATATATTCATTGATCAGCTCACGCGAAATGGCCGGAAACGCGCCATTCGATTGGCCAACGGACGGCGGTAGTGGGGGGAGGCCACGACGAACGTTCCATGCGAGAGAAAGAGAGACCATGAGACGCGAGAGGAATCGCGGCGGAGGGCGGTTACGGGGGGATTAAACGGGGGGTAGAGCACCCCCCGCGGATCCACGACATACGATGCGCCCGGCGCATTATTTCATCGAACCACCTTGCGTTATGGCGCAACGGCGGGCCGACCCCGTGCATCTCGCTCGCGAGACGAGTCGAGTCGACATGTCCGCCTCGTGCCGATCGCCATGTCAGCACGTATATCCATACTCACCAACTCCTCGAACGTTTGATTATGCACGTGGCCCTCCCAGTCGAGTCGCGACGGCAAAGTCTGCGAACAGAAACACGATCTAAAATCTATACGGGGGGAACGATTAATGGGGGTGGAGAAAAAAAAAAATCGATCCGATCGATCGGCAGCGATCCGATCGATGACGATCGGCAAGGGCCGATCGCGTACGGCGAGCGGCCGCGATACCTCACCAAGGTCAGCGACCTTGAGATTCTAATGTTTTGACAAGCAGAAACCACGTGCGCGAGCCATGTGGCCCGCGAGACTAGTTGTGTACAGTGTCAGTCCCGTCGATCGGCTTACCTTGGCATGCTCCAATTCCCGCTTCAGCACCTGAAACAAAGCGCGTTAGGGCTCCACCTCGAATTACGACGCGCCTTCATTCGGCATCCCGGCCCTTGGCCACTTACCGCCGCGGCTTCCGCGCAGGGTCCCGCCGCCAAAAATTTCGCGATCAGGAAGTACAGCTCTGTAAAGGGAGAAACACACGGGGGGGCTTTAGACACGGCGGCATGTACGGCGGCACGAAGGCACGTACAGCGAGTTTACACGCTCGTATACGGCCTTCTATGTTACCTGATGCGATCCCGGACTCGTTCCTGGACGCGCTGACCTCCATCCCGACCGATCCAATCGATTTCTATTCACTCACGAGCGACGACAAAACATTTGGATTTACGGCTCATAGCGCCGCGATAACCACCGCGGAGTTCATTTTCTTTCCCCGAAGCTTGGCTGTGCGACCGCAACGCGCACGCACACGCTCGCCTAAACCGACGCAAAGTAGTCCCCCAATGACGGGGCTCCTGCCAACAGGCGCGTAGATGGCACCGCGAGGGGCCCGTCCCTTCTATTCGCGATGGCCCGGAATTTTTCCACTTCGCGTCGCGTCAAAAGCCCGTAATCTTTCCGCAAATGTAAAAATATCGTTTCAATAATCGCGACTCGAATGGACTCATAAACTTGCGCGAAAAATATTGTTACATTCGATCGGATCGACATGAAATCACCACCTATGGATTGCGTCATCCGGGAACCTATCGGCGAAGAGATGAATCCGCCATTGAACGCGCCATTCTTGAAAGCGTCTCGCGATTATGGCTCGATTTGTGAATCCAATTAAGAGGAGAATTGTATTATTTTGTAGAGAATTTTGCAGGTGGATTTGACGGTGAAGATATAATATGCGAGTAAATACGCGAATACTGTACAATCCACTAGTAATATTCTAATGTCCTCTCGTTGCGCGAGAGCGAGTTAAAGTTTATAAAAGAAAAATGTTCGATAACATCTGTTCGCGCGATCGTCTCTATAAGAATTCCATGTAAAAACGATTGAAAAATTATGTATTAAAGTTAGACCCGACAGAAAACTATCATTAAACACTCGTCATTTGTAACAGACGTTTTCAATATGTGCGAACTGTCGCCGCATAACTAATTAATATTTGCAATGCAGATCGACGATTTCGTTGACACTTGCGTCGAACCGCGAAGTGCATATCGTTCGACATGCATGATCATAACGATTTTTTATCACGAGCGATCGTACGTTATCATGAAACGATTGGAACAAACTCGTGCATGAATTTGTGCCGTGTATTGAGGATAGTTCCTTCATTCATTTTACTCGTTAATTTAAGAAAGTAGGAAAAAACATAATAAAAAATATATCATTGTACGCATTTACAGGAATTGATCGAGCGACATATATATGAGAGATATGTATATACATGTATACATATATATGTATGATAAATAAACCGACTCATCAGCAAGAATTGCGCGAGATAAAAATTTCGTTCGATGATAATTCAATGTATGTCGTCGCTTCCCGAATGTACCTGCATAAATAACAGCAACATAGATAAGACTGATAATTAAGATACTTGTGAAATTAACGCGCCACGGCAAAAATGACTTTAGCTCTGAAGGTTAGAGGATGACTAACAGCTGATTAGCATCATTCGTCATTGTTCGTTTTAAAATACTGTATATTGTATACCGCACGGCATTTATGTTTGTCAATAAATTGTTGCTTGCTCGATAGTGGAAAATTTGGCAAAAGTGTGTTTGAGAGAAATAAATCGCAGATAGAATCGTAAATAGTATATTTTCATACATTCCTGCATACATTCTCTGAATTTGTAAAATACAATGTCATGGATAAGGGAAAACACTTTGAATTTATTTCAATCATTGGCTTTAAAGATTATAAAGACTGGTCATGTACCTAAACATGTAGCATTTATAATGGATGGTAATCGACGTTATGCAGAGAAACAGAAAAAGGCTGGAATAGAGGGACATGTGGAAGGGTATGTATCTTTGAGGGAAAAGTTTGTAACTATTTATTAGTTTATTATATATTATTTTTTATCATGTATGTGTCTTATATTTTACTTACAGATTTGATAAATTGGCAGAGACATTAAAGTGGTGCAGGGATCTGGGTATTATAGAAGTCACAGTGTACGCTTTTAGTATAGAGAACTTTAATCGCAGTGAAGAAGAAGTTAGCGGACTTATGGAACTTGCTAGGTGCAAGTTTATGCGTCTCTTAGAAGAGAAGTGTGTATAAAATTTTAAATTAAATATATATTATAACATAAAATCTGATGGATCTAATAATTAAAATGCAATGTATATTTCCAGGGATAAATTGGCAGAGCAAGGAATATGTATTCGTGTAATTGGCAATTTATCTTTACTTTCAGAGGATATGCGTAAATTATTTGCCGAAGCTATGATCATCACTGAAAATAATGATAAAGCAACTTTAAATATTGCTTTTTCTTATACATGTAAGATAACTATATATAACAATATAATATATATTTATATACATTATTGTATTGTACTTTTTGTTAAACATGAATAAGAATTTAAATTATTTTACTAAAGTTATAGTATTTTTAACAATATTTTATCTTTTCAGCAAGAGATGAAATTACTCATGCAATCAAGGATATAGCAGTTGGTGTAAAACATGCTGATATCTTACCAGAAGATGTTAATGAAAATCTAATTTCTCAGTGTTTATATACTTATAAATCCTTGAATCCAGATTTATTGATTCGTACTTCTGGAGAAGTACGACTTAGTGACTTCCTCTTGTGGCAAGTAAGAAGACAGTTTGTTTTGATAAATTTTTTTTTATTTATTAAAGCACAGATCCACTATTAAAATAATCTTAAATCTTTTTTTTTAGATCTCCAATTCTTGTGTCTACTTTACCAATGTATTGTGGCCTGAATTTGGTATATGGAATTTACTTAGCGCTATTTTTTACTATCAGAAATGTTATTCTGATTTACAAAGAATTGCAAAAGTACAACAGTTGAAGCCAATTATAGAGCACAATGATAGAACATCTATGTATATTAATAAGTTGCATCATGAACGTCAAGTTATGATTGAAAATATATATTTGTCAACAGTTCAATCATAGATATTAAATAAATGTCCACTGAGCGCTTATATTTCAGCAAATACAAATATGCTGAAAACCTGCCACTCATATTTTGTTTTAAATCATTCTAAATCAGGATAAAGTGTAAAGTATCAGTGGCAATTAGATATAAATTGTTGAAAAATTATAATATTAAAAAATTTATGTAACTCAGGGAGATAACTACAAATAATTCTTCCAGTTATATGTAAAATATATTAGAAAATAAATGCATGTATATAAAAGAAAGCAAAAATAAATCTTTAAAATATCTGAGCGAGATCCAAGATTGAAACATGCGAATAATTACAACAAAATTGCACAATAAAATCTTTACTTTTGCAAAGTTTCTTTTTTATATATCTCTTGTATATAAACATATATATTATAAATCTTATGAAAAAATAATTATAAATTAGATAATTAAAAGAGCTTTTTTTAAAGATGTATAAACTAAATAATTATCAAATCTTTATAATTTAATACATTTTAATGATCAATATTTATATTATTAAAATCTTTAGAATGGAATATTTGTTTTCCTGAAAGATTATAAATATAATTATATACATAGATATTGAAATTTGGTTTCAGTATGCATTGTATATTATGTAGCGCATTTATATATTTATTCATGTTTGTATGTACACATTCCGTAAAATAGTTTTCCAATTACTTCATCATCATGTGCAGGGGGATTATAAAATAGAATTGTAAAACAGATATATATATATATATAATAGCAATAACAGAAATCATGTATCAAATAAATAATGTTAGTTGTAACATTAACGCGCGACTATAAAAATGTATGAATAAATTGTATTGTATTCATAAATATTTATATATTTATTTTCCTAATTCTAAGAAATATGTGTATATCGATATATACTATTTACAATAATTTGTCTTGTCATATATTATTGCACAAGGCAATAACAGACAATTAACACTTTTCATGAATATACACTTTGCATCAATCACATTTTATCAAAATAAGCGTTACTATGAAGTATATACAATATTTTCAAATCAGTAATTGTTCATCATCAGCATAAATTAAAATATCACTAAATGGGATAAAATTTGTCCACATTATAATATACAATGTGTTGCGCAATATCCATTGTCAGCATGCTAAAAAGCAATATATATTTCATATACAATATATATATAATCATCTTATTTACAATTCGTTTATTTAACATATCTTTTTGTTTTGAGCTCGATTAAAATAAATACAATGATAAACATTTCCGATATAGATTACAATACAATTTGAATGTATCGTTTAATTCGTTTTTCTAGCTGATGGAGATATTTGTGCAATTATTTCTTTATTTATTAAAGATACAGGAACATATGTATTGGCACATCTAATAGCCAGAAAATCACCATAAATGTTTGGCTGAGAATTGGAATTGTAGAATTAAAAGTGTTAAAAAGTGTTAAATATCTATGATAATTTTATAGGAAGACAGAAAAATTGGCTGGATACACATCTATGAATGATTGCAATAAATGGAGGAACTGAGTCTAATTTATTTGTAACATTATATATTGTAGATTATATTAGATGTTTATAATTTATCTCTTTATGAGATTTTCTATAAATTGTTTTTTTTTAATTAAAAAGTAAATGTATGTCTGATTTTTGTTTTTTTGCTTTCCTTTGAATTATTTAATTGCATATCTATATCGGAAAAAATAGAATCATTTGTGATAATTATAATAGCGAAATAAATGTGATACCATAATATTGTGTATAACAAGATATTAATTATGTTGAATGTTCCACATTGTTATTTAATAAGTTTGATTGTTGAATTCATATTAAAATACAATATATATATATATATATATATATATATATATATATATATATATATATGCGTGTATCACTTTATCGCCCTATTATAATTAACAATAATTATACCTAACTATCTCAAATAATTAAATATTACTTTATTACTTTTTTATAATACTTAAGCATGAAGTCGATTCGCTCTTTTCATTTTGAGTTATAAGGTGGATGGCGTCTTGCTGAAGGTTGTCTTTGTCTGGCTAAGAAAGATTGACCCTGTCCTGAACTGAGCGCCGCGAGCCGTTGATCTATCACCTCTCTGTGACAATTCAAGCCTAATCTATGAAAAGCGGTCACCATTAACTTCTCTTCCATCTCTCGCAACAACCTGGACTCTTTCATGGAACGCTCCATGTCCTCAATCATTTTGCGCTGTTCTAGCAATTGATTACGCAGAACAACGACCTCACTCGGTGAAGAATTATTCTGTTTCGGGTCTAGGCTCTTTATAACACTCTTGGCTTTTTCAATGTACTTCTTATAACGTTCCTCGAGTGCGGCGTTTTCGTATTCCTTCCGCGTCAGTTTCTCCTGAATAGCAAAGGCTTTCTGTTTTTGTGCTTGCAAAGCACTCTCGCGTTCCTCGAGCTGCAATGTCAACCGTTCCCTTTCGGCCTGCATTTTTCGTAGTTCATCCTGCAGCTGTGACATTTTCTGATTCAAACCCGCGTCGTTCTTATTATCGTCACTGGTTTGAGTACCCATGACCTCCTCCAATTTGGTTTCTAATTCCATTATCCTTTGATTCGCTTTGCGATTTTGTCCTCGCAATGTATTTAAACGTTCCTCGGAATCGTCCAGCAACGCTTGCACACTAGGTAGCTTGTCCTCGTTACCCGTCTGCTTCATCTTCAGCATCTTGTTCTCCAACTGTAAGCGGAGTAATTTCTCTTTAATCTCAAGTGGAACCATCTCCGTTCCAGCAACGCCGGAACTATCGGCACTGGGTTTTGCCATGTTCTCAGCAGTTTGCAATTGCGTGTTGCACTTCAGTTCTTCATTCGTCTCCTTCAGGGCGTCTCTTTCGATAACTAGCCGATCTCTCTCCCTCTGCAAAGCACCTAATTTGGCTTCCATCTTCTTGCCCTCGAATTCCAATCGATCGTATTTGTTACTCTGCTCATCCAGTCTATGATGAACTTCTGTGAGCTGCTGTTTGCATGCCTCCAAATGATTGCGCAACATCATCGTGCGCTTCACTTCTTCTTCATAGTCTAATTTGGCTTGTAAATATTCAACATTTTTATCTTCTGATATCTTGAGCTGCCTCTTAAGATCGCTTAAATCCTCCATCTTCTTCTTGTATGATTCTATCATGATTTCATACTTTGCTACTTTATCTGCAGTTTCTCTCAAAGCATCGATTTCGTCTTTCAGGTGGTTTGCTTCATCAGCTGCTTTTTGTAAATCCTCTTGTCTCGATTGTAACTCCAATACTTCTTTTTCCAACAATTCCGCCTTTAATCTATAATCATCCCTAGATGTTTCCATTTTAAATAATTCATCCTTTAATGCATCCACTTGTTTCCGCAATCCAGAATATTTCATTATAGAACCAGACTCCTCTGGATTCTCAAACTCGTCCAACCGCTCCTGGAATTTTTTATTCTCCGCAATCAATGCAGCCTTTTCCTCCTGCAACAGAGAAAGCTGTTGATCAAGTTCGTGACACTTCTGCGCTAGTTGGTCCTTCATATCTATTGCCACTTGGAGCTCCGCATAGAGTCTCTGTTGAGTACCATCAGCTGTATCAAAGGATTCAAAGTTGAAATTGCTACTCAATTTGGGCCCATGCACACTGCTCTCAAGCTCCTGGATACTCTGCATTATTGCCTGCTGCACAGTCTCCTCCATACCCATTATTTTAGTGATGTACTGCTGCTTCTGATCGCAGTTGACAGCGCAACCAAGAATCAGCTGTAACAAATGACGCAGCTCATCGCTGTCATAATGCTCACCTATCTTGATCGCATCCGGCTTGACGTAGCCTGACAATGGCTGGTTCAAACACTCCATGTAATATTCCATCACAGCCTCCACAATCTTCTTCATGTTGCTTACTCTAAGACGCCAGTTAGCACCCACGTCAGTCTTGATCTTCGCCTTCCATACTGCTGTGAACCACTCTGGTGCAATCTGGGCCAAGGCTTCCGCCAGGGCAACCCCATCGCTTATATCCTCCGCAGAGCTATGCGGCGCTTGAAGATCAAACGTACCCAACCATTTGATTAAATTGTTCAACTGTTGTCGATGGTCCCCCATTTCGCTGTGTTTTCCCGGGGATTAGCGAGCTTGAAAAAAGCTCGGAGACACTCACACGACTCTAGTTTTCGTCAAATTCTGCGACACGTGTTGTTCTCGTGACCGCGACTCTTGGTTGAGTTCATAATCCCACTTGTCCCTCCTTGAATCAAGATACAATATTATAAATCAGATATAATGTGAATTATTATACCGAACCATCTGTTCTGCTGCATGGAGAGAGACTAACCTAGAGGATTATTGTTATCGCATCTCGACACGGTCTGATAGCGCTTTATCGGAGAGAGGCGGAAGTCGCAAAATTCAAGTACCTCGACAATTGCTCGTGTATGTAATGATAATTGTACATTGGCACAGATTTATTTGTTTCATTAGATGAGATTACACTTGGGAAAATGTTTTTGGCGAGAATCATTAAAAAATCTACGATGGCAGTAAGCCCGATCAAGCAGCAATGCAAGCTGTATTCGTATCAGGCATCGTCGAGAAACACTCATCCTTCGATCACGTTATTGGGAACACTACGTTTCTGCAGTGACAGTCCACTTAAATGTTGGAATTGTAATTATATGTACAAATCCGAGCTGTTCTGCTCAAAGTGCAAAGTGTTGCAGGAGCTACCACAGAACTTGAACTATTTTGACATCATGGGAATTAAAAAAAATTATAACGTGATTAATGAAGAATTACATAAAAAATATAGAGAGCTGCAAAAGATGTTACATCCTGATAAATTTGGTAACAAATCTGAGGCAAGTATTTGTTCTTAAGCGCATAGTTTCCTCTTAATCACAAGTTTTGTAATTTATGGTGAAATATTCTTTTTATCTGTAAATAAAATCTATTTTAACTGTCTAGAAAGAAAGACAAATCTCAGAGAATTTATCCTCTCTAATAAATAAAGCTTATAGTACATTGATGCATCCATTAAAAAGAGGATTGTATATGTTGCAATTAGAAGGTATATCGATATCGGAAGAAACTACCAACTTGAATCCAGAATTTCTTATGGAGATTATGGAGCGTAATGAAGAAATAGAAAATGCAATGGAGGACAAAGACAAAGTCTTCAAATTGGCTAAAGAATCCAAAGAAATGCTTGAAACATTATCAAAGTAATCTTCACTTTCTTTAGCTTTAATAAGCTGCAAAAATCGTTTTCAACATATCTAATATTTTTCTCAATTTTTCTTTAGCCAAGCGGCAGAAGCATTCAAAAAGAAAGATATTGAAACAGCAACAAAAATCTTGATAAAAATGAAATATTACGATTCTATAGATAATAGATTAAAAAGATTAAAGTATGACTTAGGTATAGTAGAATAAATATATTGCAACTTTTCCAAAAAAACAATTTGTTTCTTATCATATCATTTTTCTTTAATGTATATATATTATATTATCTAGACTGTAAAAATATGTTTCTATATATATTGTGACTTATATACAGAA
The DNA here is from genome assembly GCF_003227725.1 of Camponotus floridanus. Lineage (NCBI taxonomy): Eukaryota > Metazoa > Arthropoda > Insecta > Hymenoptera > Formicidae > Camponotus > Camponotus floridanus. Next base: position 552,240 of record NW_020229858.1, on the reverse strand, counting down.
TTATGTAAATAATTTTATTTGCAACAAGTTATTAAAATCTAGATACTTCATTACTTTAATTAATGTAAATAAAACAAAAGAGATTGAAAGGAAATTAATTATACATATTTTCAAGTTTGCGGATTGTCTATTTTCCACTGTTCCAGCCACTGACATATCCTATTTACATTATCTGTCAACTGATCTACGGTATTGCTCATCAGTTCGTGTACTATTTCTTTCCTGTAGGATGACCTTGCCTCTTCGAGAATAGTTTGAAAAATTTCGCAATCTATGTTATCTTCTAGTTTCTTTCCACAATATCCTCTTTCCTTAAGACGATCGTACAAGATGGTATTGTCTGTTCTGAGTACAAATACAATATCGAACCATCTCTCAGGAAAGAACTCGGCACTATGATAATCTACAATCTTTCCTCCTTCGTTCATAAGACTTTCCATTCCATCCAATAACTAGAAACAAAACATTGTGCAAAAATTTCAATTTATATACGACTAAAAAAATTTAAATAATATATAAAATTTACAATTAATATATTTTATAAATCCTATTTTCTTAAAATCCTAAAAATTTTAATATGTAAGATATATCAACACAATAACAAAAAATTATTACTTTGTCCTCATCTAATACACTGCACTGGTACACCTCATCGTATTCATCTAGACATTCATTCTCTATAGCTAGTTTACTAACATCGAGCCATTTTAGTCCGGTTTTCTCCGATAACATACGCGACATTAGACTCTTGCCGACACCAGGCGTGCCTGAAAAATATAAACCATTCTTAATGCAACTTGCTAAATAATTCATACTACAATCATATTACGTTATTAAATACCTGTTATCAGAATGTTAGGCGCGTTCCTATGCATATTCAACATTTTCTAAAAGATACAAACAGATCCAAATAAAATGCAAATTAAATTTCAACCATGTGCATATATATATATATGTTTCATTTGGCTTCACTAGAGACTTCAAAAAATTCTTGATTGTTTTATTTTAAATGGAAATTCTAGGGAATGCGAAGAAAACGAACAGACCTGCTGACCTGCGACTTTCTCAAGGCGACATTGCAATATGCACTGAGCGACAACGATTCTTTCCTTGGCCCCTCTCTCGCGGAGCAAGGGGAGCGTAGAAGTGACCAATCAGCTGGCAGCGTGGCAGTGGCTGATTGGTTAGAGGCTACGTTCCCCTTGCCCCGCGAGAGGGACGAATCGTTGCGTGGAGTGTACGCTGATTGGCGGGGCCATTTTAATCCAATTGAAAACTAATCATCGCACAGCACGCGCATCTACATCGTACGCTGCTCCATGATCGTGGAGTGCAACGTAACACGTGTTAGGTCGGGTACGTTTATTTAAAGAGAACGAAGACGTAGTTTTTTTTAGAGCTTCGCGCAGTAGAGGGACACGGAATTTTCGTCACTGACTCGTAAGAATCATTTCATGTTATTATCGCGCGATATCGGGCTCCGTGTCGCCGCGGCCTCGCGTTGGACGCCCGATATTAAACGCGTCCGCGAAACGGGTCGCGATCGCGAACGGGGAAAATCGGGCCACGGATCTGGCAGTGCGCGGGACGGCGGCGATGAGCTGGCATAAAATCATCGTCGCGTGTCGACGTCGGCGTCGACGTTGACGTTGACGTTCGTCCCGCGGGGGTGACGTGATGCGCGCGATTGTCGCCCGAGGATCGAACGTCGCTCGATTATCAGCGACGCTCGGATAAGCGACTTCCTCTCGACCTAACCTGCCTTCCGAGCATCAAGCTGCATAACATATTGTACTCGGGACTCGTCTCGCTTCTCGAGCCCGCGGATATCCCGATCGCGCGACATCGCTCGCGCTGAACGCGCGTCGGACGAGACACGTGGTTTCGTTGAAGTACCGAGGGAAAACAAACAAACGCTTCGTGTTTCGTGCGGAGCACAGTGTTTTCGAGCAACTCGAACTTGAAAAGTGGAACGCACTTTGCGTTCTAATTTTTTTCCCCACCTCAGGCGTACCTCAAGAGGTACTTTAATGCTACCGAGATCGAGGCGTGAATTAGATTTTTAATTTAAAGGCTCATTTCGTGACTCACGCGTTTATGTTTATCATCGTGGATCTCCATTAGCGGGAGGCAATCTACTTGAATATGCATTTTCTTCACTTTATAACACGGGTTTTTTACGCTTTTTTTCATTCGATTCTACTCTTGACCTGGATTCGAAACGGTTCGGAATTTCGAAGCGAAATATCGAGGTAATTGATAATAGTGAATTTGATAATAATGATATTTTTTTCTGTTTATATACAGATTGTAGCAGCACTCTAGTAGGATATATAAATTGTACGGCCAAAACTACAACATTACTCAAAGTTTGGCAAGCAAGACGCCAGCAATACACGCTAGAAACATAGATCTTGAAGAATTTAAGCGTTGCAACGGTGCAGAAGGGCTCTATGTGCTCCACCGTGACTTGGGCAAATGGTACTTTAGTTTCCAAGAGCTTACTACTGTGGTATCGCGAGAAGTGCATCCGATCGACCTGTAACTGGGACATACGACAGCGACAAGATGCTCAACGAGATCAGGGCGGCGGTACTGTTCTTAGTAAAGCTGATCGAAAAAAGCGAAAAATTTAGTCCCGATCAATTAGAATGCTTCAAGCGACACTTGGTCGAACTGTTGACGGAACGCTTTAAAAACCACTGGTTTCCCGACAAGCCGTTCAAGGGCCAGGGATATCGTTGTATACGCGTCAATGGCCACAATCGTCGAGATGCAACCCTAGAGAGCGCCGCGAGTGCTGCCGGAGTCAAATATGAAGACCTGGCCCTGCCGGTGGAGTTAACTTTGTGGGTTGATCCCAATGAGGTCTGCTGTCGATTCGGTGAGAGTAAGGGATCATATTGCACGCTGGCATCGTTTGAGGATAAGGAGAATACTGTACCCATTTTTCAAAGCGAACATAAAAAGAACATGGAAAAAGAGAACAAGGAAGTCCATGTGGGGTCCATCAAGATACAGGCAAGCATTTTTGTTGTGATTGTTTTATTAATTCAATTAATATCTTATTAAATGGATTAAAACAAATTAATACTTCCTATAACATATAGAATATATAAGTACAAGTATAAATTCAATTTCTCAATTTATGAATTAATTTGTTTTTTTATTATATCTTTCTCAGATCATACAAAACATTTATACAATGAACAATTTACAATATTCTGAATATATCGATTAGATATGAAATATGTATTAGTATATAAAAAACAATTAATTTAAAGGTCAAAAAATTGATTATCTCTAAAATTATTAATTTGCAGATATAAGCTATCAATATCTTACTTACATGTAATATTTTGTTTATATATTTCCTATATATATTCAATCATAACTACATGATAACTTGGAAATAAATTTTTATATATTTCTGTTGCAGAAATCCCCTTTAACCGCTAGTACAGAACAACAACAGCCGAAATCAAAACTATTAAGCACTGCTAATCAAAACCAACAACATAGCAATAACGGTACAGGTAGGAGACGTAATTTGAATAGTCCTAGACTGCATCTGAACAGAAATCGTTCGTGGTTCGGTCACTCCTTTAGCATGGGTTACGGTCCTCATCCAATCAATCAGCCTTGGTACAATATAATGCCTCCGCATTTCCTCGGTGGCCCTTCTCCACCGCCCTTTATGGGACATCGGGGGAATAAATGGGTACACCCGTCCTCTTATCCGACAGGACCCTCCCGTTTCCACCACTGGTCTCCCAAAGCTACTCTTAAGGTATAAAGAAAATCTCTTTCAAAGAAAACAGTTAGAAAACCTGTTTCTTTTTACGAAAAAATTCGAAAGGAAAAATATAACAGAGTGTAAGTTGATTTTATGGAAAATGCTTATATTGTTACATTTTGAAATAAAATATCATGCTGTGATTTATGTTCACGATTAAGAAAATTTTAGTTAAAATATATTCGAAAATATATGTATACGCAGATAGAATATATGTGTGTGTAGAGAATAAATATATGAATTATAAATATAAATTTTTATATATATTGGAAACAGGTTTGTTAACGCGTTTTAACAGTGACGAAAATTATCCATCCTGTAATTACAAATGACCTTGTTCGAAGTATGACTAAGGCTTACGATTTTTTATGACGAGAGATATTGCATTATTACATGTTACGTATATATAATGATAAATTGGAGTAATAGATGTTTAACTCCGGATGCAAGGTTGCTTGTAAGGTAGACTAGTAGCAATTCAAATAACGTATGAATCGACGCATTAGCGAAATGTGCGATATGAAAATAGATGTCATATCATATGACGGTTATTTCTTCAATAATACTATTCGGAAAATACATCAAGGAATTGAGAGAATCTACTTGGCTTCTCTAATTGTTATAAATCGGTAAATTATACATTCTTCTAGTTACACAAATTAAAATTTTTCTAGTTGTATATATTGTCAATCTAGTTCTTGAAATTGTATAATCAAATTGACAATGTGAAATTATTTCTTTATGCATTAATAGTCCAATAATAAGAGTAAATACCGAAAATAATTTTGAAAATTTTGAAACTTGATACATATAATTTTCTTGAGAGAGAGGGGAATGCATACTAAATAAAATATACTTTATTTATATATCACTTTGTATGACTAAGTGATATAAGGATTTTTCGAAGACTCTCGTCTGATAAGATCAGACAACATTATGACTATATAACATAAAGATTGCATATGTGATATGATTAATTAAAGTATATTTTATATGAAAAAAAAAACAGTTTTTTTAATGCACGTCGAAAGCAGGTGGATTTTAGGGCTTTATTTTTCATTTAAAAATATCTGTATCAAGTTTCAAGAATTTTGAAATTAATTCTGTTATTTATAGTCTAATTTGAATTGGACTATAAATAACACCAATTTCGTTCCGATATGACTAATATTTGCTGTAGTAGATTTTATATGCACATCAATAATACATAAATAACGCGGAAAATGTTAAGTTACCTTATATTTCGTGTATATATATATTATAAATAATTGTTATTAGTGATAAATGTTTGATTTCGGTAAGATCTTGACATATTCTGATTTATCAATCCGATGTTTTATATATATATATACTATATCGTTATATGTTATTATATCGTCTAACAAAATATGAGAACAAATTCGTTCTATTTTTCCATGTATCGGAGAATAGCAACGCGAATGCATTTTATTCATTTTCGTACTTGGAAAAAAACAGACATCCACGATACGTTATTTAAAGATACTGCCGTCATTGAGATTTTATCAATGATCAATGCTTGTTGTTAGATTAACGACTCGACGACATTAAAATTAATTGCGTTACCACATGCAGTTAAATAAGCATTATTTTTTGTCATATTCGACGTGAAGATAAGCGTGATAAATTCATTCTTATAAATTATACACTATCTTTAACTTTACCTACATTGCTCGCATATCAGTTTCTTAAAGTTAACACGTTCAAACGCAGTGGTAATACTAATGTCATGTCAATGTACATTTGGCCTTATATGTATATTATAGAGAATTTATATATGAGACATCAATAATATATATATTTATTTATACATATGTTGGCTTTATCGATAATAAGCGTTCGTATTTCTTGTTTTTATGGTATTATCTCTTTATATGTATATAATATACGCTGTGCGTAAATATATTAATGAATTAATGCCGAAAAAGTGCAATTCTTATTTGTGATTCACTCTGTAAGATTAGTTGTTCCTTCGAAATATTTGCATATTAATTTCGAATTAAATATTTTTCTTAATATCTAATATTTGTTAGCTACTTTTAGATATCGATACAGAGTTAATGCTCCTATTTTCAAGATATTTTTATGTAATAAAATAAGAATAAGATTATATATTTGAAATATATATATATATATATATATATATATATATATATCAAATTATAATTAATACAGTTATAATAATATCTAATACAATAATATACTAATACAGCTACAGAGAGTATAATTACGTAACTTAATATGTTTTGTTTAGTTATCTTTATGTACATATATCTATGTCATACATATTAGAAAAAACTTAAATTTATGAGAAAGTAATCTAAGCAAAATTTACTTAAATTTTTAAATTAATAAACTTAATTTTTCATATAATATAAAATAGTAATCCAAATCGCAAAAGAATTTTTTTATTTAACATAATCTATAAATTACTTTCTAAAATTGCCTTACTATTAAGAACGTTATTTTTTTATTTTGGTATTCGATTTAAAATGCTAAAAATCGGATAGAGTATATAGTCTAAATTGTGCAATTAATTTAATATTGTGCAATTTGTGTAATGAATAAAACATAACTTTTCTCGAAGGAACAATTTTTGTTACGTGAACAAATAAAATTGCAAATATTATGTATAATTCCAACAAAATTTTAACAAAAAGCATGAGATGCATTTTTATATTAATCACAGATAGCATAAGCAAAATACTTTTTTAAACAATCACTTCTAATATATAATACGGTAGAATCGGAAAATATATTATATTTTCAATATCGCATGATAGGATTGCTGTAGCTGCATTCTTTATATATATTACTGTTGCTGATACATACGTACACACAATAGTCTTTAACATGAATGATTAATCTAGATGTATATTATAAAAAAATCCTTAGTAAATTACAAGATAACGATTTTTTAAAAGTATAGGATGATATTATTGTAATATCCTTTTGTGGCCTTGTTTCGCGCAATAATTTCGAGATGCTGCAACTTCGTTTCGACAAATGTTATACTTGCATCTTAAGACTGATTATTGATTTTAAGCAAAATATAAAACATTATACATGTATATTTTTTGATAAATAGATTATATAATATAGCTATTGTTTTTTCCTTTATTTAAATAACATTGATTATTAAAAAGAATTAAATGAAAAATAGAAACAAATATTCGAACTATATTTATAGTAAATAATATATATTATTGGATCTCGAGAAAATTTAGTTTCTATTACAATAAAATTAATAACAATTTACAGCGAAACGAGATTGTTGTACCTCCGTTATGATGAAAGAATTTGGTGTGAAATAGATCGTCCTATTTAGCATAATTCTACAAACTTTCACATCTCACGATTAGTATCGTTCGTTAAACGTAATCTGCCCTAGTATAGAACTTTGTGTTCAATTTGTTAAATTTTATTCAAAGGCGTTATGTTGTTGTTATATAGGAATATAAAAAGTTTATAAATATTATATATATATATATACAAACACATGCGCATATATATATATATATATAAATATATAACAGTATATATATATGTAGAATTAAGCAATATTGCATTCGGACATATTCTTTTATTAATATTCTTACATAACATATACATGTATAATATATATATACATATATATATATATATATATATATATATATACATGTGTATATATAATATAAAAAAAGGAAGAAAACGCTCAACATTTGAAATGTTCCAAACTTTGTAACTGTGTTCAAATGTAGGAAAAATTGAATGCGATGACAACGTACCTTTTCTTAATAATAAGTAGTTAGTCAATTACTCTATACGAAAACCATATGCGGCAGAGTGTCTTGTATAACAACAGTAATATACAGCGAACAGGGATTTAAAGGGGTGAAACAATACTTTTATATATAGAAAATTTGGAATGCGATGTGCGCGAGGCAACTAGAACGAATATTAATATAATAAGAAATAATGGCACTTGCAATTAGCACAAAACATTTTGTACTTATCTCATTTTTATTAGAACAATATTTTAACACTTTGAATCCGATTGATGATATCGTTTTATCACAGTTTATAGCAAATTATCATATATAAAATTAAGTATTTGCATAAATAAAATTATAGAATATACATATACCATATGGTATTAAAAATAGAAATAAAACGAAAGTCAATAAAATAAATAATAGGCATAAGATTATCTCATTCACAAAATATAAATTAAAAAATATAGACTGGTGGATTCAAAGTGTTAAAACATATTTTGAATATTGGTGCCTTTTCTTCATCTGATCGACTTATTAATTTCTATCACGATATCATTCAGCGTTCTTTCACGGATGCAAAATCGTATTTCACATTTTCCATGACACCTCGAATTTTTCTATATGAGATAAAACAAAAATAATCGATACTTTTCCGAATTACCGCATATTGAAGAACGTATTAATGTTTGGATCATTTCGATTGTAGAGTACAATATATAAGCATTATATAAACGTATATAAATCTTACTACTTGTGTATCATATGTTGTAGGGATATATATTTCTTCTTGCATAATTGTATAATGCCATTGTGACCCTGGACGAATGTTGAAAGAAACGGTTCGATTTCCTTCACACAAATAAATTTATTATGATAAATTACTATTTTATGATAAGCTATAAGGAATATTTTTGATTGTTTATTATTTTAATTTGGAAAAAAGGTTTTTATTCTAATCTACAAAAATTTTATAAATAATAATCTACAATAATTTTAAAAATACAAAATAAGAAATTCTATTAATTATTAAATTTGTATATAATAAATTAAAAAGTTATACACACATAACTTTATATAATTTCATTCTCTAAATATGAACAAGTAAAAGATATATATTTATTTGCATTTAAATAAAATTGAATTATATCTAAGAGATTTCACTAGTCAAGATAAATGCTTTAGATCAATAATTAACAAAAAAAATACACGATATTCATAAGAATTAATATGATTAGAATGATGATTAAAAGAAGGAAAAAACCGTTGCTTTTTACGTTCTTTTGTATGATTAGCAATTTCTCTTTGCATTTTTCGGCAAGTTCAAACATAATATAGCTGTTTTTTTCGATACATTGTTTCATGTTATCTATTGATAAAAATATCATACATGTTAGATTAACACACATTTTCAGATCATCGATAATATTTTTGCATAGTGCAATGAATACTAAACAAGAATTTACGATTTCGTCGTGCTTGTTAATCAAATTTTCCCCGACCGCATTCGTTCATATGACCCGATAAAAAGATAGCGCTTTAGAATTTTTCGATTAGGGCATGCCGACGCTTTAATTCGATGTAATCACGAAGTGATGATCATTGACGAAGTTGCATAAGACTTCAACTGCACTCGACACTTGCATAGCAAATTAGATAAGAGTTTTTTCTGTCGTGTGTAGTTTTATGATAGCGTAAACTGCAAATGCGGTCTGCGAAATTGAAGGCGTTACAAACGACGATTGAATTTCTTGGTAATTAGAAAAAGAAATTTCCGAATTTCTTTTTTAAGATATTAATTACATATGAATATAATACTGCGATATTTTTCAACGTAGAATAAAAGCTTCAAAATTATTTAAAAAAATCGATAACGATTTATTTAATAATTTATTTAATAATTATAACAAAAATATAACTAAAATAATTTAAAAATTTTCATTTTTAAGCATTGTTATTAGTTTTATTTTACAACTTGTTAATCCTATCATTGAAAAACATCGTAGTATGGCATCAGTCTCACTATCGTAGTCTAATGATCATTGGATACTTATTTTTTTATATTTTAAGTCTATCATGAATATATAAATATATATACATTTGTTTATACATTATAAAAATTTTATATAGCGAACAAAATAATCTAATTTATATAAAGAAAAAGCTACATATATATATTGTTTGAAGGCAGTGTTTGTGGTGCCTTTATTTTTGCAGTCTGCAACAGAATTTTAAGATTGTTGTTGGTAGTGACTATTGTCTGATCAAAACAACCGCTCGACCATTGTCGCATTTTGTACATATACATCAATATTAGATGAATATTACGTACACATGGTTACACAGGATTGTTCAAGAAAAATGTGTTTTTATAAGTAATTAATTCACGTATATAAGTCATAATTCAATTTTCTTTTTTTTCCGTTTTCATCTTCGGCAACTTGACTCTTGTTTTAATTATTTGACTTTGGTATTGGACCGAGATTTTCATGACACACATGACATATATTGGACGTATTTAAATTAATTATTTTAAAATTTGACCTCTTATTACACTTGACTTAAAATAAATAACTTATAAAACATATGCAAAAGCTTTAAAAGAAAAAATAAATTTCAAGGTTAAAATTTTACAATGATCAATGTTAATTCTCTATTTTAAATTAAAAACAAATATATATATATATACTTACACAAGAAATAGAATTACATATGTTATATTTTAGTTTGAAGATATTGAAGTGTTCGCTTAAGTAGAAGATATAAATTTATTTTTAAGATATTCATAATTGTGTGCTGCACTTTTTCTGGACATTCCGTGTGTATTTATAAAATTGGAAAAAGCAACATTGGTCAACGTTAATGTTCAGTATAAGAACAACAAAAATTTTAGCTTTTGATCAAATATCTTATACATTTAGGCAAAATTAACTTCTGCATTATTTAAACTGTGACCGATGTACTTACGGTCTTGACTTCAAAATGTAGCATTTTTCTTAAAAATAAAACATACAAAAGAGGAAGATACGAATATAAAAACATACATACATACACACACACATATACATACACACACACATAAATATTACGATTCGACAATTTTTCAAGTATTCTATTTGACACAATATCGTGGACATTTAACGTTATTATGATTGTATTAACGCCATTAACGATTTATAATTACATAAATAATGTATGGGGATGTAACACACATTTAATAAATACTTTTGCAAATCAATCTTCGTTCCTACATTATCCTTATTTCAATTCGATCCACCAGATAAAAAATATTTATACAAATTATTATAAAAATTATAATAAAAATGGTTATATACAACATTGAAATATAAAAATTTTGCAAGATATTTAATTCCTTCTTATGTTTAATTATTCATCTTTCTTTACGCTATAAGTACTAAATTAATAATATATAATATGATTTTTGCAATATATATTTTAATATTTAATTTACATTGTAATATACATTAATTGTACATTGATATGTATGTTTGTGCATTTTTATTATCGATTAAATATTTTGAATATTCCTGATGATAAGGGTCCGATATTCGATGGGTACGTCACTGTTTCGAGACGTTCGTGCTGGTTCGTGCAATAGACACGACGAAGAGACGACAGACAGGTGATGTGAATGGGATTTCCTGTGAGCTGTCAGTTGTCGCGTTAAAAATGTACAGTATATGCATATTGTTTATGCCGTGAGTTTCATTTGCGCACGTGATTAATCGCGACGTCGAACGTCTGGCACATACATCCCACAGTACGTCAAAGACGCCGAGAAAGGAAAGGGTTATGAGGCTCCCACGACATCGCAGTAGTCGCGTTGTTAGACGATATTTTTGCATTATTTCCGATATTTCCAGCGACGTGGATCACTATGGCGGAGAAGTGCAAGGTATGTGAGTAATTTAGCCAGGGAATTCCATACAATAAGTTAATCGCGAAAGAATTGCCAACGTGGCGACAGACAGCTGATACAGGTAGACAGCGTGATGATGTAGATATTTTTTCAACAAACGATATGGGAATTTCCTCGTATCGGTTTTTAATTAATTTTTAATGATTCAACATTGTCCATGTTGATTTTTTACTGCAATATATGCTTTTTTTTATCTGCATCCGAATGCAAATTGTATTTGGATTTTTGTGTATATATATCCTGCTGCTCTACTTTAATTTAGTGTCTCTTTATTTGCATTATTTAAATAGAAAAAAGGATATGACTTATAACATTATATAAGCATATTGTTATAATGATCATTTAATATAACAATTTATAATAATTTGATATATGTTATAATATAATTTAATTTAATTTTTTTTGTAATATGACTGTTTCTTCTGACAATATCAATATTTGCAAATAGGACACATATTATTCTTATTAAATATTGTAACTATTTGTTTGTTGTATACATATATACATATTATATATGATACAATAAATATTAATCTTTTATTGTCTATTTATATATTATGTTTATTACAATTAACAAAATTACTATAAAATATTATAAATACTTATAGACCCATTTAATGTCATATAGGAATGTGGTTGTAAGTGTGGCACTTGCAGCCAAGATAATCAGCAACACTGTGACATGCATTTGCATGTGGAGATAGAAAATTTGCGCCAGCGTTTGCTTGAGAGAGATAATCATATTGTAACAATGGAGACACAATTTTTAAACGAGGCTGATAAATTTCCAAATGGAGAACTGGCGTCCATGAAAGAGGAATTGTTAATATGGCAAGAAAAATACTCACGTCTATACGAAGCGCACAAGAGAGTTCAAAAGGTTAATCAAAATTTGGAAGATAAATTGCTGCGAATTGTAGACAAATGTGAGACAGAAAAAGGTGCCTTCACAAAGGACATAGCGACTCTGTCTCATAGATTAGCAGATGCAAATTATACAATTCATCAATTAACTCAAGATAATGTAAGTATTGTACTCTTGTATAGTGTGTGTGTGTGTGTGTGTGTGTGTATTTTTTTTTTTTACATTTCTTAAATGTTTTATATCACTTGTAAAGTTTTAGTGCATAAATATAAATTAAAGTTATTAAATATAAAAGAATCTTACATATAATCATATGCAATATTAATTTATATCTGTTTATTTTTTTAATAGACATTTTTTCCTTTTTTTTCAGGAAAAATATAGAAACGATGTTAATTTGGCTATCCAATTACTACAATGTAAACCTTCCAATTTTGTAGGTCAGAAATACGATTCGGTAAGATATCATCATATATAAAATAAACTTAATATTCTTGTTTAAAAAATTTTATCAACTTGTTATATGACAATAATGAGTTATATTATGATATGTCTATATATCAATATTTATTTCATCTTTATTTCATATTTATATCATTTATCTCTCAAATATTATACTTTAGTTTTCAATGCTTTATATATTATACTTACATTATTATATACTTAAACATTACAATGACATTTTATTTGTATTTATATATAACATCTCGTTTTTATTTTATGCATCAACAATGTTACACGTACGTGTTACGCGCGCGCACAAATAAACTTTATTTCAAACTCTCATGTATTCTATTTATATTTAAATATTTACACAGTCTTTTACAAGTAAAATGAGACAGAGAATTTCAAAAAATATAGAAACTATAGAAACATTTTTAAAGATATAATAATATAAAGTGAGATTTTCTTTAATTCTATATTAATGATTATAGTATATTAATATTTTTGCTAGATAGGAAAAAAAATATATAGAGTGTGCATATATAACTTATACATTTATCAAAGAAGCACACATTTATTTTGGACTTTGTTTAAAAATATCTTTCTTTTGACATAGGAAGTATTTAAAGATACAAAATACGCTTTTGTTATTGGCAGTAAAAATATAGATAAGACATTTTAACTTATCGTTTTTTTTATTATTACAGCTGCCTTCCGAAGTACAGGCTAAAGTGCGAACATATGTCGCGCAAAAACGATGCTCCACGCAAGATGTAACACAGCCGGATGTGAAGAGTATCACTGTACCGATATCCACATTTCCGCCGACAGCTATGGTGTATAATATCACGAAGCCTGCAGTAGAAAAACACAGTGATGACGATAGTGATGAAATTAAACCACCGATGGATATCGTATCAGCAACTATTATGGCGAAGGTGCTGGAAGACCGCGAAAAGGAAAGAATTTTTGCCAAACATTGCGACACATGCACGTGTCACAGGAGCATCCTCATGGTGGATGCTGAGACGCAAACTTGCGTGCCTGATATGTTTCCGTTCTGCGACGAATACACGCGCAGCGTCGAAAAGCAAGCATCAGAAAGTACAACGAATGGTGAGAAACATCAAAACAAAGGTAAAATTCAATCGAACCTCGCGTCGCATGCGGTCTTCCACGAAATTAATCAGAGTAATGATAAGATCTGCCATCACTCGAACGGCGATTACGCTATACTTATTTCTCAAGCTCCGAATATTAAAGACAAGTTTATCAGCAGGACCATGCAAAATTGTACGGCGGAGGAAAATTATGCCACTACAAAAATAAATTCAAATAAAAAGACTTTGTCCCAGAACCACGAAAATAAATACTCGTTATTTCCCAAATTAAATGATCTCAATAGAATAAACATTGACAAGGTGTCCAAACCACTTAGAAGCAACAATAGGAAATGCGATTTCCCAATCGATACTAGATCCATCGCAAAGTGTTGGAATAAGGACGAGGGAAACTCTGTTGATCTTCTCCTCGATACTGGACCGACATGTGCCGACAATCGCTTCTTCGATAAAGAACAAACGCATATCGACATCATTAATGACAGGTTGTGGAAGAACGAATGGGTAAAATTGAAGAATTCTGAAGTAAATGCTTTGATGGAGAATAAATGCAAGGCAAACTGCGGTATCGAGCTTGATATTATTAATGATCGCGATTGGAAGAATGATAGGTCAGCGGAGGCGCGAAATACACTAGCACAATTTACTTTGATCGAAGTTAAAAGCCCGGATAATAGCGCGGCGAATCAGAATGATGGCAGTCAGATGGAAATAGCGACTAGCCCGAGCTTCAGTAGTGACAGTATGGTAATTTCCAGTTCCGATCCGTCTAGTAGCTGCAGCGATGTTGCACAATCGTTAACTGGTGGCGCCTTTAACTCAACCACCAAGACCAACTCAAATCGCATAATAGGCCCGCGGAATTGTCTAGTGCGCGTCACGCCCGGTTCTAAAAACATTTTACTGGATAATGCCGGTCATTTCAAGACTGTATTATACAGCAATGGCAGCGGCAAGGCGAGTACTGCCTTAGTACATGCAAAAAAGGCATCTCGAGCCGGTTCCGAGCACTCAATGTCTACTAATAGCGAGGACAATTCACCACCAGTGCTACTGCAGGACAATCAGTTGCAACGAGTAGCCGAGTGGGTCCAGTCGTCCATTGACGTCAGTCGTCAATCCACATGCATGGAAAATGCTGCATCATACGATAGCAATAAAATTAAGTGCGAAGAGAATACTGCGAGCAATGTCTATTCGAACAATTCCCTGAAGAAGTGCAAGTCTTCAAAGCAGGACGAAACCTTAGTTTGCAAGCTTCGAGACGCATCGAAAAAGCCTTTGATAAATATCGAAGATTGTAACAAGAAGGTTATAGAAAACAAATCTAATAATATTAATATCTTATCAAAGCATATAGAACAAGACAAAAGCGAAAATCTTATAAGTTTTGATGTACTGGATGAGCGACCATCGAAGGAATGTCACAAAAAGAATTTAGATTATGAGGTGAAAATCACGAAGGAGATGGAAGAAACATATTTGAAACTGGCCGCGAGCTTGGATCCGGTAGCATTGAGCCTGTCAAATACTAGTGATGCCGAATTGACGATTGAAAAATATAGAAAGGATTATAAGAGGCTTCACGTGCAAAGATTTCAAGATAAGACAGGTTCAAAAGCTTAATCTCAGCGAATTATTCATTCAAAGACAAAATTAACTATATCAAGCAGGGAGTTCCTTTAAAGATATAACAGAGCGTTATTTTTTGTAACTATATTAAAGTAAGGCTGTACCAAAAGAGACGAGTTGCTTAAGAGAAAAAAATTCCACACTGCAGATAAATCAATTTTATTTGCATTCGTGAGCGAAATAAGTTGAGGTTTTAAGCTTGAAATCTATGCAAAATATAAATTTAAGAGATAAAGTTTAAAGGCAAAATTAAACTCATCACGGTAATCTAATATTATGATCTATAAATTACATAATTAATAATTGAAGGATTGAATAATTAAATAATTGATTTGAGGCAATGACATGTATACGCGCTGAATAAAAACTGTCATTATTTTTAGATATGATTGTGATTATGAGATTCTTATTAATAATTTGAAATATTATCTTCATACAATATTCTTTTTCCGCAGCTATTACAGATAGATACAAAATAAGTTTGAAAAATGAGAATATGTTGAATCTCAATATTATTTTATGAATCACTGTGGCTGTGAAATTTTTTTGTGTCTTTAGAATATATTGATTAATAATTAATCAGTCTTATAATATATGTACATAAGTGTATTTTTGTCAGCCTTATTTAAAAAAAGATATTAATCTTATTAATTTATTTAATCCTGAAAATTTTTAATTAATAAAATATTGAGTAATTATTATAGCAAAAAATTATTATAGCAAATAATATTAAAACATGTCATGTTGCAGCAAAACTCTATTACTGGATATTAAACATATATTAATTCTATTTATATGAAAATGCAGTCAGTGAATGGTCAGTGGAGATATTTAATTGTATTTAATTTTAATAATATTTTGGTGGAGAGAGATATGAATAGATAATATATATATTTTTTTTGTCTTGCAATGTAAACATACACACGCGATTAATAAATTAAAAACGACAATATTATAATTAACTTATGAAATACGCAGAAAATATAGTTCCATCAAATATTATTTTATAAAATTCATCAATGATGCTTAATTTTATATATTAATATATTAAATATAATTTATAATATATTAAGTATCCACATACGTCATACCAAAGCTAGATCTTGGAATAAGGATGTTTTAATCCTTTGCATTTGGAATTATTCTCTCTATAACAGTAGCAACTGATTATGTTGAATCTTGTAATGCAAATCTAAGCAAATGCTAATATTTAAACAAATAATTTCTGTAAAATATATTTTATGTAATATCACAGCAAAACTTTTGCACTGAATATGATACAAAAATGCAAAGGATTAAATGATTAGTTCTTTTAGCCCATTTAATGATGCCATGAATAATCATAATTTAATTATTTATCATGTAACTATACTGATAATGTAATTTCATAAATCTAATTTCTGGTATGCGCTATTTTAATTGTCATATAGAGAAATTGTATTGAGTTTACATAAAGATTGTTATATGAAGAGAATAATTGTTTTTTTTTTTTATAAAATGATGTCCTGTATTCAAAAAATTAAGAGATTTGCTCCTTTATAATATATTTATAATATATTTGCATAAGTTAAGTTACATAAGTCCATGACAAAGTGAAAGTCATTTCCACTTTAGTATTCATAGTTATCAGACCCTTATTAACGCAATATATTTATAAAAATTTATGGTAGTCTAATAAAAATATTTATCTGATTTAACATTACATAATGACTTGACTTATATGGGTAATTTGAATTAATCAATTGTGATTAATTTCTTTTAAGATTTATGATTTATAACATAAAAAAGGTGTGAAATTGAATGATAAAATTTTATGTAAAACATATTTCTCTCTCAATACATCTATTCTATTTCATTAAATTTCATTAAATTTCATTAAATTTCTATTAATTCGTCTGTCTTTTTTATTTAATGAAAAAATAGTGATATATTAGTGATCGTATGTAAAAAAAATCATAGAAGAAAGTCTACAAAAATAAATTAGCGATTATTCACATTATTTTTTCAATAAATGTGAAGTTTATTTAAAGTTTTATAATATATAATACTAGAATTTTTAATGGATTATATAAGCAATTTTTAAATTAAAAATTATTTCTTTCAAAAAAATTAATTTTTTTACAGAGCAGTGTTTAAGTATATAATGTTTATTAAGTATATAATGGTATGTACATAAGTTAAGGATAAATTAAAATAATTTTATACATATTTTGCTTGTCATAGAAAATTATTTAGATTACACATTTAAAGTTTAAGTAAAAGCTGTCAAGAATATGTAAGAAATAAAAAAATAGAACTTACCCAAACTAGATTTATAATACATTTATAGTACAGAGTATAAAGAATCTACTACGTGCCATTTTAAAAATTTTATTTAAAAAGCGTAAGAATCGATGCGCAATCCTCTTATTAGGCTAATATTACATTTGTCGTACGATAAATATTTTAAGCACATTGATTGGTTGCGGGATAATAATTTTTTGAATCTTTAAAAATTTTCTATTCTGCAGCCAATCAGTGTGCTTAAAAAATTTGTCGTACGATAAATGTAATATTAGCCTTATGCGTGTTTTTGTAGCAACTTCATGTTGTTCTTTCGCGCGGAATTGTCGTATCGTAAAGAAGCAGAGACTTTGAGCTCCGATAATATTTGCACAAGTAAGTTGTCAAAGAGATAATCGGCAAAATAGACGCGATTATTCGCAATAGCATTGTTTTATGAATAATTTATGACGTTATTTAATAATTTATGATATATGATATATACATATATATATATATATATATATATATATATATATATATATATATATAGATCGGAATTCCAAAGATAAATATCGAGCAATTTTTCGCATCGAATAATCGGTTATATTCTGTATAAATAACGTATCTTGTAGAGTATATAATTGAATTTTATTAGAATTAAAAATTGAGTGATTGAATTTTGTTATAGACTTTATAGGCTTTGATAAATTTGATAGATATTTGTTTTTAAAAAACTTCCTTTGATTGACTATTTCATTAAAATGACCATACAAATATAGTTTTTTCAATAACGCTTGGGTAAGCTCTATCTTTTTTTTTTACTTTCCACGTGTTCTTGACAGTTTTTATCTAAACTTTAAATGTGTAATCTAAATAATTTTCTGTTATGATAAGCAAAACACATAAAATTATTTTAATTTATCCTCAACTTATATATCATTATATATATATATATATATATATATATATATATATATATATATATATGTATGTGTGTGTTTGTGTGTGTGTGTACACTATCACTCAATAATGCTAGTTCTGTAAAAAAATTAATTTTTTTGAAAGAAATAATTTTTAATTTAAAAACTTAATTTAATGCTTAATTTAAAAAAATTAATTTAATGCATGTATGTGCAGATAATTATTGTGAAGAAACCATGGATGACTTGGGGATTTCTACATATATACATCACATATTGTTAATTGTCACATCAATAATATAGGTGAGTTTATTTTGATTCTTTTGATATGATCTAGACTACCTTTTCTTTGGATCAAATC
Organism: Camponotus floridanus; assembly: GCF_003227725.1. Classification (NCBI taxonomy): domain Eukaryota; kingdom Metazoa; phylum Arthropoda; class Insecta; order Hymenoptera; family Formicidae; genus Camponotus; species Camponotus floridanus. The sequence continues at coordinate 533,123 of NW_020229858.1, read as the reverse complement.
TATTATATGAATTATGTGAATTTCTGATTTAATTAGAAGATAACAAGTAATATATCTCTAAAAGCTATAGTAATCTTATCTTTATGTAAAAATTATAGTTTCTAATTCTTTCTTTTTATGGATTAAATATGAATAAAAAATGTAGAGACAAATTTTTTATATTATAAAACTATATATGTATAATACAAGTGTAAGTGAAATATGTATTTATATTACTTTTTTCGTTAACATATTTTCATTTTGTTTTGAAAACTTTTTATTCACTATTTAATAAATAAAGTTTGCTCTTGTATAACAATAAGTATCATGGACAGGTTTTGTGAAAATTTTATTTTTATCTAAATCTTTAAATAAACCTAAAAAATTTCTACTCCAGGTAATTTCCTGTGATTCAATGATTATACACAAGTCATATATCCTCTTTACTATATCATGTACTAAAATAAGATTCATTTTCCTTCATACATATATAATACTTAAAATTTTTACATACTAAATCGCTATCTCTCTCACTCTTTCTGGTGTAATAAATATTAATAATATATAACATAACATTATATCTGATTCATTCTTGAAATACATACAAATAAACTTTAGTATAAAACTTTTTGATAATACTCAATATATATATATATATATATATATATATATATATATATATATATATATATATAATGGATATTGCACATTACTCTTTCGTGATCCTCTTTTTTTATCATATTATTTATCATATTATTATTTATACTATTAAGAATTATTACTATTAATTATTTTTATATTATATTAAAAATATATTAAGAATTTCTATGCTATGCAGATAGTTACATGATAGTATCATAATATGAAAGTATCATGTTACAAGTACTTAATATATATTCAGAATAATCTTTTTTGTAGAATGTAAAATACACAGGCGAGGAAAAAGATAAATGCTAATGCGAGCAAAACTTTATCGGTGACTTCTCGTCTTCCATATTTTCCTAAGAGCTTACCCGATTGTACTATTGCTTGTTGTTGATGTTCTAACTCATCCTTGGTGCTACCAACTTTGTCTGAAGATGTTACTGAAATAATGATAATCCATAGAATCATGATATTTATTGTATTGAATAATATAACAGGATATACACACAAACACACATACATAGTGTGTCCAAGGTATCAGCGCTCCTCTGAGTTGTTTCAGCTAAGTGTCTTGAAATGCTCAATAACTTATCTGTTACTTGATTAGATGCATTCGTCAAGCTTTGTTTGTTATGTCGTTTACGGAGAGCATTCTGTTGTTCTTCTGACATAGAGAATAAATTTTCCCTTGCCAATTTGTCAATGACACATGCGCTAACAACATTGGCCCTGCGGAAGGCTGCCAAAGAAGTGTTTAGCTGTTCCTTATAGCTATCTACTGCAAGTAACAGTTCAGTTTTTTTCCTCTCATTTAATTCAGTTTCAACAATAGATGCTAATCGTTCAATGGAAGATTTCAAAACTGCTATCTTGTTTCTGCCTTTTGCATTGAGTTCATCGAGCATCTCTAGTGGTCCGCTACATTCTTGTATATCCTGCATAATATAAAAATATATTATTTATATATATATATATATATATATATATAATTTTTGTAATAATTTTCCATATTGTTATCAATATAATTCTTTTACGATAAATTGATAGAATGCTAAAATTAGGTTATATCTCGTGTACTGCTATTGATATATATTTACTTGTATTAAAGCATTAACTTGAAGATGATATTTAACAATATCTTGACATATTAAATCTACCGAATAATTATCCATTGATTTAAATTATTCAGTTTTACGTTATTTTACATATATGTATGTATAGCTACATATGACATGTGAAGCATGAATAGCCACAAGTTCCGATCAGCTGTTGATTAGTTGCAGTCTGCAGAGCAGATAGATACAGCGATTTAAAAAATTCCGATATATATTCATATACTTTCATATATGATTTTACTATTTACAGTTTAAATAAAATCATTGACAAAAATACTTTATCAATGAGTATAGAAAGAATTATGAACAAATAATTATTAAATGAGAAAGAGAAACTTACTCCGTAATTCTATAAAAATTATGATTAGAAGTTTTATTCAAAATTAAAAATACAAATAATTAATAAATTAAAGAAATAATAAATTAATAAATTAAAAAAAAATAAATTTATTAAATGTATGTATATATATATATATATATATATATATATATATATATATGTATGTATATAGTATACACATGTTTATATATTTGATTAAACTGCATGACAGCAAATTGTACTTTTAGAATAGAATGTATAAGATAACATAATTTATTACAGATATAATACAATTGGTATATTGTACTATTATAAAATTAATTATGCATTTGAACATCACAGTTTGATTTTCATACATGAATCAGTAATCTGCAAAGAATTTTAAAATCCTTTTTGTTCATAGAACGTACAATGCATTACTATTATTAGACAGGAATATAAATATATTTCCCCCTATGCAATTATAGAATTTTACAAATTCTATAATATTCTATATATATATGTATGTATTTATATAGTGTTAGAGTTATATATATAGTTATAGCTATATCCTATAAGGGATGCACTACACTTTACATAGTTGTTCCAGATATCATAGATAATTTCAAGAAGATGAGTTTGACAGAGGATCTATATATCTGTGTTTTATATTACATAAGCATTATCGTTAACGCAGGCTACTTATTACGGCAGTGACAAATTCCGATGTCGAGCTTTGCCCGCCTAGATCCTTTGTGAGCACTTTTCCGTCATTCAACACGCGGTTCAATGCTTCCCGGATTTGCTCGCCATAACGTTTGAGATTCACATGATTCAACAATTTTACTGCGCATAGTAACATCGCTGTCGGATTCGCAACATTCTTCCCGACCGCTTCAGAATATGTATGCCTTGCACCCTATTGAAAAGAATGCAATTTAGTAATGTAATAATCGTACATTTTGAAATTAACAAGTCACAAATTCGAGAAATTATCTTTTTTCATCATAATATTAACTGTATGACAAAAATTTTATATTGCACAAGTAAAACGAAATATATACCGGTTCAAAAACGACACATTCGGCGCTATAACTGGCACCAGCGACCACTCCAGCACCACCAACTAAGCCGGATGCGAGATTATCTACAATATTTCCATATAGATTCGGCATTACCATGACGTCGAACTGATGTGGATTGGAGACCATCTGCATGGTACAATTATCGACAATCATCGTCTCGAACGTAATCCTGTTTTATTAAAAAATAGAAATATTTTGTGATAATTTTTTATAATAAATTTTTAAGACAGTTAGATGATAAAAAATTAACATACCTGGGATACATTTTAGCAATCTCTTGGCACGATTTGAGGAAAAGCCCATCGCCGAGTTTCATTATGTTAGCTTTGTGAACACATGTAACTTTTTTGCGATTATTTTTTACAGCATAATCAAAGGCAAATTTTGCAATTCTCTGACTCTTAGTAGCAGTTACAATTTTTAGACATTCTACCACTCCTTTGACAGATTCATGTTCTAATGCGGAATATTCTCCTTCTGTTTGTTCTCTGATAATAACACAATCTACATTCTGATGACGTGATCTGATACCTGGTAGAGATTTAACATGTACTACATTTGAATATAAATCCAAGCTTTTACGTAGTTTCATGTTCAAGGTTTGCAACTCTCCTGTCATAGAATGATCTGGAGTTGCTAGAATACCCTATAATATGAAAAATAATATTGTTTAATGTAATAATGTTTTAAAATCCTTATCTCTCTCTTTCAGCTATACATATTTTTTAACAAATTTTGAAACATAATATATTTAATACTTTATAAGCTTTTTTTAGACACAAAAAATTATATCATTAGATTATAATGTAATCAGACCTTTAAACAGACTCGATTTCTAGCAATACTATTTGAGACTTGATCCAAAGGAGCACTCAGAGTTGGATTTACTTCTGATAGGAAATAAGGTTCAAATTCAACCGGGACATCCGCAGCTTTGAACACACTCTGAACTGCAACTACAAGTTCTGGTCCAACACCATCTCCTGGTATCAATGTACATTTCAACTTTCCTTCTTGTTCAACTGCCTGAAAGAAATAGTTTATTACAGTAGATATAAATTCTAATTGTCAATTAGAGAATAGCATACTTACTGATTCTTGCTGTCGTATCACTCCTATATGCAGAGTTCTAAGAGTGCTCTTCTGAGCAGCCTGTGCATACAAAATTATACAATTACAATATTGTTTAAATATAATAAAATTTATATATATATATCATATTTATAGTTAGTTTACATATAAATACATACAAATTATAAAAATCATATATTCTCTAAATATACAAATATATCAGATAGAATATACATATAAAATCTTCCTAATTAATGACAGCTATTATTAATCCGCATTATGATCCTTTTGCTATTTGATTTAAGCATAAGTATATGCACATAAGTTGTATTTTTCATTAATAAGTAATTTATATTTAGGAATAGCTATGTCTAACTTATTGCTCTTTTTCAATGGATAATATAAATGATTAAATAACACTATAAGTGAATTGATTGCTCGGAACTGACTGCTTGTTCTAGTTGATATGTATAAATTTACGCATCACAGAATAAAATATATCGAAATAAATATATTTCTGACATGGTAATCGAAAATCAGCATGCATTTCGAGTAAAAATACTTGAATATGCAATGCCCTTGCGCTTCTTCCACCTATTATCCGCCAAAAAATGTCGTGTTATTTTTACACAACATAATCATTAACACTTCTACTCCCATTATATATTTTTTCATATTTCACAAATACAAGCGAGGTAGAATTTTAAAAATATGAATGAACATCATATTACCTGAGAAAATGTTTTACAGATGTTTCTCGCGAGTAAAGCCATTTTTTACGACGGAGCCGATTTATTTCACTCGTACTCGCGCATGCAGGAGTGTAATCACACTTAGAGTTGCCATATCTATTTAATATTTATTTGTTTATAAATAATAAATCTTCTTTATAAATTTCAAAATTTTTCTATTTGAATATTTTATATATCAGAAGAAAGAGAGTATATTTTTTTGTGTATATATTATATATATTTTAATATATAATTTATATTTGATAAGAAAAAATTAAATCACATAAACAAATATTTACATTTAATTATGGATATAAAAATATGCAAAAATATGCAAATTTGTCAATGTTTGAAAGTATAATATAAGTGTAATAATATAATAATATAATATTTAAATGTATAATTTTATATTACAAGAATATTCTTATTTTTAAGAAACTAAAATAAATTAAAAATTTTATATTTTAGGGGCAGAGAAAGAGAGAAAGAGAGAGATAGAGAGAAATTCTAATTTTTAACAATTATGCAGCATCCGTCATTGTCCAATAATTGTCACGTGACTGACGTCAGCGATTTGCTGGCTTTTAACTCCCTAGTATTACCCTGCCTCATGGAGCATCTTATATATCAGCTGATTCGTTTTCCATTGTTTATTTTCATTGATGACCAATGTCATTCTTATGAATTGTATGCAATGAGACTTAAAATTATTTTTCGTCGTGATGGCGAGGCAATTTCGCGCAAGAAATCGTTTCTTAAATAATATTTCGTATGGATGAAAAGAAACTAATAACCTAATCCCTAGAGGATTACAACTTCTTGGAGTTTGCGAACATGTAAACGTGTAGAAATAGATACGACTGTAGAAAAAGAGCCGCGCATAGATGGGATAAATCGTGTGATCTATTTTTATAAGGGATTTCATACAGTTATCCTTCCTGGATCTCTTGCAGATCTTGATCTTTTCTTCTATAAAATTTTGTCAGTGGATCGATCGAAATGACGGAAAAATTACGTGAGTAGTTGTATTAGCATAACAAACGTTTTTTTATCTAAATTGTAAATGTCAAAAGAGAAATCTGTGTATTTTATACCTGTTTGAATCCTAGAAATACAGGTATATATGTATCTTGTTCTACTGTTTTCAAATTATTTTATAAGCTATTAAAAGACCATAAATATATATATATATATATATATATATATATATATATATATATATAATGTGTGTGTGTGTGTGTGTGTAAAATCACAATATGAGAATTGTACTGAAGATTGGATTTGTTCTATTTGCTCTTTATGTTAATAATTTCTTATAGCCGAGGAGATAACAAAGTTGGGTTTTCGTCGAAAAATGTGGGATTATATGGCAAAGAATGAATTGGTAAACTTTCCTGTTAATATATACAAACGTATCCCAAACTTCAAGGGTGCTGCAGAGGCAGCGCAGCGATTGGTTGAATTGGATGAATTTAAAAAGTCACGAACCATAAAAATAAATCCAGACAAACCACAAGAACCAGTACGGTTTTTAGCTCTGGAGGCCAATAAGGAGATTATTGTGCCTATTCCCAGATTAAGATCTGGCTTATTTTTACATGTGATACCAGTTGCTGGTGCAACAAAGGAACAATTAAAAATACTGGCTTCTATGCGTGGCCTAGAGCAAGCGGGTAAACCACTTGGACTTGATTCTAATATCAAGGTAATTATTATTAGCCCTGATAATTCAGTATGTTTAATCAGAAAAAATAATTTATTATTGATAATCATCATAAACAATATACATAATTGTTAAAAATACAATGATTTATTTAAATTATTCACATCCTTTCATTATAATATAATTATCTAAACATATGCTATTTATTCAGGTAGATCTCATTGTACTGGGATCTGTATGTGTTAGTCGAGATGGATACAGGCTTGGTAAAGGGGAAGGTTTTGCGGATCTCGAATTTGCGATGATGATGAGAATGGGTACAATAACAGAAAATACAGTCGTTATCACGACAGTACACGATTGTCAAATTGTAGATTATTTACCGCCACAATTGTTCAAAGAATATGATGTACCAGTAGATATAATTGTTACACCGACACAAACTATATTTGTAAAGCCGAGATTAAAAAAACCATCTGGCATACTGTGGCATATGCTCAGTGAGAGAAAACTCAAAACCATGCAGGTATTACAGCAACTCAAAGAGATGGATGAAAAGTATGCATTAAGTTGCCTGAATCACACTAAATGGGCTATTTCGCATAAATACATGATTATTCTTCCACAGAAATGGCAAGATGATAATTTTGAAGGAAGTTGATTCCGATATTGAGACACATCGATATATAAAAAATCGTGTTAAATATCCGAAAAACAAAAAACGTTTTAATATAAAAAAAGATGCATCTAACGTGGAAAAATCTACTGTAGAAGGTGCCAAAGATAAAATTCTTAAGTCACGTTTCCCACGAAAACGTACTTATAAGAAAGCTGAAGAAGAGAATAATATTTCTAATGCCGAAGTAAATACTTCGATATATATCGAATTTTATAAAATTACTATCTTTTTTTATTAAGGATAGATTTTTCGAATTTGAATTGAAGCTCTCTATTATAATAAGTGTTTTTATATTTAACATCTGTTGTGTTAAAATAAAATACACATTCGAAATTAATTAAAAAATAATGTTTTATTATTTATTTATTCATACTTCTTTTATAATATATCTCTCACAGTATCTTATAAATAAATTTTGCTTATGTATGTTACAGATGAAAATGGAAAACGTCAAGAGTGCCCCCCGACGACGAAAAAATCTTCGTGCTAGGACGAAAGCGCATATAGACTTCTCTTTAAAGCTTTCAAATATCTCGTCTGGTGTGAGAGTTCGTGATTTGAAAAATGCTCTGTTGGAACGTGGCATTAAGCCGAGTGAGATAACTTGGCAAGGCTATCGCGGCATTTGTTATCTTCACTTTAGCAAACTCAGAAATGAAAATGCTTTACCAGATCAACCAATACAAGTAGACTCAATCGTAGCGAATTTACAGCAGCTTCGAATCGGTGAGTTTATGAATAATGAGGAAGGTTTTATACATGTGGAGCCCGCGAAACCGATTTCCAGAATTGAGGTCACTGATGTGACGACTGTTTAAATATTTAAATAATTTATTAGAAACTACATGTATTATGTAGTTTCTTAAACGTTTACATCGTTTCTATGTTGAATATATATGTATACCTTCCCCAAGGTTAATTCTTTTTTCTATAATAATTTCATCATATATATAAAGTGTCTATATAGATAATGCGCATTTCTCATTACGATTTTAATGTTTACAGTTGCGATTTTTAATGAGTTCTGAAGAATTAATATTGCAAGTAAAGATAAATTAGTATTTTAAAAAATTTTTATTTATTGATTAATAAATTAAGCGAATAAAATGAATCATAATTAAATATGACATAATAAGTTTTTTCCCAACAAAAATCGGCTTTCTCAATTCATTAAAGTCGTAACTGAAAGAAATTGTGCGATTTCTAGGACATATTGTAATTTTTTACAGATACTAGTTTGAATATTTTGAGTTACAAATGATATATTTACATTATTAACATATTTTCTTAACAATTATTTTACATTATATTATTGTTACTTTGCTTTTATATACTGGGAGCTGTACTTTTACAAATATTACACTGAGATAGCATGTCGATAATGATGAGTTTGGAAAAAGCGAGATGTGATATATATACCTGGTGTAGTGCGAATATTAATAGTTATGATTAACACAGATATATTGCATATTTTTGGCTAATAATTTTATTTATACTATTTTCATATTAAGCTGTTTGATGTGCGAGAAACTATCGAATAACTTTTTAATAAATTTATTGCGTATAAAATAATCTGTGATCAAAAGATATCTAAGAATATAAGATAGTTGATCTATGGAGAATACATAGCAAGCACAAAATTGCTGAATAGATCGAGAGATAAATAGATAAAAATATTTTGAGACTTAAATCGATACATGCATATTGATGCAATCTGAAAACGCAAAAAAATATCTTTGATTTTTTAACAATTAATATTTTCTAGTTCAGAATTACATTAATAAATTATTAATTATCTTTTTTAATTGATTTTTAAATTAAGATGCATTTTAGATTATACATGATGTGACTGGGGACTTAAAAAAAGTTTTATGCCATAGATAGATATCAAATTATTTCTTCAAAGAATAGTAAAAATTACTAATTGTACTGGATAATTTTTTCCATTCTTTGCAAAAATATGAATTGAGATTAATCGATGTAAGTAGAGTGCATATCTGCGATAACATTTGGTAGCAATCATTTAACATTAGAACATAGACTGATAACAATAGTTTAAAATCTCATTTATAAAGAATATTCGAAGCAAATGAAGGTAAACTATCAACATTTCTTCGTATTAGACAGAGAGAAAAAGTATTCTATTTTTCTGAACACATATTCTCATAAAAGAAGATAAATACAATATATTTTCACATGTTCTAGAACCGCTTTAGGCGTGTTGTGGTCTTCCATGTATTATCATTTGAACAGGAAATAATAGTGGTGCTTGCGTGCTGGCCGAAAAGCGGTAAAAACGGCAATACTTTGTGATATTAACAAATATTATGATTTATTATTTTTAAATATATATAATAATGATGTGATGATCATATATAGAGCTAATAATGATTATATTAACTATATAAAATGTACATAAATCTTTGCATATATAAAGAAAAATTTTCTTTTTAATAATTTTGCATCGTAAAGATGGTTGTATTCTGTTCTATGTCCTCCAATTAGCCATAATGCCTTCCGATAATTCCCGGAAACAAGATGCAAATATCTTTCTCTTTTTCTTTTATACGCTCTTGTTCTTCCTTTATAAATATATATACAATTTCTACGCAAGATGCAATAGTTTCATCTTAAAGCTGGCAAAAGTAGGCTAAAACAACTCAGATATAAGTAACTTTTTCATCGATATTACAATCTTTTGTGTGCGGTTGTTTTCTATCTTGCAAAATGTAATTAACGAACGGTAATAATTACTTGCCTTCGAAGAAACGCGGCTTCGTCTTCTTTTTTATCGAAAGGAGCGAGAAATGAGAGAATTAAGACTCATCTCTCGTCTTCCATCGAGTTTGCGATTGAAATTGCATTAGTCTCGATTGAATTTCCCCATAAGCATTTTGCAAGAATTTACCATTTATTATAACTTTTCTCATTCAAGTCGACAAAGTAAAATTTCAATTACTTGTCATGCATGCAATCAGGATATATAAGAATCTGGATCTTTTTGTGGGATATCTTTTCATAAAAATAAGTGCAAACTTTTTTGCTATGACATTAGAGACTTTTAATTACAATTTCTATAGTTCTAGGAACGAGATATCTTATTCTTTGTTGCAGAGAATTAATTTGCGTAGAGGTAATTAAAAGAGGAACTTTAGTAGGTTGGATTTCTTACTTTACTGCACTTTTATCGCGCAAAAGATTGCCAGAGCTTTCACATCGATCTCTAGAAACTAAACTGCATTATCTTCTATTGGATTTTTCCATCGAAAACAGCGAGGCCGACGATTATCGTTCTCTATCGCTTCGTTACCCTTCTCCGTTCTCTAAAAATCATATTTATTTGTATAGACATTTCCTCAGTATTATTCAGTGAAAAATTATAAATTCTTTCAGGATGATGGCACAAATATTCCAAAGAATGGAACATTATATAATACTTAATTTTTTAAATAAAATTTAATACCTATATTCTTTAAATTTATTTCGATAGATAAGTAGATGTGCAAAAAAGAAAACTAATATATATATATAACATATTTGACTAAATTTTATTTTTTAAGAGACTCTTCAAAATATTAAAATGTTATAAAAACTTTTATTTCTATTTTTATATTATATGCAAGAATATTTTATCACGAAAATACAACTTTTTTTTTTACGAAGTGATCGCGGTATTTTCGTTACTTGATTGATTATAAGCGCAAATTGTGAAAAAGGACAAAGAAGAAAAATGATTTGAGTCACTTATTATGCCGATACAATCCATTATCGTAAATACATTAAAAGTACAAGCTAATAATTTAATCATTATTCGCTGTTTGCAACATAGAAACAGTGAATGCAATAATTGCTATGGTAATTGATCCATTATACTGGTTTACAAGTAGCTTTTACAAATGCAATTACGTTGAAATATTCATCTCCTCTTTAGATGTGATTCACAACGATATCTCGTTTATGCAATTGTTACATAAATTGCGCCAATTGTCTGCACTAGAAACAAACGACAATTTGCTCGAATATTTTTCCGAGAAAAATAATATCATATAAAAGATATTCTTTATTGCATTTTTTTTATAAAGTTTTTAACCGATTTAATGCAAAAATTTTTCAAAAACTCTGCTATTATGTCATTATATTTTGTTATGTCAAAGATATCTATTGTATGGCTGGGATCTATATTGTGTATGGAATAAGGTGAAGTAATGCAATGACCCCTTTCACCCTCGCGAAACGGCGCCAGTGTTATCGATTATCCGGCACTCCTTCGACGCTTGGTTAATACTAAATCCGCGTTTACAATTCTTATAGCAGTATATGAATCATATAATAGTAATTGTCTTGCCGTTTTTCGCAAGAGATTATTGACTTTCAAATTATTTTTAAACGATATAATCTTACAAATATTATTTATAAAATTTATTGCGATAATATTTTAAATATATAAGGATTAAATAAAATTTTATTATTTTATTTTTTTGTTTGAAAAAATATTTTATTGGAGTGTGAATTAAATTTTATTGATAAAATATTTAATGTATGCAGAATTTAAAGGAATTAAATTTTATTGATAAAATATTTAATGTATGCAGAATTTAAGGGAATTATAAATTAAAATGCATTAGCAACATGTCAAAGATATTTTTTATTTCAATTCGTACATAGCTCGCTTCTAAACAACATATATCTTTATTGGATAAAACATATGTATATGTATATATAGTGATTGTTCCCAGTTCCATTAACTAAGAAAAATGATATATATATTGTACGTCCCTTAACCCTTTCAGTACCATAGATATAGAAATGTTAAAAAATTTACCATTTATATTTTATATTATATTTTAATTCTTGTTTAACACTTTTAAATTGTTACAATTTTTGGAATATCTTTATATTATTTATAATTTTGGAATATCTTTATATTATTTATAATTTTTCCATCTTATATAATCTGAAATGTTTATCGTTGTGATTCTATTTAACACTGTAGAGCTTTGCATATTCTCTCTACATAATGAAAGTGCGATTTATCACTACGTATTGACTTTGAGAGAGAAAGCGAGATGAAAATATCTTTTTTTCAAAAAACTTTAGTATAGATGTTCGCGGCATCAGATTTATACTGAAAAGATTATAACTCGTATTATTCATCGAGAATGTCTAATTTTAATTTTGTAAAAATCTCAATTATCTTTTTAGAACAGAGAGAGAGAATAATAAAAAAATTTGCTGCTACTCAAATAAAAATGATGTATTGATTATTACTTTAAAGAATAAATTTGCACTGCTATTGGTCGAAATCCGTGAAACTGTACAGATGATTAGACCTCTATTTAATTTTATAAATGTACAATTTTCCTATAATGATTAAGTGGTAAGGTCGCAGTGGTAAGGTCTGATAGAACTTGCGCGATGTGCGATTTCCGGGTATTATCTATATTTCTTCAGGATTTCGTGAAACCACTTAACATAAGCGGACTTACAGTCATTATTGATCTGTCTCTATAAATTTCTACCAATTTAAATTAAACTTTTCAAATTCGTAAATAATCAGAATTAATGATACCAAAAGGATAACAATCTTAAAATTGTATATATATATATATATATATATATATATATATATATATATATAGATAGATAGATAGATGTTTTCGAAATTTTTCGAGATAATCGAAACACAACTGTGGCATCGATATTTAAATCTTCCATAAAAAATTATAAAAATATTATTTTAAAGTAAAAACACTGCGCTTGTAAAAGAAGCTCTAATATAGAAAGTGTAATAAAGGGCAATAAATTATCTTATATTCGATCAATAGATAGAAAAATAAGAGGAATATATATATATTATATAGTCATAAGTATATCTTTTCAGGCAGAGTATAAAAATTTTTCTTTCACTTATAAAATGGAATCTTTTGATACATATTAAATAAAATAATCACTTAGCAAATTTTGTTATTTCTTAATCTCTTAACGTATATATGTGTTTCATAGAGTAAGAAATAATTAAATAATACTTTTATAGCAAGTTATTAAACTAGATAAATATTAGTGTCTCTTAAATATTAATATATATTCGCGCAAAGTTAAAAGAGACTACTGGTCATTGGTAGGCTACAGAAGATAGGTACAGAATTCTCAGTGTTATCTAAGATGTACTAGGCTCCGGACTTGCGTCGATGAAGTCGATGTCCGAGGACGTCGTGGCGCTCCCTCGGCGTCCTTGCCTCGGTGAGGCGCTTATACGTGCTTTGACGTTCGTCGTCAAGACGCTCAGTCGATTTCCGGTTCGCTGGGCTGGCAGATGTTGCTGCTTTGTTCTGTAATCAAGGGTTTCGCGACACAGGTATCGCGCAAACGCTAAAAAAGACGTCACTCGAGGATTAATGTACAGGGTGACGTTCAGAATTTACCGGGAATTACCACGAGATTACGAAGAAAACCGTGGAAGATAATCACACGAAACGTCAAGAGAATATTAGAAATTTTTCTAATTTTTCACCAAAATAAAATAAATATTTGTCCAATATTAACCAATGTTTCGACGAAAAAGATAAAAAATATCGATGGAAACGAATCATCGATATCGCAATTATTTCGAGATTTATTCAAACATACTTGAGTCTTTCTTCGGCACCTTTCATGGCAGTGTTCAGTTCCTCTTCCCATTGTCTCTCCTTCTTTTCTCTCTCTAATCTCTCAATCTCGCGTTCGCGATTATAAACCCGATATTCCGGGATGTAAGCTAATCTTCGCGAATCTAAGCTTGATCCAGCGCCCTCGATGAAACCGCTAGCATCCTCTACCGAGTACTCGACCCTTAACGATCTGTAACGGGATGTCGAGGTACATTGCTTTGATAATAGACATATTAATTATCTCAGAGATATGCGGAGAGGGATACATGAATTTCGTATTAATGTTCTGTGATAATAGAATTGCTAATAGTTGAATCTTATCGTAATCAACGACGAGACGGTAATTTTATTCAATACATATGATCCTGTATTATGTAAAAATTTTTTGAATTTTCTTTTAAGAAAATATTCGCACGAAGGCAACTGACCTTTGTTTAGCCAGACGTTTTTTTTTCTTGTGCAAGGGCTTCGTCTCGATTATCATTTCCTCGAGCTCGAAAGTGGGATCGCAATTTAAATGATCCTTTGGCGGGGTGAAGAGCGGTTTTATCTGTTTATTCAGCACTCTGTCAAAATCCAACTCTCTCATTACGCTCGTCCGCTTCAGTTCCTTTAAGCTCGACACTCGGGCGTTCGGGGCTAGAGTTAATAAACAGTCCAGGAGATCGCATGTCGATGGGTTCCAATGCGAAGGTGTCGGCCTTTCTTCCTGAAAAAACAGGATATTTGTCTAGCGTGAATTTGTCGCGCGCATCGGTTGCCTAAACATGGATGGGATAAATGGAATCGATTTTTGAGGAAGGAAAAGTTGAAGTAAGAGATACCAAAGACGGCCTTGATGTTTGCTCACGTAATATCATAAATTGATATTACGCGAGCAAACGTCAAGGACGTCTTCGCTAAAGCTAACAAGCACTGTAATATGCCACGGCATGTGTCAATACCATATTCATGATAAGTCCTCCTAATTAACAGGATAGCCAGGACGTGACGCGTCCTTAATTAATGTCCACATGTTATTCCAGAAATGCAATAGAGTTCGAATATCTTGCATAGCTTCAAAAATGTAACGATAGGAATATAAGAATCACGTAACATATATAGTTTTCGTTTGAAATATTTGTTCTTATTATTTTTTTATTTTATTGTGCGCAAATATCCATTTATTTCTCTTTTAATATATTTCTCATTTCTTCTTTGCAATTCAAATATTTTTTTCTTTGCTCCAAGTTTGCGCGATTCTCTTACCTGCAAGATTCTCAAAGCTTCCCTGTTAGACGTTGTGGAATGAAGTGGATACGGTCTTTCCATAGCTAGAGTCTCCCAAGCGAGGATTCCCAGACTCCACCAATCCACAGCGAACCCATAGCCGAGGACACCATATTCCTCACATGAGCACATGTAAATTTCCGGGGCTGATGCAAATCCGCATTAAAAACAAGAAACGCAGAAAATGTGTTGATCGCGTTTCAACTAATGCATAATAATAAATTAAGATTAATTAGTTATCGCGCGTTCTTTGATTTTTTCATCACTCATTATATCATTATATAATATTTTATTGCGATAAAGTTATACTTATATGCAAAATTAATTACACAGAAGCTTCTTTTCTGTGACTTCTTTTTGTGTTTCTTCTTCTTTAATTTATAAAATAAAATTTTGTACTGTCATTAACGAGTACAAATTATTTTTACAAGAATAATGTAGGAATACATTAGAAAATCTATAATATATATATATATATATATATATATATATATGTAGAAAATCGATTATATATATATGTCGATTATATGATAATAAACTATATAAGTTTGATACGAATTTTTATTAAATATATAGAAAGAGAAAAAATAATACGATTTAAATAATTAAAATACTTTAAAGGAGAAAGAGAAAGGAAAAGAAACTCAGATATATAAGATCATTCTTTCATATATACCAATATACGGCTTTGTTCCGGACATCGAAGTCGCCAGTTGTCCGTCTTCAAGTACAGTTGCGATGTTAAAATCTGTTACATGGGCGTGACCTAAACAACAAATAAGTTTTGTACATTGCACCCCATCTAAACAATAAGTAATCACTAAGTTAATGATTAAACAAATGTATTATGTACTTTTTCTAGAATAGCAATTATGCTTAATGACCATGCTAATTAGTATTATATTGTAATTTTTATATGTGTAATTAAATTCATGATACAAATCTCTTTATTACATATAAGTAGCATATAACAAAAAGACACATATATATATATATATATAATATTCTAATATAATGTCTATTAAATAATTGCAATTTTTTATGCAGTGCAGAATTAACGCACGTATATATTAAGATTAAGTATTTATAAAATTTAACTTTTGAACATTGCATACGTTTATTGCAATCTGAGATGTTTATTGTATTTTTTTAAAATTATAGAGAAGCAGCACTTGTGCAAAGTATATTTTCTAAGGTTTAACCTTCGCTAGGGGGATTATAAAAAGATACAGATAATAATGGAAATTAATACCACGTGTGCGAATAATAATGCATTTGCGATCTTTAGACGTCTCTTGTAGGATAAACGCCTAATGAACCTTAACTATATTACACAGTTGTACCTATGGGTCATCAGAGGACTATTAAGAGACGGGTATATATACACATATATACATACACACATATATATATATATATACCATACACGCAGAGAGAAACGCGATATTGGTTTTCCGACGCGACATGGTCGGGCTCTTTCGCGTGTACCATGCTACTCTCGCAATATTTATCCGTTGCCATTTTCTAAACATCGCAGCGACCGCAATGTGGATTGAGCTGTGATGTAAACTAAAGAGAATCAACGCCAACATACACCGAGTTACATCGACATTACATTGACACAATATCACACAATTCCTCTATTGTAGTCAAGTTTTGTGTTTTAGGCATGTGAATAGTTTGCGCATATCAAGAGAAATATAGTTTCCCGCTTTTTGTAGCAAAATAAAAATTGATGACCTCGATACGGAAACACGCCCAGATGTTTGTTTCTATCGAAAGAGTTTTTTATTACTTAATTATTGTTCTAAATCCGATAAAAGAATTCATAAAAGAATAGATATGTCTGGATTTTGCTTGAATTTTGCAATTTGATTTATAAAGAAGCAAATGGGATTTTTATTCTAGAAAATATATTTGATATACTATCAATTTATAAAAGAGGAATTACTCTCATTTGAATTAATAATTATATTAATATATACTCTCTCTAGGAGATTAAATATCCATTTCAGAGTCGCTTTTAAAAACAGTTCTTCACGACAATAATTTCCTAACGAATGGACGTAATCGAAAATTATTAGGTCATTAGAATCAGATTTAGGTATCGACAGCAGAAATAAAATTACTTTGTAAAAATAAAAGAGAAACAATCTCAAGTATAAGTTCTTATTTTTATATTATTTATCATAATATATATGCACACGTACAACAGTCCCATGAATAATGTGGGAGACATCTTTCATTATATTTGATGGAATTTTATGCTTTGTAGACTTTTAAAAATAGATTAGGCATTTCTTTGAGATGTTTAATTTTTACTCACGAAATATATTTGATGGCTTCAGTCTGTTAAATTATTTTCGCACAATCTTGATTGTAGATAAAATTAAGGGAAATTCCAACAACTACAATGCGGATCTGGAATGTAATATTACTGGAAGAGAGAAATAGTTGTATCGCAATTTTACACCGTTTTCTATTGTAGTCACGCTTTGGACTTTAATGAAAGTAGTTTTAAGCGTTTTCTCCGGAAGTTCCTCCGCATAAGTTCCTTCCACACAAGTTATTAGACTAAAGATCGATCTAGCCAGCCCTATGAAATTGTTAACTATTTTATTCTTTATCATACTATATTAAATTATTTCGTTTTATTAATTTTTTAGTCTTATCAAAAATAACGATATTTTTATTGTTATCATGATAATAGAAGAATAAATTTTTTATGTATTAAAGAAATAATTAATATTCAATTATTGTTAAAAATAAAAAAATAATTAATATTCAATTATTGTTAAAAATTATTATTAATATAATTTTTGCCTTAAATAATTACAATTGAAAAATATATAAAACAATAAGATATTTTTAAATATTAAGGCTTACAAAAAAAGAATGATTACAGGATTATTCAAGAACTATAGAAAAAATGAATTTTTTTCTGAGTTACATAATAAATTATTTCATCGGTGGCTTTTTGGGATATTTATTTAAAAAAAAAATAAATAACTTTAATTTGTACAAAAATTTTTGATCAATTTTCGAAATCAATTTCTCTTCTTATAGGATAAGACGATATTAAGACTTATTCCAACGCACTAAAATGCATGACAACCGCTCGACAATAGTATATATATATATATACTCGTATATACACAATTTAAATTTATAAAGGAACATCTAGTTTTGTCAACTTTCCTACAATATCTCGTCAGAATGGATCTTATATCACGCTAGATGGGACATGAAAGCGAAATGATAGCAGGATGCCGGTGCGTAATTTTAAATGATGCAGAGGCAATCTCGGGATTCAAACAGCCGTCGGCCAGGTGCAAGAGGAAATTAGGATAGCCTCCTTCCCTCCCTCTCTCGCTTACCCCATTTCCCTCAAGATTGTAAATGTACGTACCCGCTTTCCGCATCCTCGAGACGCTCCCTATGAAATACCCTCGTCCGTGTCTATCTTTCTATTAAAGCCGACCTTCGACAGGAGCGTCGTCTTCGACATGAACACGCAAAATCATTTCAATTTTCATTTTGCCATTCTCATAGTTATCTTTATCTCTTTCCTTTTTTCATTGACGTTAAAGGCACTTGCATTTTCGTTAAAGGCACTTGCACTCGCATTTTTTTATTCGGCATCGTCGCATAAAAAAAACAATAAATCAACGTCACGAAAATGCAATTAAATATTATTTGTTAATATTTATGTTGATAGATTTTTCATAAATCTGGAAAACGTCCAATTTGTACAAAAACGATTATCCACAATAATCCGTTTTATTATTTGTTCTGTTTGTTTGGTGCTTGCATTATTCTTCAATTTTGTTCGGCTGATAAATGTAGTCATATTTTATGCAAATCCAGAAGTCGAAAATCTCGAAAACCAGATATGCATATGCATTATTTAGAAACGCACTCTCAAGATTTATCCAACTTTTCCTCCGGCAAAATTTATATGTTACAATCTTTAATATTTCGACAATAAATCAATTTATTGTCAAGGAAGTAAAGCGGAAAAAGCACCACCAATAATTTCTAGAATCGAGAATGGAAAATAAGAAACAACATCCTCTGCATTGATAAGCAAAAAGGAGACGCTACGTTTTGCTTCGAAGCTTTCGGAGAAATAGGCAAAATATCGGAAATATGACAAAAATATTAAAGGAAAAGAGAGAGAGAGAGAGAATTATGATATAAATATATAATAATAGATCTTTTTTCCTGCTTGATTATTCTATGAAATATTGACTTAGCTAATAAAGGCCTCATTAAAATCTTGAAAAGTCTATAATATAATATAAATCTTCATATCTTGAAAAATAATTTCTAATAAAGGATATTATCGAAAGTCAAATTATACATTTACGCTATGAATTGATTGACTGCTTCTAGATGTTAGTTTTTTTGGCTATACTTTTAAAAAGTATTATTTTATATTTACAATTAAAATTCCCCACATTTTGCAATTAAAAAATCTTTATCCATAATATATTAAATTATGCTTGAAATTTAGGTAAAGACTTTAATTATATTTCTTGTAGATAATTTCTGCATTACATACATCATGATTCCTTGTGTTTCCATAATTTGCTAAATCCATATTCAATAGAATATATTAATTCTATGGGATTCGAAGCAAAAGGGATGCGGATGAATAGCGTAAATACACAAAGAGTTAATTCCACTAAAATCCGCTGATAGTTTCTAGCAGCAGCTCTCGCAAATTCGCGAATACATATAGTTAACAATCTCATACGTTGTGTGAAATTTACTTGTTAAACGATAATTCGGTGTTTCTATCTTGCATTCGCAATTCCGAATAACTAAATCACAGACGATTAATGCGCTTGTCCACGATGGCGCCGATATCGAAACGACGGAATCAGCGTTTGATATGCAAACGAAAGTATGATGGTATTCTGTGCGGAAGCTTGATTGTGACTTAAATACCAGACGTTTCGATTTATGCTGCAAACTCGTTAAATCTACAGAATGGCTCAAGAAAAATCACTGATTGCGAAAAAACTTATGTTTGAATGATTCTAAATGATTTTTTGGAAGCTATTCAGATATTAGATAGAAGATTAGATAGAAAGTACTAATTGAATATTATATAATATATTATAAAAATATCGCGTATTAAAAAAAGAAAGTACGTTTCTTATCTTAATATCTTTAATGTGATATGTTAAGTAATAATAATATAAATAATATTTTTAAATTTTACATAATAATATTTTAGAAATTCCGTCTTCAATTTTAATGCATTTTATATTTCATTCGCGATATATGTTTACAGAAACTTTTTTAATTTTCTTTCTAGGAAAACCGTTTATATATCGATAACTTTATTCCTGTTCTTTCGTTCGATTAGCACGCACACAGACATGCGCAGGACTAACATGATCGGATTTAAAGCTTTATGTACTGTATTCACGTTTATCGCTAAATGTATAGTCGATTCTCATCTCTGTGGTAAATGGGAACTCAGACTCAGATAACTGCAATTATCAATCGAAATAGAATGAGAATATCAATTGAATTGTTTATCGAGAAAAATATGCCGTTTTCTTAATTCTTTCACATTTCCACTATTTTTATCACTAAAAATTATGTAAGAAGTTATGTATATTCAAGTTTAATTTAATAGAATTTATAATATATTGATTTAAGATATACTATAATTAAATCATAATTAATTTCAATAATTAAATTTTAATTCCTGAAATATAATCTCTAATTACATAACTACAAATGATAATACAGAAGTAAAGTGTTAATATATTAAACAATTAAACAATTTATATAGATTAGATTAAATTACTAGTTAAATTAATATAAATTTACACAAGTGAGAAAATATTTGACTATATTAAGTTAATGCATTGTAAATATATATACGAGTATATATATATTGTATATATAATGATTTTACGCATTACGACTTTCTTAGTTCTTTGTTTTTCGAAGTGCATAAGAAAAAGGGAAGTTTTGAAGAAATCGTGCTTGGAAATAAACTTCCTCGGGACAAGATTAATTATCTATAACCTTATCTATATTACTTTATGTGGCGTGGGCGACTAGCACGCGAAAGGTAAGAGTTCATGAGATCACGATTCATGATTATCATCAAACGTGGACTCACCGTCTTCATCCAGCAGTATATTGTCCGGTTTAATGTCCCGATGGATAATCTTGTGATTCTGCAGATAATCGAGCGCCAATGCTATTTCGGCCACGAACAGCACGACGCTCTCCTCGCTGAACACAATCTCCTGCTGGATATGGTATCTCAGATCGCCGCCCAATAGTAAATCCGATACCATAAAGAGATCCTCCTCATCTATAACATGACAATGTAACATCTAGATGTAATTTTCTCTCTCTCTCTTTTCTCTTTCTTTCTTGTACACATATGGTATTGATAATCATTTTTTGCATGTCAGGTGTCAACTATTTGCAATAGATACTCGAGACATGAAAGCGAAATAAGCGATTATAAAAGATTATTGAGTGGTTGATCAATATTGATTCAATACAAATCAACTGATCGAATACATATTAGTTCATGCCATATCAACTATCTTTTCATAAATAAATGCGCTGTAAAATTCCACATACGATATACGATATTTACTACAAATATTTAAACGACGATAAACATACAAATACGAATTAAATAATTAATTCTATTCGTTTATGTATAATGTTATTAATCGATAGCTGACACAAATTAATTCTTGTTAAATAGTAAATAATTTATAATATTTGCGCGTGAGAAAATAGCAGAAAATTTTATTTACTATAGATTTACTATAAATTTACTATAGATTGTAATCTGCTAATTGTCATATGTCCATATATCTATATTAACATTTATATATATTAAAGACCTTAATAAATCATGTAGCTCCTATAACTTATGCTTCATGATAGTTATTAGGAAATAAAATAATTATTGTCAAGCAATGTCAAGAGATAATTAATATCCAAAAAATTAAAAAAGAAAAACAAATACTTCCTCTTGACATTTTTGAATTGTTGTGATAGCTGCTATTTGTTTAATTAATAGAATCGTTATTTATAACGAATTCTGATAATATTTTCCGTTGCACTTTTCTGCTTGAATTATTGTGACAAAATATTTAACATTTATTCAACAAATATTCAAAACAAAAGAATTTAATATTGTGTATCAGTGTATATTGTGTATCGTTTTTTATAAATCGCGATTTTGCTTTGTCTAAAATATTTAATATTTTATTCTGTAGTTGAAACAGTACGCGTTTTCATTAAATTCTTTTCGTAGTAATTGCAAGTTCTGCATTATTTGTGTTTGCATAAATATTTGCGTTCATATCGTCGACAAGGAGTTTGGTTTCTTTCAATACAACTTTGTGTTTTTGCGAGATAAGCGTAATCATTTAATGCACGTTTATCGACTGATTAAAATCCGAAAAAATATATTCATGATTTATTGTGATAATGATTATAATACATTTTGTATTTCTATAGTATTTATTCTTTTCTTTAAAAAGTTTATTGCCAAGATTAACGTGCAAGCAGATTGATAGGAATTATAATATCGAAGAATAAAATTAAAAAAGGAATAGTATTGAATATGATCATATCTATCCAATAATGGAAAAAAATAAGCTTTTAAAGATAGAGCTTGTACATGTGACGAAAACTCGAATGAATTTCAACAAAATTTTAATTTGTATATAATTATAAGAATATTAAATTCCAGAGAAAAAGGGAACATTGGTAAGAGAAATTATAATGTTCGATAAAAGTCAATTTAAAATTTGCCGAAAAATATTTCTGTTTGTTTTATAAATACTTACAATTACATAACATTGTAAGTATGTTAATGCTAGAATGAATGTATGTTAATGCTAAATTTTTCATAAATGCTAGAGTTAAAAAAACATTTATAAAAAATTAATTTTTTTATAAGATTTTCAGGCACATTTATGTGTATTTTATATTAATTTCTCATGAAATTTAGGATGTTAATTTGAATGACTAATGTTTTCAAAAACGATTTTTTTTTACCTTGGAAGCTGAACCATAAATTTACTAGACAAGGATGTTCCAGCTTCGACAGGATCTCGACTTCCCTTGCTACGTTCTTTAGGGCACCCCGTTCTGCGCATTCGTTTTTATGTACGTACTTCATAGCGTACATATGGCCACTAGTATCACGTTTTTGCACGATACAGACCTGTTAACAGAAATTGTATCGAAATTGAGTTTCACGTGCAAAAATGTTCTTTCCATTAAAACTGTTTCAATATAAATTTTTCAAATTAGCGAAAATTTGATATTATAAAATATTTAATTCTTTTACAGAATATCATATAAAAGGATAGATTGTTTCTTTCTTCGGAACGAAAGATAAGCGAAAAAATGTCTTATTTGCGTAAAAAGATATTTTATTATTATTTTTTGTATAAGTTTTTCTAAACAAAATTAGAATACATAAACTGAAAATATTTTTTCGAGCTGTAAAATGACTAGCATTTTGTCATAAACATTTTCCCGTTTTTATAAGAAAAATGGGGATATCGCATATTTGCTCTTCCCATAAAAGTAAAGAAATGAGTTTTGAAATTTTCAAAGCAACCCATAAATATAAAAGCGTCGACGAACGCACTTTTTACGACCAAGAGTAACGATTTTATAGCGACATAAATGCAATTCATGTTGTATTTGTGTTATGAGCCGGCGCATTTATGTCGATATGTCGTATCATTCTTCATGTGATATATTTATGCATTTTCTGCACCATGTCATATATTAAGATTAATAATAATTGTACAATTGATACGATTTAAAAGCGATATTATTAATATTATTATATTATATGTTAATATAAATAAAAATCCTTTAAGTTATTTTTATGAAATTAAATCCAGTTCGCCTGAAATTAAATCTATTCAATCGCCTGAGCGAGAACCATCGAGCATGCTATAAATTACGACATGGTTCAATACATACATATATTAGAGAAAATTCTCGGAAAATCATACCGGAAACTGTATGTTATCCATATGTAAACATAAAAGTAGCATCGAATAAACTGATTCGGAAATTGGCTGTGGCAACTTCCCAGAAACTGCAGTGAAAAATTTGAAATCTGCCAATGTAGCTATTACGCGCTTGTCGAATCCACAAACAAGATATTGCTCAAAACGCATAACTTGACTTGTAACAATATTTATCTATCGTTCTGTCATAATTGAATCGCGAAATAACTTACGACGCACCTTGCCGAAGCTGCCTTTTCCAATAGCGCGTAAAATTTGAAAATGATCGAAGTTCACTGTAACAGAAACGTGATTCTATTAGGCAAAATGATATACATATTTAATGGTAGATGAATAATACATTGATTCTCCGTTGATAAAGTGCGATTAAAATGAACCGTATAGATGGTAATTATATTCGATGTTTGTTTTTGCATATGTTGAATTTGATAATCAAGATTAACTCTTTAACGCTAACGTGAATTAATGAGATAAGCTTTTCTCAAACTGCGGTTTTTTTATAAATGTATTTTAATTAATCAAGCTTTTTACAAATATAAGATTTTACCGATTTTTTTATCTGAAACCTCATTTAAATATTCTATGATGTAAATTGTGAATCTCTCATGGCGGCATTTGATCGCTTGGAAGATCTACAATCGTAATATAATGTAATTTTATTGCTCGCAGTTAATTCTATCCAAAATAGCCAAACTATAAACGGTTGCATCAATAAGACGGAAATTTCTTGAACTTGATTTTCTCTAAACTTAACTCTCGTACGAATCATATTTTTGCAATGACAAAATTAATAATGGCCAATTATCTTTGTCATTAATATAAAAAAAATCACAAGATTAGCCGCAATTTTCTTTGTAATAGTAATTTTGTAATTTCTTTTTTATTCTTATAAGATAGAACTAAGATAGAACTAACTTTTTATTCTTATAAGATAAAACTTTTTCGGACGCAATAATAACTTGGGCGAAAAAAATAATTGATTCTTTATACAAATTCTTTATACAAATGACACACGTCTTTTATAATTTACAATTAGAAAATGAAAATAATCATATTTTAAAGTTGTTTCAGCTTTGTGAAAGTTTTACGCAAAGCATAGCTAAGATCCGTTTCTAATATATTACAAGAAATGAAAGAAAATTTGTGCACAGAAAGAATTAACGAAAACAAATTTTTCCAAAGAAATTCAATTATATATAATGAAACTGATTTTTCTTAGTTAAATTGAATGTCATAAGATTGCCGATATAACCGATAGAAACAATTTATTAATAATCCCGTAGCAATTTGTTATTCTGTAGCCGAACCGGAGGCTAAAAGTTCTATATGACGTTGTGAAACCTTGCAGAAATTACAGCAAAATATGAACACAGCGATAGAATAAGATGATTCCCCTTATGAAACTATGCAAGATTGTCGATGCATATCCATCATATTCTACTCAAGCGAGAATTCAAGTTATGTGGATTATATGTATAT
The DNA here is from genome assembly GCF_003227725.1 of Camponotus floridanus. Taxonomy (NCBI): domain Eukaryota; kingdom Metazoa; phylum Arthropoda; class Insecta; order Hymenoptera; family Formicidae; genus Camponotus; species Camponotus floridanus. The sequence continues at coordinate 507,406 of NW_020229858.1, read as the reverse complement.
TGAATTTAGCGATATATATATATATATATATATATATATATATATATATATATTATAATACATTCAATTAATATATTCATTTCCATAACATCATATCAGTAATTAAAATAAGTAAATGTCTTGATAATAATTTTAAAATCTTATCTACAAAAGATAATTTATAAAAACAATTGGTTTGTTTTTCTAATTTTTATTTTTAAATTGTTGAACTCTTTTAAGTTTTTTACGGTATTTTTTTGATCTAAACTATTTTAGATTTGAGATTTATTACTAGATCCTTTTTTAATATTAAAAAACTTACTATTAATTACACATAACATGTATAAAAAGTGATTATTATATAACAAGAATTCAATTAGAGCCTATTAGATCTTTATAACATACGTAATAAAAAGAAAATAGTCATGAGAGAAATTACTAAGATATTAAAAGAATAATGAGTCAATCTCGTCTTTTATCGATTTTGCTGAAAATCAAGAGGCCTATTCTCTTTCCAATACTTTATAAAATATCAAACTCGTAGCCAATACCGTCGAGAATCAATCAATTCGCAATATTTTCAATTACGTAACGTGTTCAAGACTCACAAGAAAAAAATAAAAATGCGTTATTTCTCTTATAAGCCAGATAATCTTACCTTCTTCTCCGGGGGTGGGATCACTTCGGGTCGATTGATTGGCACCCATTTTTCTTCAATAGACGTTGGACTTGTACATCGGTGACCGTTGTAAGCTGCATTGATGCGAACACGGTATCGACAAAAACGACGAAGACGACGCCGGGATCCGATAGCTGACGTAGAAAGTCTCATATTTCCACATTGTCACGGCGCCGCGACGCCTCGTCGCACAATTTTTTTTATCGAACAACAAGTATCATCCTTTCTTTTTGAGAGGTAGAAAGAAAGAGAGAGAGAGAAATATTCACGTGCGCCAAATGGTTTCTCGTTAAATCCGGTTGATGACGTGAAGTTCTTTCCCCGAGAAGGACGATGGCGATGGCGTTAATTAGCAGCGGTCCACCGCTGATATGAGCGACTTAATTAAGGGATTGCGCTAACATGCGGAATAATTGCGGATGATCGTTGATGATCCTTCGGACGGCAATACGACCAACTTGCTCGTGACGTATCGCCATAGCGAATCTTGCTTATGACATAAACGGCACGATTAATCTCTGTAATAAACGTATGTCCCTCGTGATTACCACTTCGTTGCATGTTAATTGATTTCGGATGAAACAATGGAGTACATACAATGAGCGGTAATTCGATCGTATCCGATGAATGATACGTGTCATCAAATTGAGGAAGCAAAACTTTGGCCTGTTAATACTGAATATATAGAAAAGTGAATAGTTTGTTATATAAGTAAAATTTAAATAAACTTTTTATAAATTTTTAATTTTTAATACATATTAAATATGTTATTAAAAGCTACTAGCTCGGATTTAAAATTTTATTACAGCAAAATGTACTTAAAAATTAATAACGAGATTTTCTTGTCTAGTTAAGCTCTTAAAATTAAAATTGAGATATAAACGAGATGGAGATTTTGTATGTTAATTTTAAAAATAGATACGGAAAAACATGCATATTTTTGCATACAGACACGATTGCATTGAAAATGTGAATTATTTTAAACATAACATAAAAATAATATGCGACAACATATATATTTTTGACTTGCCTTATAAAATGTTAAAACTGAATTCATCGAATAATAATAAACAGAGAGAGAGAGAGAGAGAGAGAGAGAACTTTTTCAAATGAATAAATTTTGGAGTGTGCTTAATTGAACAGGAACAATCGCTCGTTTCTCTCTATCAACGAGATAACGGACTTACTCTCATGACACTGTATTAATTTGGCGGAATTCTATGTGCGATCTACATTGCTGCCGAGCGGAGGTGCGCAGCATCAGCATCAATTAATAGCATTGATTAGTCAATGCGGACGCAGCAAACACGACGGCTGATGCGTTGCTGCCACTCGAATTGTAGATCGAAGCTTCTGTGCAACAGACACGCAAATATGTCTGTACGCTGTATCTGTATTACAGTCGAATATATGCGAAATTATGGGTCTTCGTTTTTAATTCAATTATCATCGAAATGCGTTTCATTAATCTTTGATTTAATTGAATGGACGATTATTTTAATTGATAATATTGGTCAATAAAAAACAATGCGATTCACTGCAGATGCGAATTTCAACATTTGCAATTGCGATGCATCTCTATAATCGATTGCGCGTTGATAGAATTTTGAAGAAACTTTGTATTTGCGTTGAACTTCGGAAAGAATGACACAAATGATCATACAATTTTTAGAAAATATGATTTTATGCAAAATTGTAATATAAATTCATACTATTTAGATGTATATTAAATAGATTCTCTGCTCGATTTAAACAAATCAAAATAAAATTTTTTTACAAAAAAGTTGTTGAAAATATTATATATGTACATATGCAAACACAAGTTAAGAAAACAGTCAAATATTTTTGCGAAAAACAAGCCAAATCTGTAAAGGTTTTATATGCAAAAATATGTACACAAATATTTGCAATCAGTATGTCAAATTTAGTGTGACGATATTGAATTTATCATCATCAGAGAGATATCGGATATGCGGGAAATATGATGCGTCTCACATCACTACACCATGTCGCTTTTCGAGGTGTCATGTACGACGCCGCGTGTGGGTGTCAGCGCGTGTCACTTTACTTGCCGCGTGCAGAGCCATTCACATACTATGTCTTGTGAAGTAACCTCCTTATCACAATCCATCAAGATAAACGAATCGCAATAAAACCATAATAATTTTTCGAGATCGTAAAGCATTATCGTATTTATTTACTATTTGTTCTTTCTTGCCAAGAAAGCGAACGAAGAAAGGGAAAGAAAAAATGTGATCCGAGTTAAATAAATATTATTTAGATATAATGGATATAAATAGATATAATGGATATGAATAATAATATATGTGATAGCAGTATAATGATTAAATTGCTTCTTGGTGATCTTAAAAGGGAGCTACGATAAAAAGCCATTTACAAATGTATGTTATATTATATCCGTAATCTCGCAATTTGCAAGAATTGTAATGTCCGTGAAAAAATAATCTAGATTGTGAAAAAGTAGGATAACAATAATGCCTAATGGATATCGAAAAATCGTTAGCATTCGGTTAAATTTGAATGCAGCAGTAACGATTAGTTCCTAGAAAGAAATTTCTTATTTTGAGGACAAAACGCATTAACATTTAGAACACTCATGAAAACTCGTAAAAAGTTTCCTCACAATATCCGGGTGAAAAGAAGCGCGAAAAGAAGCTTTCCATTACAGATAGGCAAACTTCCTCTATGATGATAGAATATTTTCTTATCGCCGATAGCATCAGGTTGTTGAATAAATACAAGGCGAATGAATCTTCCTCGTGTACACATTTCGACATTTTCGTTCGATCTTGATGTTCGTGTTGTTAGTTCGGAATACACATTTGTCGAGACATATATCACCTATATTCATCCATCATGTTTGCTTTCCCAAGGTGTTTTATCAATAAGAAAAAACATAGTTGCGTGTTTTAAAAACATTGCAGTGTTTGATGTAATATAAAAATGCAACAAAGACTTTTAAAATTATTTAAAATACAAAGTAAGTAAAGGGAATATTATACGAAATAAATAAAAATACAAAGTAAATATTAAAGAATATTGAATATTTTTCAGTGAAACTTTGAGAGAGAGAAAAGAACGAGAGAGAGAGAGAGAGAGAGGGGCTACAAGAAATAGAAGATAAATGATAATTTAAATATAACTCTTACGAAAATATTATTTAATATATGAAAGTTCTTGAATTATTATCACTAAATTATTAATTTCAAAATGTCAATTTCCAAACTTTGCAGTTTTCTCATAATTGTTTAATTCTAATATCCATACTTCATTCTAATATCCATCTAATATACCACGTAATATTGCTTTTATAACACACTAAAAACTACTAAAAATTTTTATGTTAAATCATACATCTCAATACATTTTTTTTATTTGGAAATATATACATATTTCGATGAATGATCGTATGGCGTATCGTAAATGCTTGCGACGGATTTCAATTACATTATCAATTGGATAAAATCTAGTTAGGAAAAGGAACGTATGATCTTTGAATTCTGTATGAACGACTTCCGACCTATTTGTCCGCGCATAGATATTCTCAAAGGTAAAGGCATGCTTTGTAAAAAAGTAGCGCATATAAAAGCGCGCATTATTGCTGTAAGTACAACAGACAAAATGAAGAAAAAATCGCAAAGCGGAAAATTTATTTATTCAATGCCACTAGACCGAATATAAACGGCTTAATAAAGTTTCGTAGTTACTTACGCCAACCGATGCAAATCCGATTTTACGTTCATGTGGATTTGACAAACTTGTCTTGACAGCATGAACGAGAGTAGCGGTTACCAAATTTGATTGCAAGATTGCATTGAATTACACCGAGAATACTGCATTTCAATAAAACAAATTCGGGAAGATTAGGACAAATTTGAACGAAATGTTAAGTGTATTATTTCGTACATAGAGAAGAATTTTTCTACGTTATATGAAAATATTGTCATAATATTTTAAAATCATTTTATATTTTACAAAACTCGGTTGATTACATATACTACCTTTATGAATTTTAAATATATATATAAGATGTTATATATTTACAAAATTAAAATATTACTTTCGCAAAGTGTAGAAAACATCTTATAAGCTTTAAATTAAAAACTTTAGAAAAAACTTAAGATTCTAGAGTGAAAGAAAAAGATACTTTAATATACAATTATAATATAGAAAGAGAAAGATGATTGCTTTTAAAGTTTAAACGCAGCTGTAGGATGCGTAAATATTTACAATTGTACTAACAAAAGTATTAAAAGATGAAGACGGCAAACGACAGATGTGTTTCATTTCCTTTCTAAAAAAAATATGTGTGACTCAGATAAAATATATATATATAATAAAATGTTACACAAGTAAAATATCAATACCATTTATGTTATACAATATTTTCTATTTATAGAAGTTTTATTGATTCATTTGATTTAGAAATAAAAATCTAATTCTAAAAATAAGAAACTTTCTTCAATATTAATAATAATTGATAATTAGTTACACAATTGTATTAAGAATATCTGTATCTAAAAAAAGTCCTAATATTCAGATATCTTTTACATACTTGTATCTTTCTTTCGAAATTTTCTATTGTCTTGTTTAAAATTATTTGAACCGATATTTTATAAATAGCATAGTCAAGAGATATCGACGTCAAACAGAAGAATAGGCTCTTTCATTCTTTATGTAACTTACATACATATGAACAGTGAAAGCTATGAAACCAAAGTTAGGAAGAAGCATTTGTAACTTGCAAACAAGAGAGCGCGTACTTCCACATAGAAATGGCTTCTCTCAATTACTATGTGTTCTACCGAAGTAAAGTCAATTGTTGCATTATAAACAAGCATTTGAATATCCGTTCATAAGAAATGGTATCAAAGAGTTCGTACGTAAGGGCACTGTTATATACAATCCCATTATTCATATTATATCATTTTTATGCCATTTTTCTTACTGAATTGTTTCGATTATTTTGATCGTTTTCTGATAGGAAAAATTGTATTGTAGCATTAATAGTGTAACTCGTGTACCTGGACTTGAATATAAAAGTGAATTTTATTTACTTACACGTACTGTACTTCACAAATACCATTAGAAGTGACATACATCATATATAACGAGAATGATTTAGACACAAAATATATAAATTAACTTTGAAAAACCTTGCAATATGCACAAAATTGCTTCCAATATTTCCATAATTTCTATAATTATTTTTAATAAATAATTTTATAAAATAATTTTAATAATTAATTATTATTTTAAGCAAGTTTATTATATCACAAGATTAAATTTTCATTTTATATAATTTATTCTTTCAATAGGATTGCAATAAGTCATCAATATAAATCTTGTACGATAAATAAAATCGCGTACATTTCGCATTTCATAATCATACAATAGTGATCTTTGAAAATTTGTTCTTTGAATAATAAACTATTTATATTTTGATAATAAATGTAATATTCGTACAAAAACAAAAATGTATTAAAAGTAAATTTTCTAATTAATCGAAAAATTTATTATTAATGGACAAATTATTAACTTTTGTATTAATAATCGTTTCTATATAACATATTTCACATATATACATATGTAATATTATGGCACATATTTAGGAGAAACAATCGAACTCTTAGTCACACCATTAATTTAACAAGTACAACAAAATCACAATTTCCTAAATACATTAGTATTGTTTGATATTAATCATGCAACTCGTGCAATTAAACTTTATGTAATCAGAAATCAATTTTATACAATATTCAGAAGTTCTATACATTTTTCTCTCTCTCTTTAATTAAAAAAGAGAATAATAACATATATTTTTAAAATATACATTCTCAAAACGTAATCTTAAAGTAATTTCAAAGCAATTGGTCCCATTTTTAAAATAAGAGCACTACGATGATAAGATGAAAATAATAAAAGCAATAATTATATAAAATAATATAATCAAAGTATAATAAAACTATAATAAAAATAATAATTGATTATCAATAGATTATTTTCTACAACATCAAGCATTCTCTATCGAGTATTTATATCTACTTAAAAGTTATCTACTTAAAAGCACAAACACCGACATTCTCAATGAAATACTAACGTTTCCTCCAGCATCGAGTAATTTCTTCACGAGCTTCGATCGCGTCTCGTGTATCATTGTAATCGATCAACGATTACAACACTAAATGTGTACATTTCGTTAATTACATAAACATTATTCCGTCAGTGTATCGAGAGTAACCGAGTTTTACCGAGTGGTTTCAATTCCAAAACAGACCTCGTCGAAACCTCCCAGGCATACTGATTACACTCGGAGCACTCGGGGAAAACTTCTAAATGTGATCGGCCTGCCGCGCGGATGCTGCACGCGCGCGCGTTCGAAGCGGAGCGACGAGAGATCAGAGCTGCCGTGATCGCGGTCGGTGCGCGAGTGCTCCTGCCGGTTTCAGCACGGCCGTGTGCTACTGATCGCGCAACGGCCGTTTCGCGTCTGCGCCTCGACGGATTCGCGTGCCATGTGCATAAGTATAAGGGATATACGGATGCGACGCGGGGGGTACGGAGAGTGAACCGCGAGCCACAAATATAGGGTAGTTGGCACTTTAATTTGCGTTCTTGAGAACTGGGGGAAATTGAAATGAAAATAAGGAGTGAAATGTAAGATAGAACCTTAGATAATCCGTTCTAACGGACATGATATGGAAAGAACACGTAAGGCAAATATCAGACGCTTTGTATAATTTCTACGAGCTTGCGAAGGGTCGCGAAGGATGATGAAAATATGATGTAAGTGAGACAAATGTGTGTGTAGAATACAAGTTAAATATTTAGAATAGCCGATGCTTTGTATAATTTGTGCAATGTTTACGAGATGAATTATCAAAAACACGGATGATACATAAGAACTGAGAAACAGAAGCTTAGTAAATATTTAAAATAGTCACTTTGTACATTTTGCTCGCAAAGCAAGTGAAGAATGTATATATAAAAATTTTATATTATAGAGAAATATTATAGAGATAATTTTATATTTATAAAGAGAAAAAAAAACAAAAATCGGATATATTAATATGCAGAATATACGGCATTTTGTACTATTTATTTTTTCATATGAAGAGACAAGAAAGAGAAAAATGTAAGACTATTATAAGATAGCAGAATAAGAGATGTAAAATGAATATTTAGATTCTTTTTCAACATATTTAAATTACTTTTCTCGGTAATTTTAAAGTTAGTTACGAAAGTTATTATAAAAAAAAAGAAAATTCTATTTGCTTCCGTGCATCAGAATATTATATTCAAGCCCTCCGAGTCGAGATGCAGCTGGACTCAAAGCGAAGGGTGACTGTTTTCTCAATGTCACTAAATTCATACCATCTGCTTCTGGCGAGTGTGTGTTGCTCACTGCATGAAACAATGTCTGGTAATGTAAAGCTCTCTTCATAATGATTCTTTTAACTTAAATTTTTTTATCTCAAACAACAATTTAAAATATTAATCCCATTAACTTTTTTCATAATTATCATATCTAATGAAAATATAATTACATCAAGTAAACTGGTAAAGTTAACTGTTTAGATTAATTATTAATGCATCTAATTAGCTGTTTTCAAAATCGCGAAATAAAATATTGACACTGTCCATTAAGATCCATTAGGAATGAATAAAATATTAATCTCTGCGAAAGCATCTCACTTATATATTTTATACAGAGAATTTACATTCCATATTGTATCTGCCAAGTTTTATATCGAAAAATTTTAACGAGTATAAAATTGATTAAAATATCGACAAAAAAAGAGAATAAAGATGTGTCATTTTCCCAACTAGCATCGTACAATAAATGCATTGCTTTTTATAGTTATTTCAATTCTTTGTGCTATACGCACGGTAGAATTAAATTAAATTTTTAATATAAAATTTAATTTTTTATTTTTAAAATCAGTATTTTTAAGAAATAAAAAAAAATAAAATCTCTTTCCTTTATAATTTAAATTCAAATTAAATTCCTTTTTTATCAATTTTTTTCTACTAGCATTTTAATAATTTATTTCAAAAGAGATTATATATACGTTATATTTGCTTTATATATCTAAAATTGTTGAATAAAAAAAATGTAATAACCAGAATCACCGATAATATAGGAAACATTTCCTGTTAATTGTGACACTGGATTAATTAGTCCATTAAAAAGTTCATTTTATTTCCGGAGAACTTGTTGGTTTTTTATCCGGTATTCATAGTCCTGCACGAGTACGGTCGTTTCAATTCGTAATAAAATATAATGCTGGCTTGAAAAAGGCAGGTGCACGACTGTTTCAAGCCATGTTCTTTCTTGCAAATTTTCTCAAATTATTCTGTCAGAACCGTACGTTGCCGGAGAGATGATTTCATATATCGCTGGCGTTTCTACCCTTTTCTTTTTGCTATTCGTTACCGCGTTCATTCGTTCTGCCCCTCGTCTTGGTTCACTCGGTTTTTCTTTCCATCTCTCATGGGAAGACGATCTCGTTATGCCGCACTAAATTCCTAAATAAAAAATGCCACCTTCCTACCGCCGACCTGCTGCCGCTAGCCTTTTGAATTATGAGCGTGATCTATAAGCGTCTAGCTTCGAGGTCATTCTCGTGAAAATTCGATACGCCAAATGCAAGCCCGTCGCCAAGGTCGTCGTATTTTAATATTTATCATTACAATAGAAAGGCCGTTGCGAAAAATACGCAAATAAAGGTCTATTATTCATCAACTTAATTTTGATTCGTCAAATTTTTCATGCTAAGAATCGCTTTTAGGTTGAATTAACAATTAATACAAATTAATACAAATATAATGCATTGTAATTTAATTATATATGAATATAATATTTTGAGTAGATATAATACGAATTAAAAACTACACATTCTCATATCTCTAAAGCAAAGTCAAAGTTTGAAATTGCTAAAGTTAAATCAGTTTGAGATTCATGACATGTACTGATACGATGTGCACAGATGCAACTGAGGTCTGCAGACTCCTTTGGTCTAAAATTAATTCATTCTGCATCGATCAAGGAACCGCACACACTAACTAAACCGCCTTTGTCGACTTCAACGATGTTTCGCTATGCAAAGGGCACAACTTACAGGATCAATAATACGCAGTCGGCTGACTGCAATGTCCGGCTTTCGAATTAACTGAGCTTTTTATACTATTCCACGTTAATTTTTTTTGTGCCCGTAACATTTGCAATCAATGTTCTTCCTTTTTAATCTCACATCCAACGTTTTGTACTTTTCGAGATAAACTTTTGTTGTTCTTTTGATTCCGTTAATAATTTAGAAACTTTACAATTAAACATTTTATTGATTGCAAAACATGCTTTGCATGTTGCTTTGGTATGTTTATCCACAAGTTTTCTCTTGTTTAAAGTTTATATTGCTTCGTAAAAGATTCGTGTAACTTTATTTACTGGATATAATTTCAAGGATAATACAAATGATAAATTAGAAATTAAGCAATATATAATTAATAATATCTAAATTATACGTGCAAGTAGAGAGCATTGTAGATTGTATGATATATTATATTTTTAATTTTAGGATAACAGATCGTACGTTTGCATACATCTCGGGAGACATTGTATCTTGGGAACATAAAAAATTAATTTTAGATTTCTTCTTTTTATGCACAATTCTGCTTGATGACTGGTGTAATCTTCTCATCTAGATTTTTATAAAAAACAATGCGAAGTCTGAGAAAGTTGATTCGCTCTCATATGCGATATCTTCTGAAAAATGACATGTCATAATTCAGTTTATGTTAATATATTATTCATGTTTTTATATTTTTATATTATATAATTAATACATGTATGTATGAATTAAATTCTTGAACATTAGTCTGATGTTTACGAAAATTAAATAAATGCCAAAAGAAGCATAAAGATCAATAACAGAGAGAGAAAATGAGATAGAAACTGAAAAAAAGTATAAAGATTAATATCTGAAAGAAATATTCTTTAGTATTGCCAGGAGGATAAGTTGATTTATTTTCATTGAATACAATTTTCAGTTAAAATCTCATTTCGAAAGAGAAAAAGAAAAAGTTTTTCGGTACGTTAGAAATATATATTTTCTTGAGTAAGTATCTGTAATCAGTCAAACATTGTTAATCTTACAATCAGAACTTCGCCAAGTTTCCGATAAACTTTGCAATTACCTGAAACCGATCGGCATCATTTACCTGAGCGGGATGAGAGTCACTGGGCTACTACCTGGCTAGGAGAGCGGAAAATGTCCTCGTAAAAGCGAGAAAGAGAAAGAAAGAGAGAAAGAGAGAGGCGGCCTCGCGCGTCGGTTTTGAAGGGGATAGTTGAGGACGGAGGTAGGCGGCGTTTTAAAGAAGGACACCCGATATAGGAGGCATTGTACTCGGCGAACAAACCAGCGTCAGGCGATAGGTTCCAGGTGCTGGAGGGCAGTCGAGGCAGGCTACTCGCCACGAGGCAGGGCACAGCGGTAGTACATTGTCTGCACTTCCTCTTTTACAGTTGGCCGTTCAGGTGTCATTCCGCGATCAGTGATAAACACGCGAGTGTGGATCGCGAAGGTCCTCCTCTCTCTTTCTCTCTATCTGTGTCTGGTTCGGATTCCGTGGTAACTCTCTGCAAGACTAGCGTGGGAGACGAGAGAAGGAAAATAGCAGGAGAGAAGGGGACAAAGAGAGCGAGAGAGAGAGAGAGAGAACTTCCTTTCGGTGGGTACTCTCGCGTGTCATCATCCGCGCAGTGTCATAAACACTGGTAGTGTGTGACTCGTTCGTCAGTGGGTCGAGTCATCGAGTGGATCTCTGATCGTTTGTCTCGGGGACACTAAAGCGACGAATTGCGCGAGCCAGACGGATACCGCTCCAAGAAGGAAACCTGTTTGAACGATGCTCCAATCTCCTGACTGAAGCGCAGAAGGATAGGTCGCCGTGGGTTCAGGTACGCGGAAAGAGCGACCTGCATTTCATCACGAATCTAAAAGATTTAGTTATCTAAGTTTCGCCTATAAATCTCTACAATAATAAAAATAAGGAGATCTAAGTATCCCGGCGAATAATGGAAGTGGGAGGAACGAGGTGAGAGAAGAATCATGTTCTTTTAGTTTCGAAGATTAAAAAGTATTTGTTCGCATAATCTCTCCTTAGCTGATGGATATCTCGTGTTCCACAGTGTAGGGAGTGAAACAGATTGTCTGTGTTAGTGCATATACAGTGTGGTTTACGCAAGCACGTGTAAGAATTAGTGATTACGTACGTCTAATACCAAAATTTCATTTCTGCAGTATTCTCAGGAGGATAAGTTGATTTATTTTCGATATGAATGGAATTTTGATTAGTAAGTTGAAATCATTTCGAAAAAGAAAAAGATTTTTTAAAAGTATTATTTAGAAATATTTGTTAGGTGGAAATATATATTTTTTTTAATAAGTACTTGCAATCAGTTACTAATAATTCAAAAAGATAAATCTTGACATGATAAAAATTTCAAAGAATATGATATTGATGAAATATAATTTATTTAATCAAAATCTATTGCTGCGTAAACAACATAATCTTATTAGTGCTCTTTATAAAAATTATCGTATTTTCTCCTGATTTGTAGGTAGAGTACAAACTTAAAAAATGTAGTGATTATTTTTTTAAATATTTTCAATATATTATTTTCTATCTATCTTTCTATGTCTATATAAAAATTCTCGCACTTTCTCTTGATGGATAGAATGTGATAATTGTGTTAAAGTATTTTCATTATTTTTGAGAAAGTAATATATAAGTGATTGAAATTAAATTATTTGTACGAGAAATTTTTTTTAGCAAAATAGATATTAAAAAAATATATAATAGATATTAATAAAATGTATTATACATGCGAATAGATAATAAAATCTCAATTTGCTTAATTAATTTCAAATTTGTTGTAGAAAAAAATATAATCGGTTATAAGTACTTAAGAATTAACGAGACTAATGCAATTTTATATTCAAGCTTTTATGACAATACTATTCTTTGTCTTTCTATTTTATAACAATATCATTCTTTGTCTTTTTTTATTCTGCTTATCAAATCCCGTCTTCTCTTCTTTGTGCTTATCTTTAGAAAACTCTACGAAATTATCTTTAGCATCCCTTTATCTTTAGCATTCCCCAAATATACGCGTATAGCTATATTAAGCAATTGTGTTAAATAACTGAACACAGATAGTGTATTAGAAGTTAAATAAACCTATCTCTTCATTTTTCACGCACACACAATTTTCATACGCAATACAATTTTTAACTTACGTCATATTCTATCTATTGGCAAATTATATATACAATATATATGTATATATACGTATATATATGTATATATATGTATATATACACGTATATATATGTATATATACGTGTTTGCTATATGTTAATTTAGTTGAATGCATCGATACATGTATTGGTATACATTTGAATCTCTATGCACATTTATGTAGGTATTTAAATATATAAAATGGGAAACAGAGTTTATCAAATATCTTGAACGGAGTATCCAGTAAAAATTGAAACACAATGATCAGATTTACGGTCGACTTCTTACATATGCATATGCATTTACAACGTCAACTCGTGTGCATCAATGATCAATGTGCAATCGAATTCACGTAAGATATAAAATACGGAAGATATAAAAACCAAGCCACCGTATTCTCCAATATTTTCAATACCGAGGCAACGATGCGAAACACGTGTACAGCAAAATTAACAATTATCGTTTCCAATGCAATCTTGAAGTGAAACGAGTTCACACAATTGTTTCAATCCGCACGTGGTTGCAGTTCTTTTTTTTTCAATTTCATCATTGACATATTGAAAAGTGAACAATGTGGGAACCTCTCTCTTTCACATCGTTTGCGATCCACTTCGCTCGCCGTCTGTCGCGCAGGAGACTCTCACGTGCCTATCGACACTGACAGAACAGAACAGTTCCGTCGAAGAAATGCGAGGGTCGGAGAGATATCCAAGTCCGATCGGGGGCTCGAGGCGGGTGCGACGAGGACAGACGATGACAGATGCAGACGACGCGGTGGCGATGGCGGCGGCGGCGACGGCGAGGGCGACGGCGACGGGCATCATCGTGTGTGTCGCCGCCGCTCTGCAATGCGACATTCAACCCATAATACACGACGCACGTTTCCTCAGCACGACGCAGCCGCCACAAACGTTCCGGCACGCTCGTTTGTCGCGTCGCATCGCGCCGCGGTCCCGACGTCGCCGTCTTTGTTCTCGACCGTCGCCTACGGTCGTTGTCGTCCCGCTCGAATCGATATATGTATGTGATTCGATGTCGGTCGACAACGAAGAAGTCGGCGACCGGATAGTAGACGAGGCGAATCGCCCCGCCGAGGGAGCGAGCCGAGACTATCTTGACACGCAGTCGTTATCCGCCGACTGATCGTTCCCCTTGTCTATCCGGGAATCTGTCGGAGAATTCTCTCGCGGGAGAAGTCGCGAGTGCATTCCTGGAGAGGAGGAACGGCGGGGAAAAGAAAAAGATTGGAAAGCGAAAGAAATTCTCGTGAGATTCCGATTGAATCGATCTCGGTAAATGAGATTTTGCCCCAGATCGATTTCTATTACAGAGGTGCGACAGAAAAACAGATTTTTCAAGGAATTTTAATCCCCTGAAGAATCTCAGTCGTGCAAACACGTGGAAGATTTTCGAGGTGGGATTGTAATAAATATACGCGAGAATAAGACGGAAATTTAGAAAAGGGATGATAGTGAATACTCAAAGGTTCTATAAAAAATCCAGCTGCATCGAAAAACACGAGTCGAATCCGAGGGAACAGTCGTATAAAAAAGATCGTACGCGAAATGAAGAAGGGAATATAGTGAATGCTTGAAAAGCTTGATTCTATATCCAAAGAGACTCGAGGACCAATTAGGCTAATATATATTTTCAAGACTTTTAAAAAGCTTTGATTTCTATAAAAAATACAAGTGGAGTATAATCAAAAGATATTTAAAATTATTTCTTGAATATTTAATAATTAGATTTATTTAAAAAATTGCTAAAAATTAAATTAAATGTTATATTAAAAATAATAAATGATCTAAAACTTTGTAGATATTGAATTCTATTTTGAAGATCCAGAACTGTACTCTTGATAAAATTGATGTTTTAAAGATGTGAAAAAAAATTCGAAGGTACTCTCTCAGACAAATTCTACAAGAGCCTGTAAACTAGGAAGGCACTTTGAAATTATTTAGTCGAGACTGCATTGAATATATTCAGCTTATTACACAATAAACCAACGATACCAGAAACAAAGGAGGAACGAGAGGTACAAAGCGAGCTTCTCGGTTTCGATTTATCACTCTCCCACCAACGTTCGAAAGAGATTTTCACATTGCAACGTCGGGGAAAGCGGAACGTGCGGGGAAACGATTTATGACACACAACACAACACAACGATAACACGCTTAGAAGGTCGAGCCACGTGACACAGAGTTCAGTCAAAGACGTTTCCCAAATATTGTGACCGCGCGACGCTCGCCGCGATACGTTCTCTATTTGACGTGAATATACATACATCTCGCACGTGTGTCGATCATCGAAAAGTGCGACGACGTATCGGTGCAGAAAAGTGCAGTCTGGATCCGATCACAAAATCGAATCGGTTCAAGCGTCGTATTCAGGGATGTGACGAACGCTCGTACGTGAGCAGAGAAACGGACGAGAGATATAAATGGTCTCGCTCGCATAAGCGCGCATCTCTTCGATTTCACATAAGGAAGAGCACGAATCATCGTGGAACCGGTGAAAGCGAAGTGAGTAAATGTAGCGGACATGTGGATATATTCGTAATCTAAATGTATGTGTGTCAAAAAATCATGCGGCCACGTGCGCAACAGACTTCATTTGTGGATCCTTTAACAAGATCGTGAATCGATTTTAATGGTTAATGGTGATTCGATTTAATATCGTACTTGTTGCACAATTCTTTTATTTTAGATATTAGACGTACATCATTTAAAAGTCTGAAATACGTATTAAAATTCTGTGAAGTTTAATTTAAATATAAATTACATATAAAGAAAGTTTTGATTAATACATTCCTTTTTGTTTTAGATTACTTTTAAAAATTAATTAAGAGATACCACAATATCTCAATACTTTTACGAGATTGTATTTAATGTATTTATTAAATCAGTTAATCAAGAACTATGAAATTTATGGAATATGCCGCGGAATATTGCGTAGACAAGATTTGTTTAAATCTAGACAAGCAAATAATAATTTATGGCAAATACCTGCCTAGCTTTGCCTTTGCTAAAAGTTCGCAGTGAATTAGTTAGGCGTACTGTGCGATGCACGAAGTGATGCGAAGTTTGTGCCGCTAACATGGCACACCTTGCTTTAATAGTGTGAGACAAATAACGGAGGAAACATTGTTCCGTACGGTGTAACTCACGCAACTTGTCTCGTATATTATAGACTCTTTATAAATTCAGGCATTTTATAAAAATCTTGGTCTCTTTTTTATTAAAATGCTAAATTAAAAATAAAATAGAACGGTATTTTATAAAAAAATCTAAATTTTTTAAACAAACAAAATTTATAAAGTTGCAATATAAACTACAATGTAAATATGATGCAAAGTTTATCAAAATTGTCAGTTTCGATAGCTGTATGTTTTTATTTCCTGAATTTAAACATCTTTTTTATAATTAATTATTATTTTGTAATTTAATATAAAAGTCAATATAATAAATAATATTAATTTATTAAATTTTGATAAAATAACAAAATAACTGAACCTTTTTAATCAATATTAATAATTCTTAAGCTCTTTTTAAATAAATATTAATAACTTTTGATAGCTCTTTGTAATAATTTTGAGAATAAAAAACACAAAACTTATTATTTTGTTTCTTATATTTTTCACTACACACATAAATTTGAATATATAGCATAAAATTGACAAATATGTTGCAAAACAAAATTAATTAATCGCGGAAATGAATTTTTGTTCGACGGAATTACGATTCATGAGATAACACACAAACGAATAATAATCTGATTCACGAGGGTCTTCCTTTGTCTCGAATCCTTAGATGTGCATTCACTTGAACGTGACTGAAAAAATGATAGTTAGAAAGTGCAGGGTGACTCACACACTTATATACCTGTACGTTTGCCGCTCGTGTATAGGGTGTCTCAGAACATCCATACGTCTTTTAGCTTACAGCTTCTTTAGCGAATATTACATCCGATTCTTTCTTAACGAAGGAAAGAAATTACATAATGTTTTTTTTCATTTTAAAATAAAAAGCTATTCTATCTTTGCCCCAACTTTAAAATAGTTTACTTAATTAAACTTCAGATTAAATTTATTTTGAATTGTGAATCTTTTTTTATAATACTTATTGTAAGTTAATTAAATTGCGAAGCAAGATTTATTAGCTACTAATTAAATTACTTAGATTAAGAGTAATATCCTATTTCAGTAATATCTCTTAATTCTCGCTGAGTTTCTTCTTCACTACAATTCTCTCAATTTTCAATTATTCTTTATTTCTGTAAATAGATTTAGCTTAATTGAAAAAGAATTTTGATTATTTATTTAAAGTCTATATAATACCACTGAACAATCATAAAATTCTTACATTTACTTGCTGTTGCAAGGATCTTGGGGTTAAAAGCAGTTTTAAGAATGGAATAGAATACATATCATAAAGTTGTCAGATTGCAACTCGCCGGGTGTCTTACTTCCATGATTTGCGTGCAACGCGTGTTTACATGTTGGTTCTATTCCTGCAGAATGGCTCCCGCAGGGTTACCTTCGTCAAACGGAGCTCTACCACCATTTACAGGGTCTACCCTGGTCGGCACATCGTTTGCCAGTTATAAAAGGGCCTGGTGGAGAAGAGTGGCCCCCTGCTTGGCCTTCCTCGCCGCCTTTTGCACCGCTATGGCTGTGCTTCTAGTCTGGAGCGAAGCGGCAGCTTTGAGGTAAGTCACACCATATTTTAGAGGCATCTCTTTAATAAAACTTTAGAATTTTTTTTCTGTTATTTCATGTGATAATAGAATATTCGAAATCTTATTTTTAATTTTTGACAAAATTTATTTTCACTTCGCATAGAGTTAGAAAAAAATTACGTATGATAAGAGAAAAAAATACATAAAAATATAAAATTTCATTTTATATTTTATAAAAATGTCGACATTAATCGCTCTCTTCTTTTCCTCAAAGTTATTAAAATCTCTCTGTCGCTGTGAATGATCTCAAAACTTGCATATATTTCGTACAATAAAATTGCGTCATTTTATGTTGAAGAAAGTGTATGCGTGATATACAGTTTACTGTAGAGAGACGATTGGACTGGAGTGTAAATTCAATATTGAAATTATTAATCTTTGCTATTTTATTCCTACAAGAGGATTAAATGATTGAATTCCAGATTAAAACAAGGTTGAATACCACTGGTTTAGCTTAAAGCGGATGTTCCGTTACAGGAGACAGGCGTTCGATGCGAATATGACCAGGGACTACGTGCTCGATAGCGTTTCGATGGACAATCCGCAATTGGTCGCATATATACGACAGGTGCATCTGAAACCCACGACCCATCAAGATCCGTTGAACGCCAACCAGACATCGGAAGAAAAGTACGTGGTCAGTTTATCGCAAGGCAAACGCGAGGGAATCTACGCAGAATACATCAGCAGGGTGAGAAATTTCCCATTTTAATCCCGAGGATGATTAATGTTTTACGTGTCATCGCTATGCGCATAAGCCCCTCATCTTTTCAATGTGACATCGTAATCTCTCTTTGTTTGCTAAACTCGTAGTTCATGGACGATGAAAAATTGTGTATTGTACGGTCTTTGTTAAAATTCTGGATTATTGACAGAATGCTTAATCAATTCAAAGATAATCACAGAAAACATTTTATCGATTGAGAAGTTACGATGTGATTAATAATTTTCAAATTATAAATAATTGAAAATGAAAGGTAGTTTGAATTAGACTTCTCTAAGAATTTAGGGAGTTATAATTAAATATTTAAATTTTATTTATTTGTTGAAAAAATTTGAGTAATTTTTTATCTTATTAAAATTTTTATTACATATATACATATAAACAATATATTTTAACTATTTAAAATTAAATATTAAAAAATTACAATAAAGAAATTTTTTCTAAGAAAGTATGAAAATTGAAATTAAAACTGAATTTCCATTTTTTATCATATACACATCGTAGAAATTTAAAATTCTCTAGATGATACCGCTTTATGTGAAATTTGTTAAGCTTTTTTAAATTTTTGAAGGGACATTTTTTGAAAAATATTCTTCTTATGTACATTGTAAAATATATATGAAAGTTTATGAATATATTTCTCCAAGAATTTGAAGCTGAGTGTGTTTTATCCCAATAAATTATATTATACATTTTATTTCGCAATTTGTTAAATTTCAGTCTTAAAATTAGATATGTCGATGCTTTAATATTCTTAGATATCTATATTAGATATCGCAATATATTAGATACTGTAATATATATTAGATACCTATATTAGATACCTGCACTAACAGTTTTTTATCATCCATGATAGTGCAATATTAGCGAAACACGCAAATTATCATCGGCATGCAATCCGTTAAAAATAGGTGAACGACTAAATATATGAGTTTCGGTATCTCTCTGCTGTCTATCTTCCTCTTATCTTATTAGATACAAAGGATGAAAATTAGGCCGGTGGTGAATTTGGTTTATCTCTAGATTCCTATCGCAATTTTCGGGAACCATAAATTCATGACCATGAAGCGTCATTGTTTTTTTTTTTTCAGATAGGCGTGATTTCTAGCACCGCTTGGCTAGAGTCCAATCTGAGTTGGCATGGCATTCTGATATTAACCGAGCCCAAAAACTTCTTCGAGGCGCAGAGGAGCACCAGAAATCCGCGATCGAAAGTTCTCCACGCCTGTCTCAGTACAGACACAGATACCAAAGAGGTGAGAAATAGGTCGCATTTCTTTCAGTATAGAAGCACGATGACAAGTTAAATGCATGCGTTTCACGCGCGCCAACGATATTACAGATAAAGTACCATCAGGAGTCGGAGGTCCAAGTCACCAAATTGGGCGACGGTCCTAACAGCCTCGTATCGTCGGACGATGGTTTTCCTACCACTAGACTAAAGTGCTTTCCTCTCTATAGCGTACTGTTGGCATATAACACTACAACTTTGGATTATTTAAGTTTGGACAGTCCCGACGCTCCCGATGGCCAGGTAAATAATTTTTCTTCTAATTAAAAGTTTTATAAAAAATACATTTGTTATAGGTATTTATATTTTTGTACATAGAAATAATATATGTGTATAAATATATATTTTATTCTTCGCATTTTAACAAGTTTTTCATTTTCTATTCAAAAAGAGGGAAATAATATTTTACTTTTAAAATTTAGCATATAACATATGCTATATATTTCGATTGATAATTTTGCTCAAGGAACATGTCTTTAAAATGTAATTGCTCAAGAAATTATAAAAATAACCGATCGCGGAGCTTGTAAAAGTGATTAAAAATTACTATAGGTACTCGACACCATCCCTTGGGACATTATAAAAATATCAATAGTGTCTGTACGCTGGAATCCCCATCATAGCGAGACAGAGATAAAGAACTTCATCGATAAAATGACCAGCCGAAGATACAAGCTCGTACATACGACAGACACCGGAAAGTGGATCTTTTTGTACAATACTCTGCTTAAGATTTAATTCTTGACTCAGGTTAATGCGGTAGACTGAGGAAGGAGGGAATATGTCGTCGCAAGATTAAATATACAATATGAGCGACTCGAAACGCCATTAACCCTTCTTGCTGTGCTTTTGATTCGTATTTAATATTTTAATCGCTGCTTAGAAATATTTCTTTCGATCAAAAGTACGATCTCCCGTTCGATCTCACAGGACAATTTAATTTATCGTCAATATTAAGGATACCGGAAGTAATTAATCGCAGAATTAGTTTTTTGTTGAATTTTCGAATTTGTTGTCTCGTGCTATGCGAGATATTTTCGGCACTCACCAAAAGGTAAGTTTGTCTTTCTTGCAATTTATAAGGATAATCCGTAATTTAAAACGCATATATGCTGATAACAATTATCAATTAAATTTCCAAAGACTCATGAATTCAAAAATTTTGATTAAATTTATGAAAGATATAATGATTTTATTTTCTACAATTTAACAATTTAAAGAGTTGAGAATCAAAATTGTAGCCGAGAAATTAAAATTTTGATTTTTCGAAAGTTCAAAGAAATACAAAATTCTCCGAATTAAATTTAAAAAATTTGGGAATCAAATTTCGAAACACGTTTAAATCTTGAAAATAAAAAATCTTCAAGACTCTGAAATTTCAAATTGTAGTTTAAGTTTCAAAGATACCTTAGTCTTCGTGTGTTCTACATCGTGTGTCACCTCAATTATAAATCATAAAAAATGTAAGAATTCTCTCGAGTCCCTTCATTCTCCTTACATGTGTGATCTTATAAATTGCCCTTATCCAGGAGATAAATTATGATTCTAGATATGAAAATTTAACTTTGTAGAATTTTTTTAGATTACTCTCCGGTGTTCTTGATATACGCTTATCGAACAGTCAATAAGGGATTCAAAGGTTTTTCCCATCGACGCGGACAAAGCATAGTGATATCATATTCTAAACGCGTGTATATTTTGCAGTTGCTATGATGGAAACATACGAATCCTTAAATCTGTATCATAGATACATGACTTTCTGGGCTTCTATGTCTTATCACGAGCTACGATTTTTCTCGTTTTCTTTTCTTCAATTGTAGTTTACATGTATCGATAACTACCAACGAGTCTGATAAGAGAGAGCTTTTTTTACTTTTTATATTTATGTGTGCAAATGACGCGTACGATAAAGACTGAGATTCCACGTGAAAACGCGGAACTATTTTCCAATCCTCTTGTGACATTTCATTTCTTTCGCGATAGAATACTTCAAAATCTTATAGCACTATTACATGTATAATGTTCATTTCATTTATATATCTTACAGTGAATAATTATTACATGATTCATCAATAGATATCGTCAATAGATATTAATTCAAATATGTGTCTGGATATTTACATGAACATAAAAGAATGTATATATTATAAATAATAATTTTTCCATAGATTAAATATGTAACAATTTGTGTTAAAAATTCGTATTATCTGCAAATTGATTTCATTATAATTCACGTAAAATAGGTATGACAAAAATTATTAGTCTTGTGCATAAATTGCCTAATTCTCGTTCTTTACTATGCGATCTTCTATTTTCAATGAAAAATAACAAAAAATTAATTTGATCTCAAGAAAGTGAAAGAGAGATTGTGAAATTTTCATATTCTTGTGGAATGTAATATTAGATTTTAGTTTTATGTAGAACAAAATACTGAAACCGCGCAAAAGAAGACAAGAAATTAATTCTTTCGCGGTTGAGTTAAATAATAGTCTATTCAACCTTATTTCCACAATAATTTTTCCCGAAAAAAAAGAAATATATGAATTATTCTCGTAAAAATTCAATTTTTACGGGATAAGAATCGGATATTCAAAGCTTTTAAATTTCATAGGTCTAGAAATTAAAATGTCTTCAAAGTACGGATTTTCCGGATTCTCAAGTTGACATGACATGTAAATCTGATAAATTCAAATATTTAAGAGATGCAGCTTAATGGTTCGAGAAAATCTACTCAAAAATCCAATCCTGATAAATCCTACTTGTAGAGTAGTTCAACTGTCCACATCCAATATCTTCCACACCAAAAAGAGAAGAAATCTTACTTATACTCCACTTTTCGTACGATTTTACGATAGCACGTTTTAACCTAAGGTAAGTTAGGGATAGTAGTCGACAGTAATGCATTTTACGCGTCAATTTTTTATTTTTTAAGTAACATTACACGTGTGCAGGAATCGTCGATGCGGCGCACGCGCCAATGTGTTATTACAGTGATAAGCAAGTGAGTTAATCTAAGGTATTTTTTTAAGCTCCCGCATATATCGCGCCGCGCGTTAAGAATTAAAAGCGACCGTCCGAATCTCACCTCTATATTTATATCGAGCACGTTCTTCATGTCACACATCATGTTACATTGATCATGGATCAAATGATAATGGGTGATTAAGATTTATGCTCAATTTGATCCACTCGTTATTTAAAGTTAAAACTTTAAACATTTACATTCATTGTCAGTTCTATATATGTGCGATAAATATAATGGAGACATAAAGATCTAAAATACAGGCCTTATTAGTGCATAAGAGAGGATATTTTCTTAAAATTCTATGTACAATAGCGTTGTAATAAGTAACATTAATCCGTGCAAGTAGTTTTCACATTTCTTAAATTCTCCGCAAGAAACCTACGCATTAATTAAAGATATATATTTCTAGATATTATTTTTTCGAGCGATATTAATTTTGTAAATTATAAACTTTCGCGCGATTTGTCAGTAAAAAATTTTAGGGAAATAAATTAGATTATGTTTATTTTATATCAATCTGTTTATTTATATGTGTAAATATATATATTTCTCGGTTAGGAAGCATTTTTTCGAAAAGGAAATAATGTTTGCTATTTGAGTATTATATTTCAATCTCTAAAATTTTTTTGACCTCGCAAAAAATTATTGTTCAAAAGCCAATCTACGAAATCTTACTTAATTCTAAAGAATTTGATGCAAGTACAGATTTATCATGAAGTGTTGGCATGCGAAAAAGGTATAATAACTTAAAGTATATGAATTTCAATTATGTGTTAATTTTGGATAATGCGAAAACTACTTATATTCGTAATGCATATTTAACGCTAAGCGTGATATCATGCACATAATTCTTCATTTGTATTGTAATTTAAATCACAATTGTATCAAGAATGAGACTCAGGAGTTAGCGTAAATGTATATTACGAAAGCAGATTTTCTGACTCAAAAATCTACTGATGTATTATTGCGATTGTATGATTCATTAGAGTCCACTAAAGTTCATTACAACAGATACTTAACGATAATGCTATTTTCTTTGCGAATCGATCAATTCATTGCGACGATTATTGTATTATTTCCATTATTAATCGCGTAAAGCGTGTTTGTAACATTTAAATTATTGCGAAGAGCATTATTCATAAAATAAAAGTTTTATTCCGGACGTTGAAAAAATTGGATTTCAAAGTTTCTTGATTGCGAACCTAGAAAGTTTGAAATTCACGGATTTGCAGATCTACGTGTTGAAAGAGCTCGAAAATTTCAACTAAGAATTAGAACTCGTAAATTTTGTTAAGAGAAATAGTGAAACTTCACATACCTAGGATCAAAATTGTAATTCTAAATATAAAATTTTTCACTTTTGAAAATATAGAATTTCTTTTTTTCTTTTCCTCTATCGTTCTCTTTGTCTCTACATCGTGTGTATATATATATATACAATATTTATACAATAAATAAAATTTTATTTTTTAAAAATAATATAGCGTAACATATATTATTTTGATAGATTTCATGTAATTTTAATTAAGACTAATATAATTTAAAGACTAATAAAATAAAGTATTGAAATAATAAAAATACTTTATTTTTATACTATATAGATAAAAAAAAACAAAAATTCGATATTTCAAAATACAATATGATTCTAGAGCTAAGAATTTCACTATTCTCAAGCAAGTACGAGAGTATTTCATTGGAATCGCAATCTAATCATTTACAATCTGAACATAGATAAATGCAATCTCATTTTCATTTCACACTGGATAAATAAATTATATAAATTATTTCTCAATCGCAAGAATATGCACTTATATAAATTCCATTATGCGCAATTACGCGATTTCACTATAAATCCTTATATTCCTTGAAAAAATAATTCATTTTTTTGCTATTTTATTTTTAAAATTAATCTTGATTACTACTAATTCGCATTTTTTTTTCTCATCAATATTTATACGTTTTAGTTATAGTATCTATGTGTTTTCTAGAGATTTTCAATTTTTGTTTGCTCTTTTTTTTTACATCATATTGTATTTCGACATGTTGAATAAGGCTTCTTGCATTTCTGTCCTACGGAAAATAGCAATTTTTTTTCGAAAATAAACTTGAATATTTTGTAATCACAGAAGTTATTTATTAATCTTTATCCTTTAATCTCTTATTGTTTAATAAATAATTTTCTACATAAATCTGCATATATATATATATATATATTGCAGTACGTAAAATATTTTGGTAACGAATTATCAATAATATGGTGTGCAGTTCTGATGGCATAAATAGTAACGCGCTATTGTTTACAATGTTTACAATGACACAGTCTTGTTATCACAAAACAACACTTAAACAGTACAATAGTAGCGCGAAACGCTTTGTATATTATTATTAAATTATTTTTCTAAATGCCATCATGATTAGTATCACAGCATAATTTGTTATAATTACTGCAATTCGTAATAATTAAATTCGTTATAATTATTAACTATTATTGTGCAATTAACGATATTAAACTCTTGATAAATGATATGAAATTGTTCCGATGTTATTCCAATTGTATTCCAATTCCATAAATTTTAATTGAAGGACCATTCATCATTACAAGTAAAAATGATAAAAATATAAATTTTATTACGATCTTTTGATCCTAATAGTTAATAATTATTTCTTAAACAATGCTTGTTAGAGTCAAATATATTTTACATTGCATGTTTTAAATTTTCCTTAATTATTAATTAAACAATATGACGATTAAATTATATTGCGATTTTTTTCATTACTTTAATCTTTTGATTTTACAATTCATATTATATGCGTATATTATACTATACTATCTACACACACAGAACACACACACACACACACACACATACATACATATTGTGACGGACCCAGAAACACGTCATAGATGTTTATATAATTTAATATTTCATACATACAATATAAATTATTGTTTCATTGTGATCTTTATAATATCCTTATAATAACTATTTCTTTAATGATATTTAAAATTAAATATATTTCCAATGTTTTATCATTTGATTTTGCGAGAATTTCAGTATAGAATATAATTCAGGTCAAGAACACGTAATAAAACAATTCAATCGTAGAATCGAATAATTATCATAACGAAAAGCCAAGTTATACATCGTATAATAAATAATTAATTTGTACGTTAAAATATTTATATAATTTAATATTCTATATATATATATATATATATATATATATATATATATATATATATGGAGAGGGCAAAGGGAAATGTGATAGTTACTACGAATAGAAGGGTTTGGATAAACGCAAATGCGTGAGGATGGGATAAGGAAAGGAACGGAGGATGCAGGAGGATGCAAAGAAGATAAAGGAGGAAAGTGACGATTAAAGAAAGGGGGAAAGGGGAGAGGCGGAATAGAGGGTAAGAAATAGGGGGTAGGAGAGAGAAGGATAGAGATGAGAGGGGAGTGAGTAGGAGCAGTGGAGAAGTAGAAGGGAGTGGGGGGAGGATTTGATGATAGCGCGGAGGTCTACTTTGTTTGTTTTATGGTGAGCTGGTGGACAAGAGAAGGCGCGGAAAGTTAAAGGGCGAGAGCAGAGGACAAGGCAAAGTGACAGGAAGGAAGAAGTGAGAGAAAAGACAAGACATGGAAGAGACAAGGAAAGGATGGAAAAAGGAAAAAAAATGTTGGATAGAGAGGGGGGGGATAGATGAACGGAAAAGGGGGGAGGACAGACAGGAGGGAGAGGAGAAGGGCCGCAGGGAGGGTAAGGGTACAAGAATGTTACGGTCGCATAATGGCCAGGCCGGGGCGAGATAAAGGTTGGAATTATAAAGGAATTATAAAGGTTCGGGTACACTCCTTAAAAGCGCTTTGTAATCCTGAGGGAAGACAATAAACTCATACAATACAATACAATACAATGTATATATATATATATATATATATATATATATATATATATATATAATTATTTATTATACGATGTATGACGACGCTTTTCGTTATGACAATTACTCGATTTTACGATTGAATTGTTTTACTACGTGTTCTTGACCTGAATTATATTCTATACTGAAATCCTTGCAAAATAAAATGATAAAGCATCGGAAATATATTTAATTTTAAATATCATTAAGGAAATAATTATTACCCATAAAATCGCAATAAAACAATAATTTATAATTTTGATTTCTGTCACACACTTGATTAAATGAACACATCACAAAATAGTTTCGAGATCTATTGTTGCGATATATTACGTATTATTTAACGTATATATATAAAATGTTAACTATATTAATTACAACAAATTATTTCCTAATACTTGTCGCGATCGTTTTAGAAAAGAATTCGATGGAGCGAATTCACATCACTTTGCCCGAGTATCGCCGCGTGAATGACAACACAATAAATGGCTGTGATAACAATGATGTACTATATATTTATATCGTAGAAGCTAAATATCATGTGTTACAGTTTTGTTAGCTCTGTGCCGAAAAAAAGAAATATTTAATATTTTATTGGATATTATTTGTATTTTATTGTATATTATTTTATTGTATAAATTAACGCTGATTCTTACATTTTATATTAATACTGATAATATTGATAATATTGATTTAATAATGATAAACTATTATTGCAAATAAAATGTAATGTTTATCGAAATAACAAAATTTATTTTATTTTAAGAAATTATTTATATAAATGAATTTATTATTATCTCCTCTTTTATTAACTTTAAAAAATTTAGTTCAAAATTTTCAGTTTCCGAAAAGAATAATTTTGATCTTATATAATGCAAATATATTACGTACGTTTTAGTGCTCAACTAATATTAACTTCAATCATTTGACAATAATTTTTAACGATAATATATTGATTAGACAAATCAGCTTAATTTTTACTCTTTTGATTTGTAAAGTCGTGTTTTCTTAACTTCTTTAGATGTTTGAAGCAGCAATAATGATAAATAATAATAATGAAGAAATGATATATTAACTTTAGATTAGGTGGCATCGAAAAAGACCTAATCGCTAAACAAATCTTAAAGTAATCTCGATACTTACCATTCACTTAGAAAATTGCGATTCTTAGTTATATTGTAACGCACGGCATCATCGATTTTTTGCGAAAACAGTAGATAAGATACGCATTCCGGATATCGATCCATGATCAAATAGAAGTGATTTGTCGGCGTGATTCTATTGCAATTCCTATCGAACATGTGTCTTATGTTAAAGAATTTCTTATCGATTTTTTCATTTACTTTATAAAGAAATCTTTAGTAATAAATTATTTTTTTATAAAACAAATATTTATTTTATAAAAAATTGTAAGTTTTTAAATTTCTACATAAAAGATTTATTCATTAAATTTAAAATCCTCCAAGTTTGCGCGATCAATAAGCGTGAAATTTGACGTGACAATGGAGAGAATCGAGAATTGTATTCTGTCAACGATTGAAATTAAAGTGTCTTTCACATGAGATTCTAGCGGCAAAGAGAGCGTCTCGCCAAAGGTAAGCGGCCATATTTGTCAGAACTTTTATTTTCTTTGTAAAATTGAATATCTTTCTATCAAAATATTTTTCATTTTAGACGATAAACGCTCTCGTTATATGTACATAGTTTTATGTAATTATGCTAGATTTATCTGACTAAAATATTCGATAGACATTACATAAATTCAAACATTCCATATATATTTATGCGACAAATTTCATAATGTATATGATAATTATTGCATAGTGTTTATATATATATATATATATATATATATATATATATATATTATTCCATTTTTAACGAATCAAAGACATGCAACATATATGCTTTTGTTGCATAATTTTTTAATTTCACTGATTCGCGCTCTATAAATTTTTGATTATATATTTCCATTTTTTATAATTACAATGTTAACGAATGTCATTTTACGCAGAACATGTGGAAAATCATAATAACACACAACGTTTTTGAAATATGCAAATATCAAAGTACAATCGAAAGCAAAAGTTATTTCTTTTTTTCTTACACATATCTTGTACAGCAAAAGAATCTGTTACGAAAGTAACAAATTATAAATTTCTTAGAAAAACTAGTTAATATCTCTGACATAATTTTATTTTTTTCGAAGATTAACGAAAGTTAAACAACAAAAATTGCTTGGAGAGAAAAAATATTCTGAAAAAATATATTGTATTATATAATTATATCTATAGTTATATTACTTATCAAAAGCTCGATATAGGATGTTTTATTAATATTGAATTGAGTGTTCCTTTTCTTTTCTTTTAATTTAATCAAAGTATAACGAAAGTCTCAAAGATCGAAAAATTTAAGAATAAAATATTCTAAAAAAAAATTTCTAATTTTTCGACATTGAAAAATCAAATCGAAAAATATACCAAAGGCAAGAAACCAATATAACACGTCGATTTCAAGAAGATATTTTATGGATGCATATTTCTTTCATTCCATATCAGAACCGCGCATATATGTACAATATATACGTTCAGATTTTCGACTCTATCATTCATTTCGATCTCTATGTATTTATCATGATTTCTAAATTTTTCTCGTTTCGATCATGCCAGATAAGCGATAAAGATTAGTGATAATCGGTGACTAGATAGTGACAGTTATAATATACAATGGCCCCGGTAACAAATCGTTCATTTCGCGTCGAGCGGCCGTTGTCCGAAATGTAGTTTACGACTTTATTCGTTAATGTATTTCGTGTTACTCGAAAAATTGAGGAAAAAAGAAAAAAAAGATTAAAAGCTTTCGAAACGAAATTTTTGAGTATCGCGAACGTTGATTTTTGTGTTTCAAAGTCCTTTAGAAGATGGAAAGCACCGGGATAATTAGCGGTACTCCTGTGCATCAAGAAGGCAAAAAGTTATGGCAGTACTTCGCATCAATTTCTGGTATTTATGCGACTCTATATGTATATTAATATTCGTCGTCATACTTTTTTTGAAGTATTATATAAGAGAGATGATCGATCGGAGGAAATATGATATCAATTTCGAGAGATTAAATGGAAATTGTCCAAAATTTATACATCATTTTAGTGATTCAAATGTTAATAATTAATATACTATGTAATCGTATCCTTATGTTTGAAATTATATGTATACATATTAAAATTGATCGCAAATACACATATCATATATTTAATAAACAATCTATCGAACGTGTGGTAAATATATTAAACTATTTTCATTGTTTATTTATAAACTAATATGCTCGAAGAGAATATGGACTATATTAATATCAAATTGCGTTATAACAGCACATATAAATGTGCACCAAACTGTGAACCAGATTATAAATCAATAATATTTAATATTTCCTCTCTGTAATTGCGCAATCCATTTTTTAATTTATATGCGCGGCATTCAACACTAAAATATTTGATATTAATCATATTATTTTTATAATGTTATTTTATTTGTTGCATATTCTTAAAATTTTATCTTAATATGTTTTTATGTGTGAGAAAAAAGTTTTATTCTTATAAAAAAATGAATAGAAATTATCTTAACATAGATTAGACAATATATATATATATATATATATATATATATATATGTATATATATATATATATATATATATCACATATCTTTTTTAAAAATCAAGAATTTAAGGTTTAAAAATAAATAAATATTATGTCCAACTTTATTAAAAATGTATTCTCTTTCCTTCTTTTCGAAAAATAAAATTAAAAACTATATTAATACAAATCAGACTTTATAGATTCTCATAACTTTTTTAAATGCATCTTTTTTTCAAAATTATTTTCTCTTTACTTCAAACATTTTAATACGTTCTTATAAATAATAAAAATTAGATTAAAGATGATTAAGTTATTACTTCGCAATATAATTGCTTATTTAGATAGTATCAGTTTACTGCAATACTCGTGTCCAGCCAATAATCGTTAATCGTGATAATCGTTATGCTATTATCATGATTAACGATGTGCTATCATGTGCGTAATCAATTGATTTAACTGCAGGAAATATACGCATTTCAAACTTTAATAATTACTGTTACATGAAAATTATTATGTTTTATAAGCTTTAGATCTTTTTGAAAATAAAATTGCGGAAAAGAGTCCTGATATTATATTTCTTTATTGTTTAATAAATTATTAGATTATAAAAATATATAAAGATAAGCGAATAATTAAGTAATAAATGTAAATTCACTATATATCTTGATATCATTTTCTTAAAATTTCTTTAATCCTCAAAATTTACTTGTTAAGAAATTTGGTCCTCTTATAAAAGCGATCGAATCTCTTAAACTGCGAAAAATGATAATAACTTTATTAATGAGGTAAAATCTTGTATATTTTTGATTATTTAAAAAGTATGCCTTTTGACACTTGTTGTTTTAATTTGTACGCAATTTATTTTATTTATATATATTTTGTATTTGATACAAATAATTAAATTTTCATTTTATAAGCAATTAAAATTTTACATGAAAACATATTATAATATTATTAAGAAATTATTTATTATTACTAACATATTTTCACAAAAAGTTTTATAAACAAAATGTTAATAATGAAGACATACATAGCATAATCACTACAATTTAATGTTTGGTAATTTTATATTATAATAAATTTAAATTTTGCTGTTTAACTTTATAATATTCACATTTCGGATGTCTGTTTATGCCTTGTCTGGTTATGCCTTGTTACATTAATTAAATTCCATCCGCAAGTATAATAAATGATAAATTCATGTAAAAATGAATATTACGCATATGCGGGTTGGTAGACTATCCTCTAAAGTTTTATGACTTTCCTGCAAAATTACGCACCATGAAGCCTCGGTTTTGTCAGGGACCCTCCGTTAATATAAAATTCCGCGCGCCGAATAAGCTCATATTTCGCTTACTGAAACCCGGCGACGGTCGTAATATTTTATTGAAATGAGTGTCTCATTTTTTGCTTCGAGATGAAAGATGTAGATGTCCGTCCTAAAGCCATCCGAATTCAATGCAATGTAATTTACATTCGTACATTTCTGATATAGGATACATAGACTTAAAATTTTAAAGAATAATGGATCTGCTGTCTCATACGACTATATTCCACGAATCGATCCATTTCATTCCTGATAGATCATAATGCATCACTGTCTTTTCGTCACAGTGGCTTTTAAGTTAAATTGAAATTCGCTATTAAGCGCTATAAAATAATTTGTCCTGGTTGCCCGTCTTATTGTGCATGTCAGATAAACGTTTCTAAATATTTCACGATTAGTATCTATCACATAAAAAAATTAGAATATAACTATTTGAATTATCAATAATTCATTAATAATTCGTGCGGATATCATCGGTATTGATTTAATAGAGTATAATCTGTTTTAAAAAAAATCTGTTTCTAAAAAATTTCTTATTATATGAAAAAGGAAATTATATGGAAAATTATATAGAAAAATAATTGAAGAGTTTACGAAATTCTGTTCACATATCTTATCGAAAAAGATATACTGTTCCTGAGATAGATGATAATTCGTATGTTTCATCAAATGAGTGCAACGGCTTGAATGAATAGATAAGATTGACCTAAATGTAGATGCCGCAAAACACGAGGATTCTCTACTAAAAGATGAGATAAATATATCATATGTACATATTAAAACTTAAATTTCTAATATTAAAAACATTAAATGTCTTCATTCAAAAAATATTTTATAAACAATTTATAAATTGCGTAATTTCGCTAAATTCATGAAAAAAGTAAATAAAAGATCATTATTCGCACTATCTACTTATCCTTTCAAATGTTATTAATCTAAAAATCTCGAGTATTAAATCAATGTTGAGTATTAAATTTAAATATTAAGTAATCGTAATACAGCTTTTTAATACAATCTTTTCTTCTTGATATTAACTTTGTTTAAATCTCTTAAGCTTCCATAATGGCTGTCGGCGTCGGCACCGCTCTGGCCTGGACGTCTCCTGTCTTGCCTCAGCTATACGAACCGAATTCATGGCTGGTCATTACCTCGGAACAAGGATCCTGGGTGAGCTCATTGCTGGCTCTAGGTGCGATGGTAGGCGCCGTTCCATCTGGACCGATGGCCGATAAATTTGGTCGAAAAAAATCGCTTCTTTTGCTGACGGTTCCGTTTCTTCTATCCTGGGCGATCATTATATTTGCCTTCGAGCTGTGGCTGATCAATGTAGCCAGATTTATAGTAGGCGTCGGCGTCGGCGCGGCTTGCGTCCTTGTACCGACTTATATTTCCGAAATTGCGGAGACTTCCACCCGAGGTACTCTTGGTGCCATGTTTCAGCTGTTTCTCACGATTGGAATTTTGGTGGCTTTCGTACTTGGAGCTATCTTGAGTTACACGGCGTTTGCTGTAATTTGCGCTCTCATAGAGATCGGCTTCTTTGCTTCCTTCGTGTGGATGCCGGAATCACCCGTTTGGCTAATGGTAGATCGATTTTCCGATTTTTATGTTTTGTTGTTATTTTTTATATATTTATCGCGTTTTATATATTAAACAACAATTATTTGATATTTAAGAAAATAATTATATATAATACGATTGGAATAAAATCATAAAATTTCTTGTTGGATGAAAATTTGAATGATCTCGAATCTTTGTAGAACAAAAAACAAAAACCGGAAGCCACAATGGCGATGACAATCCTTCGGGGAGATTCTTATGATCCATCGGAGGAACTCGCAGAGATACAACGACAGGCTGAGCAGACAGCATCGAAAAAATCGAGCATATTCGATCTTATACGCACTCGAGCGGCCAAAAAAGCTTTGCTCGCTTCGTTGGGTGCTATGTTCTTTCAGCAATTGTCTGGTATAAATGCAGTAATCTTTTATACGGTTACTATTTTTCAAGCTTCCGGAAGTTCGATGTCGCCGGAACTTGCTTCTATTGTCGTAGCAATAGTTCAGGTATGCTTATCGATATTTAGCTTATATAAAAATATAAACTTTTATAAACTTTAAAAATGTTTAAAAATGTCTTTAAAGCATCTTATTTAAAACAGAGAATATATCAGAAAACTTTTCTCTCAAATAATATTTTGATTAAACTTTAAAATTTAACTAAAATTATTATTTTAGAAGATTATTTTAGCTTTTATTCTTTCTCAGTTAATTTGTTGAATATAAATTTATATGAATTGTATATATAATCTCTTGAACCATTGTGACCTCCAAATTTGTTTTTTTGCGATTTAATTATACATCATACATCGTAATTAGCATGATATCTATGATGTATATTTACATCCATCTTCTGTAATTATTGTCAATTACTTAATTATCGTGATGACGATATTTATTTCCCTAAAATGTCGTTTCTGGTAGATGGTGATGTCAGGTGTAGCCGCTATAATTGTGGATCGTGCCGGAAGGAAGCCATTGCTTATATTTTCTTCAAGTGTTATGACAGTCAGTCTTGTAGCTCTTGGTCTGTATTTCAATATTAAGGCAAACGGGAATGACGTCAGTGATCTAGGCTGGCTGCCGCTCACATCTCTGACATTATTTATGATCTCCTTCTCTATCGGGTAAATGTTACAATAAAAATTGTATTTGCATTTTTTAAATGATCTAGTTATAAGATTCATTGGCTATAAATATTTGAATTGATGTTAAAAGTTCTTTAAAATTAACAATTATGTAAACTGATTACTTAGATCTTTTCGAAATTGTAAAAATTATAAAAGAAAGTGAAGTGTTTACATTACAATAAATATAAAAAGTAAAAATAAATTACAACATTATGTTTTATGCGCAGATTTGGTCCGATACCGTGGATGCTGATGGGTGAACTATTTCCTGCAGAGACCAAAGCGGTCGCTTCCGGTATCGCCGTGATGTTAAATTGGTTCCTCGTGTTTCTAGTGACGAAAACTTTTCCGATGATGAACGATGAATTAGGCGCAGACGCGACTTTTTGGATCTTCGCCGGAATTATGATAGTGGCCACTGCGTTCACATATTTCGTTATACCGGAAACTAAGGGAAAATCCTCCCAAGAAATTCAGGAACATTTACAGGGCAATGCATGATTCAAAACGACAAATACTTGAATAGCATTAACGAACGCGAAAATTCTCACACTGACATATGTTACGACTGCTGATTTAATGATAGTATTCATCAAGCGTAGATAATTTAAGACGTAACGTAGATAATTTAAGAGACGTTGTTTATTTAAACTGTAGAAAAATATATGTATATATAAGAAGATTTTGACGCAACAAAGTATGAGGAAACATTCATAAATGAACAAAGAGCAGAAACATAAATTTAAAAATAAATATCAAAGTGTTGGTGATAAGAAAATGCTAACTTCACGAATAATTTATCATCGTTTTGCTACTTCGTTCATAAATTATATAAATTTCAAGTTCATAAATTTCTCATTTATGTTCGAACATATTGTCGTCATAAATATTTGATATAATTCTTGCTCACGCGGCTTCATTGACATACAACGTGCGTAAAATTTCTTCACATATCATGCATTTACAAATATATATATATATATATATATATATATATATATATATATTTTCTTCTTGTTATTTAAATGTATATTATACGAAAAGTAATGTATGTATATATCTCATAGAATGATTTTTCGTTTACATTTGTGATCATCAATCATTAAAATAAAATCTTTTTCCAATGATCATAAATTATGATATCTGTATAGTATTTAAATATAGCAATTATTGTGTAAGAAAAGCAAAATATCACTTTAAGTTTTTATTTTACTTAGCTGAGACACACTTGCACTTCTTTCAATGATCTTTAATACTCTAACTATAAATCAAATTAATTATATAATAATAAAAAAATATTATATAATAAATAAATTTGTTATAATAAAAATAATTCGTTATAATAAGTTAAATAATTCAGAAATATATACAAGATAATATAAATACCATTTTATATATTTATTATAATATATTATTTAAATAATAAATAAGGTTTTATCCAATATTAATTCTTGCTTTTTTCTTTTTCCATTGTTTAAATTTATTCTTTTTGTAACCATAAAAGTAGCCGAGAATAAATATTTCTTAAAGCGATTAGCAATTCTCATTAACCGCATTCTTTCTGAAAATCATGCATGATAATACTATTAACTGTTTATTCCAAGATATGATAAATATTTCTAAAATGTTATTCTGCTTTCTAGAATGCAAAAATTTTTTAATGCTGCTAACTATTAAGTATGTTTTACTTTCGTTATTTTTCTTCTCATTGAAGATCGTCTTTAAGACGAGTGTATCTTACGGTAATAATGAAAATTGCGATTGAAGTTATCCGTTTACAACTCTTAAGATTAAAGTACCAAACAATTTAATGGAAATTTAAATTTATTTTTATAACTCGTATCTTTTTGTTCGAATTGCAGAGCAACGTAATAGTAGAGTTGATATAAAACAACTGCAAATAACGTAACCTTAATCAATTAATTTGTCATTAAAATTTCTATTTCGATTACAGATAAACTATAGGCCCTTATTTTATGTATTTGCAAAAAATATACATGTGATATAAAAGACAAATGCAATAAATATATTTTCTATTCTTTCCAATTAAAATTATTTAAAGCAACAATCTTTTTGACAAGATTTTTATTTTTATAGTTTATTTTCTTTATGTTACGTTTTAAATTATTTGTTAAACTAAATTTTTTATTGCGGATAGACAACATTTGTAATCATGGAAATGGCTTTGACAATTTTGCTTTAATAATGGCTTTGACGTTTATTTTATTGTCCACGTTTGATAATTTGCAAAATATGCAATTAGAATTCATTCGTTTGTTTGAAACGAATATTTAAACGAACTTCATCTAGTCGCTAATTGCTTGAGATTTAAATGGAAAATTATTATATTACTTCTCATATACTTTATATAGCATACACTTTATGCAAAGAGGAAATTGATTCTAATCATAAACTTGTGGTATTACGTGCACTTATTTTGTAGCTTCTTGAATAAAGCGCATTGATAAAACAATAATTGTTGAATTGGTTGTTAATTGTTCATTTCGCTAAGATTATCAAAGTTATCATAGAAAGAATCTAACGAATGAGATTAGAATGCTACTGTCATTAATTTTTGTACGATGGAAAAATTCTAAACTTTTTAATATTTGTTAATTATTCATAATTTTTTGCTGAATTAATTTTGAAAGAGATTTGTCAAAAGATGTATTTCAATTTTTTATAAATATTAATTTGCAATGCAATTTTAATTTGAAAGATATTTTACATAGAAATATTTAATTAAAAAATCACATCATACTTATAGAGTTGTTTATAGTTGAAAATATAGATAAGTGTGAATTAAGTTTCTACAATGTAAATAACGGATTCTCTCATTTTTCAAATAATTTCAAAGCAAGCTCCACTTTTTAACGACCAGCTTAATTCTTAAGTACTTAGTATTAAAAGATTGGACGGATATAATTCTTTCTTATAAAATTTTTTTATTAAGGTAAAAGATTATTTATAAAATTTCGAGGAATAATTAACAGAAAACGATGATATCTTTATAATATAGAATACGCACATATCTTTTAAAATTATTTATACAAGTGAGTTAAAAATACTTCTGTTATTACTAATAAATGATACAGTATTCCAGCACTTTTGTGTTTATAAAATTATATTTAAACATTATTCTCGTGAAAAGAAATATAGTATATATTATAAAATTGATGTTAATAGAAACAATGAAAATAAATCTTTTCTTTCAGAACTCAAAAGTTTGATAAAAAAATATTATGTATATTAAAATAGAATTAAAATATAAAATAGAATTTAGTAATATTTATAAAAATTTGAATGAACATTTTTTATTAGATTTTTGAATTTAATTAAAATGATTCATTTAAAACAAATACTTAAAAATATAAATATAAGAAATATAAATTAAGAAATATAAATTAGTATTTTTTATTCATTGAAAATAAAAAGAGTAGCCACAACAAAACACTTTCTCTATAGATATATATCAAGATTTTATTTTTCTTAAACCTGGAAAATTATCAAAGCACTTAAGAAACTATGAAATATAGCTGTAAAAAAATTATAACTTCTTCATCTAATGATAAAGACATTTTTCACAGGAATTATCAATGGAATTTTATTGACTTCTCTGTAGGAAAACCCGAAGGAAAATTTTCTACTAGAAATAAATTGTAAAGAGGAAAATTTTAAATTCACTTTCAAATTACATTCATCTATCTATTAATATGCAAGTTATAACTTGAAGCGTTTATTTCAAGTTTTTATGTGCGTATGTGCGCGCACGTGTATGTGTATATCTGGCAAATGTAATTTGTCACTGCATAATGAATAAACAAAGATATTGAGTGTTAATTAGTGTGTTATCATGCATTAATTAGTATTGTATTAAACAAGTATCGTAAAAATTATACGAGAAGATTAATATTCGAAACTTAAATTTTTCCATACAAAATAACGCGTTTTAAATGTTGCTATTTTTAATGTTGATATAAAAATATATACTCTTTATTATTAAAATAATTTTTGATAAATGTTTCTGTCAGCTATCATTTTTTATATTCCAGTTATTCATAATTGTCAACAGTGTTTATGGGCTTTAAAATTAGATAACTGTAAATTTAAACTGTATTTTAAGTTTATAGCTATCTGGAGACCTCTAAAGTCAATGGACAACCATTATTCACAGTTATGAATAACTGAAATATTGTCTTTACCTATTTGTTTGATTATTTATAACACTAGAGAATACCGCACACATAATCAAGTACATTGCGTAATATAAAGTATATAGTAAGTCTATAATTAGTATGTAGTAAATATTATTTAATTAAATATTTTATCAAGTTTTTGAAATTATATTAAACTTATATAAATTCTTGCTTTAAAAAAATTAGAGATAAGGAAAATATGTTTTTTTATCTAATGTATACTATGAAATTATTATGTGAATTAGTTCTTATTTAATTTATCCTTATACATAAAATAACACAAAAATATTAATTATATTCCTTAATTGTAAAAAATGTCTACGAATTTCTACGAATAATTTCTACGAATAATTTGCCGCGTGACTTATCACTTGAAGATTTTAATGGGATCTTCAATGACGTAATGTGCATTTTTGTACACTATAGTTGCATCGAACGTAAGTGCACTTGAGATAAATGAATTTAATCACGTTTTGTGCACACATAGCACTATCTGAACCATATCACATTTTATTCACGTTTCCTATTAATCCCCCAACGGCGCTTAATCTTTTTTTTTTAACATACGTCACACATTTTTTTACGTATTAGATCATTCATTATTCCATGAAGACTGCGTGTGGAGAGATACATACATCGTTTAAAGATTGTCTTGTATTAACTTCTTGTCGCATTATTCATTATGTTTGTGCGCACTTATACGAACGACAAATTTCATAATCGTTCGAGTCTTGAAATAATATTGTGATAAAACTGATTTACTAATTGTTTTTTACAACGGGATTTTGTAAACCTCTCCTTACATAATGCAACATAAATTCATATAATGGTAGCATACTTTATTATCAATTTTTGGTTCTCCGAACAAAATTAGATTCCTTTTGAAAAAAATTCCAAAGTCTCTTTTATTAAAACAAAATTATTAAAAACTAACTTTTATTAAATTAGTAATAAAAATAATATATTCTTGTTAATTTTTCCTTTATAAATTTCAGCACCTCTCAGTAAATATCGAGTTTTATTTTCAATTTTGCACATTATATTTGAGATAATATATATATTTTGTTATACACTCTTTAATTAATTCAATACAATTCTTTGTTAGCGTATTATTTAAACGTTCTATTTTTTGCATGCTTTTTAAATGTTAAAACATTTAAAATTTGAATTAAATTCTGAATTTATAATTTAAATAACTGCAAAATTATTTATACATTTAATATATTTTTAGAATAAATACTTTTTACTATTATTCTCAAATAAAATAAATTAAAAATTTAATTAATTGATATTAATTTAAAAATTAATTAATTTATAAAGTCGCTATCTTTATAAGACAATTATTTCGTAAGAAAGATTTTCAATTGCCAGGAAAAAATATTATTGATTTTTTTGATAATAGTTTTAAATTAATACAGTGAATAATCGTTCTAAAATATATTTCCAGCTGGAGGCACGCGTCAGAAATCGCCATGGCAAGAATTCTTGCGTACGTGCCAGCAAAAACTGCTAAAAGATAATAACTTTTTTGTGTTCGTAATCAGGCTAAGTGGTTATGTATTACAGCGATTATTTGCAAAATCAAGAGACAGCAGAAGCTTTAATCACCGAACTGTCACGTTAGTTTTTTGTTCAATGAACTTGTCATTAGGAGGACATTTCGCAATCCTTAGAGAGCGATTTTTTTTGGTAAATCCTCGAGGATAGCCCGAAGCTCAAGGATGATCCCGTTAATTAAGTGAATCCCTCTGAGATGAACAATCTTGATCGGCAAAGCGGTGTTTTTCGATCAATATGTTCACTTAGTAAAAGA
Source organism: Camponotus floridanus (assembly GCF_003227725.1). Classification (NCBI taxonomy): domain Eukaryota; kingdom Metazoa; phylum Arthropoda; class Insecta; order Hymenoptera; family Formicidae; genus Camponotus; species Camponotus floridanus. The sequence continues at coordinate 467,058 of NW_020229858.1, read as the reverse complement.
TATTCTGAAACATCGATGATGAAACGTGATTCGCATAACTGATGTAACCAGAAATATGTCTTTAATCTTAAACAGCACATTATAAATTTACGAATTAGCATTGCGAATAATTGATAATAATAACGAGCTCATATTTTTTCCATTTTTTATTATCAAAATTTAATACTTGTTTATAGAATGCAATATTAATGCGACATACTTTTGATAAAACCGACAATATTTGAATTCCGGGTATAAAATCAATTATTTTATAAGAATCTTTTTAACATTCTAAAACTCAATAGAAAGAAATATACTTTTAAAATATTTATAATATATATATTTAATATATATTTATAATATATGCTGTAAACTATAAATTATCACAATTATAATAGAGAGAAATTGCTGTACCACAAATTAAAGAGAATTACGAAGTATAAATTATATAATGATTTGCAAATAAATTAGAAATTCGCTCGAACAATTCGGTTTTAGAAACTATTGGAAACACCGAGTTTCTGATGATGATACTAGTGGTATATAAACAAACATAATCACGTAGGTATTATTGATGTATAAGGTCAATTTACATCATAATTCTTTTTATTTTTAGAAAATCGTTCTATAATCATCCCATATTATTTCTTGTGTTTAAGTTACCAATAGTATTAATAGAATTGCGAAATTTACGCTTCTAATCGTGAGGAATTATTCAAACGAGCTCTTAATTCGATTTATTTGCACGTATAACTTATATATTGTGATTCTTTTTAATTTACAACATATTAATTTGTAGATATTTTGTCTTTCTTCAGAAGTTCTTTCTGAACGTCTTATCTTTCTTCTTAGTCCTAGTTGCAATATAAACGATGAATAAGAATTTCTTTTTCACTAATCTCGAATAATATTAACTATAATCAGCTTGCAATATAAACGATGAATAAGAATTTATTTTTCACTAATCTCGATTAATATTAACTATAATCAGCTTGTACATAATTCTTGCTAAAATAATCGATATCCCGTTGAGTTGATTAATTCATTTATTCCAATTAATTCGCTTCTTTCTCGCGTGTGATGATTAATTAAGAGTCAGACTCTATAAAAGCTTGCAGTACGATGAGAGATTAATCACGACGAATCATATTTAAAGTAATTAAACGCGCGCGCTTGTTAAAATATTGAGAATAATTTTTTTATAAATGTGAGAGACAATAAATCTTTCTTGTTTTACCTTCCAGTAATAGTGCACGATAATTATTGTATTTTAACCGTTGCCTAAATCGACACAGGTAAGTGTTAAAATCGATCGAATGATAAAACTGATAAAAAATTATTGTGCATGTGATATTCTACGTCTAATTTGTATATCATATCTTTATATTAAACATTGGATACATAGATAATTTTTTTATTTTATTCATAAAAGTTTATAAAAAAATATATGCACCTTTTTATAATTTTCAATTTTAATTATACTTTCAAATTAATTATATTTTCAATTAATATTTGCGCCACAAAGAAATTAAATATTTCTTCTGAATGAAAAAGATTTCAAAAGCATATTAAAACTAAAAAAACAATGAAAAATAAATTAAGTGTTAATTATAAAAGATGAAGAGTAAAAGAACGGGAGAAAATTTTAATTAAAGCATTTTACGTGAAAGAGAGACATTTAATTGATTGAATAAACACTGAAGCAATAAGATATATGTTTGATTTATAATGATTGGCGTTTAGTAGAATCCGCATGATCGTCAGTGGATCAATATTTTATGAGCAATTTACGTGTAATCGACGTTGAAGCGATGCTATAGAGATTACTTTGTTTATCGTTATCAAGGACTACTGTGACAAAGATATGAATGATTGACATAACGGTGATACACACGATTCATTCCGATAATCTATCGCACATCATTTATTACATAAGATATTAATCGAAAGCTTATAATGCAGCTCTTACTTGTCGAAAAGATCATTTTAATCAGGTGCTTGTGCGACAGCGGTAAGTGATTTATTTTTCCTTTCTCTTTCTGAATTATTCATTGTGAATTTTTTGCGATCTTTCCAACTGGACGAAATTATCGAGCTTGCTATCGATAACAATAAATTGTAATTAGATCATCGATGCGAGCGATACGCGATTTCTTTTCTTTCTCGTTTACAAAAATGTGTGACGGATAGAGCGATTATCAAGAAGATTTTACGTCGGAGACAAGCTAAGAATGTGAAAAAAAGGAATTTTTTTTCGAAGCGATAATAAACATTCCATGCGCCTAAACAATTTATTTCATTTTTTGTTGTAAAAATGTTCCAATGCATTTCAGTCGTAAAAGTGATATATGACAATATAAGTTATGTTGAATATCAAATTAATCGAACTAGTGAATTTCTTTCGAAAATTTGTTTGTTAGAACAAGTGTGCATGTTAATACATTGCAATTTAATCGATCAATCTAAATATGACTTTGCTTAATCATAATTAATAAAATCATTTTGTATCGCCAGTGTGTAAAAATTACACTTGTCCTAACAAAACCCAAATATATTTCTTAATTACAGTCAATTCAAAACACGTAAAATTGTTTTTCAATACATTTTTTAATCTGGAATAAAGATGAATCTAATAAAGTTAATAAAGACAATATTAATAAAAGAGAAAATTTTGGATTCTATGTCATATTTTTGCATAGCAATATACAAAATTCTTGCTTTTAAATATTTTTTATTTAGTTGATGTAAAAGATATTTCATTTGTATTTTGCAGTAGGATTGTATTTATTTTATTTGATCAAAAAAAACATCTATATCGTTATTTATTTTGCGAACTTTATTTAGCTTTGTTTAGAATTTCCAACGAAATAACATCTGTTACCGTCATCTTCAATATAATTCGGCATTTATATATTATTTACGAATTCGGCAATATAATTCGGCATTTATATATTATTTACGAATTAGAAAAATATTTTATAAAAATTGTTTTCGTATTTTTCTGTTTGAGAACTTCGTTTATATCTATACAATATTAAAGCTGCTGTTGATTCGAAATCGAGAGTTAGTGGCGATACGCATGTGCGTAACGCAGTATCGGTTGCGGGTCGACATCGCAGGACACGAGTAAATCTCATCCTGGATTTTATTGATTTTTCTCCTGACGCGTAAATAGGTGGAGTCAGGGCAGGAAATTTCTTCGAATTATTCCACATTACTTATTTCAATCAGTCAAATAGAAATTTTACAACGTTCCGTCTCGCGAGATAAGAGAAAGGAAAGTGCCCTTAATGAAATATAATAAGAGACAAATAATATTTACATTATAAAATTAATATCTACATTCGGATACATTAATCAAAATAAAACGACATAAAACGAAACGATAAACAAATACGCGCATTACGAAATTAACATCTACATTCGGATAAGTTAATCAAAATGAAACGATACGAAACGCAAAATATTCCATTCGCGATTGATTTCGCTTCTCGTGCTTTCGCGATTTAATCGATCGCTCGCTCGCTTGCATTAGCGTTATTACGACGAATTTGGTACAGCGCGTTATCGATTTTCTTTCAGTTTGTATTAGAGAGAGCATCGGCGAAAGAAAGGAATCATTCTCGATTGGAGTGATACTCTATAGTACAGATTTGTGCCAACGCGTATTATTCGCGCCAAAACAGACGTTGAATTTTATAAAATACTTATAAAATACTTATAATCACATCTTATAATTTATAGATTTGATGTAAAAAATTTTTTAAATAAAAATCCTGCAAGAAAAATTATTTCTCTAAATAATGTTGTAATTCTACACATATTTATTCTTGGAAAATATTGATCAATACAAGTTAAAAGATGCATGAATATACACATTTATCAAGAATACTTGCGGTTATCATGAATACTTGTTCTTTTATAAAAGTTTTACGGAACGTGGATTCAAATAAAACTTAATTACACTTAATTACAATTTAATTTGTTTTTATCGTAGAATTACGTTATTTTTTTTCTTCGCAATCAGAAAATATGTAAACACAACTATTGATTTAATTTTACCTTTTCTTCGTGTAAATGTATTATTATATACAAATCTTTTGATAAAGTCTAATTTCTTTTCCCAAAAAACAAAAAATCAAAAATAAATAAATGTGTTCTAGTTAAGACATTTAAGCTATTTCTGCTTCTCTAAAATAAAATGTACTTTTGTCTCGTAAACATTACTAAATTTTTACTTAAATTTAATTTAACATTAATACAACCTAAAATAAAATCCTAAAAGTCTCTGTACCCTTTTCTTCCTGATTCTTTTGTAACTTGGAAATTTCCATCAACCGAAAAATATCCCTTTTGAATATTTTTGAATATTGAATAAGAAAATTGTGGGATTGTTTTGTAGCCACGCGACCTTGACATCGCATCGTTTCAGGGTCTAGGACTCGAGACCGTCACGTCGATCATTGCATACTGTCACAACGCGCCGCGATCGAGATCTTCGTGTCTGACGAAGAACGATAAAAGAAGAGAGTGGGAGAGAAACGTGGAAACGATTAGAGGAAACCGAGCGAGCGAGCGAGCGAGCGAAATAAAGAGCGAGAAAGAAAGAGAGAGAAAAAGAGAGAGAGAGAAATCGAGAAAATGACTCCCACTCGTGACAATGAAGAAATAGAGGGGCGCTCGTATAAAGACTATGCTTACAGCCCTGTACCAGTGAGTTCCTCTTTGGCGGTGTTTGATACTGCCACCCCTGGCAAAGAATCTGTGGAGCTGAGTACAGAGCGTGGCGAAGAATCGTATAGAACATCATTCCGCATTGTTGACAATCATCATCCCGAAAATATGGCGGAAAAAGGTTCCAAGTTCGTCCAGTTCCTGGCCGCGGCGGCAGGTAAGTTCGACTTTCAGAGTTAAAAAATTTTGAAACTAAAATCAAATTAATTAGTTGACTGACCAAAATAATATCGTTTTCCCGCCAATCGTGGTCTTTTCTCCTCAAAATATATTTTATAATAGTTAAAAAAAATATTCTTAATTCTTCTATGCATGAGATTTAATGAATTAATTTACTGAAACGTGTATTTATTTTATGCTCCTCATGTGAAAGAATCATGTATCTTTCACTATAATGAAAGTTACAATTATGCAACGCTTCATCCGATTGATATGTGTGAGTTAAGTTCACTTTATAAGATAAAATTAGATTTCAGATAGACATACTTTGTTCGTATATTTTCGAATTTTTTAGGTATGTATTGTTCTTTAAATTAAAAATATAGAGCAACTTCTGCTTTTCATTAATATATATATATATTGTGTAACACATCCCATATAGCACACGTTCATTTTATATATATCTCTTAAACATATCCAATGTTTTTTAATTGCATAGCATTAATAAGAAACGTTTCTATAGAAAGGTTTTTAAAACCATAGTTAAAGAAACGTATTTTTCACGTTTCTATAGACAAAATAGACTAATTTTTAATTAATTTCAAATGATATATACATACATATACATATACATAAATAAATAAATATTATATATATATATATTGTTATGCCCGCGGACTCGATCGAGATTTCGAAGCGCACGATGTAATTTCCCGGCTCGCGGAATAAAGATACTTACTTATAAATAAGAAGAACTTTAATCACACAATAACACGAACAGTATAACACAACACAATCAATGTTTCAACACAAAATTGATAGGAGCCGTCCAAGACACGTCCGCCAAAAATGTCAATCCGAGTCAAACTCTCCACTCCATTGTTTTTTACAACCTCTTGACAACACATACCGGAAATGATGAAAATTTCAAGGTTTTCCAAAATATCTTAAATATGCGCAATTCAGGGACATAACAATATATATATATATATATATATATATATATATATATATATATAATTATTACGAAAACTATATTAATTTCTATTTACAAATATATGAATAAGATCATTAAAAATCAGTAAGAATCAATATTTTATTGATCTTCAATAGACGTTTATTTGTCTTTATCTTATATTTTTTTGTTACTTTATCTTATATCTTATTAATTATAGTCAGTGAAAGTAAAATTTTACTAATTATAGTCAGTGGAAGTAAAATCAGTAATCATGCTAGTTCATTCGTTTATCGCAAAGGTGCCCTATTTTTCTCGTACTGAGGTTTTAGTCATGAGAATTATATAAAATTTGCAAAAGACGATGGATGAAATTAAAATTATTACTTTGATTTAATTTCTGATATAATCTTAATATAGAGAAACTTCAGATATTAAATCGATTTAAGTGGACAAGTGAATGTCCGGCGAATATGATCTGTTCATTATTTATTTAAGATGTAAAATAAATCACATTTAATATGCATGTAAATATAAATAAAATTTTTAAGTTTATACGAAGTAGATAAATTATAATCTAATATTACTGATTAAAACAGTCAATATTACTAATTCTTTACAGTGCTATAATAACTTATAACTGCTATATCAGTGACTTTATTTACTGTTTTCAATGATAATATACTGTTTCATTTTTAGAGAGTGTGTATGAATGCATTATTTTTTATTAATTCCATGAAAAAATGAACGAATAAAAGGAAAAAAAGCGTTTTAAACGTATTTTAAACGTTTTTTTTTATCAGAAAGGAAACGTATTTCTTAACGTTTTTTAAGTGGATATTTTAACCAATTTTAACCAAAGAAATGTTTTCAAGTCGGTTATGAAACGTTTCGAAGAAATATTTGAAATATTTTTTGAAATGAATATGTACTACCTGGGATATTATTATGCAATGATTAAAACAGATAATCATTCTTCCGTTATACGCAATCGATTGGTATGACACTTTGGGGAGTGTTCTTTACACGGGCTTCTTAATCGTGATCTGTCTGATCATTCTACATTTTCATACATCGAGAAGAAACCTTGTAAAAAATTGATTAAAAATTATTGAAATATTATATATTTATACAGTATAAAGAGAATATCAAATTTGGTTTATAGTCTTCTTACACAAGATTTCAAATTTGTTCTTGAAGAATTAAATAGTTTTCAACATAGTATAGCGTGGATAACGAATAGATTAGATAATAATTACAGATTGGATAATGGGAAAATAGATCGCATGATTTGCTTTTTAACAGTACACTTATTCGTTTGATTCCCCTAAATGATATTAATTGAAGAAGATAAAGGGGTATAATATGTATTTACCAGCTCTCACCACATGTATGATACGGCTGCATTTCGCACATCATGCAAAGTGATTTTTCCGACCGCCATTATTAAAATTCGTAAGAGAATCGAAATTATTAATTTGTCAATGTGTGTTTATGTAGTATGCTGTATAAAATTTAGAATTTTTAACATTTTCCTATTACGAACTTAAAAAGTCCTAAATAAATTATTAACTTAATAATAATAATAACGTTCGACAACGTAACAAGATGTTTAATTAATTATATTTTTTGTATATATACATTAAACATAATTCATACGACATATTAAAATTTAATTACACAGTCTTTATAAAACTTTAGTAAACAATACAATGTCAAAACAATAATAATGAAAATATTGACCCAGGTGAATTCAGTGATGCATTTCAAATGCAAATATTATCATAATAAAACAAAAACCTCTGATATTTTTAGCCTCTGATATTTTGTATTCTTCTTCATTACTTATTTATTTCTCATTTCAAATTTATAGTAAGTACATTTTATAGTAAGTACATTTATAGTAAGTAATTTATAGTAAGTACAATATTCAACGAGATAGAGTCATATAGAGTTATATACGTTTTGTGTTAAATACGTGGAAAAAATATAAGAATTTGTTTAAATGACAATCCTTCTTGTCTGACAAAAGTTATTTATAAATCTTTTGTCACTTTTTTGTTTAAAATATATTTTTTTCAGGAAATACAAGTTCATTATTCACATTATATTAATACACTCATTATGCAAACATTTTATATTTTATTGAAGATAGTTTTTCTCAATTACGACATCTCTTAAAAATATACTCTTCTTACAATATTTGAAATGACGAATAGAATTAAAGATCGAATTTAGCAAGAAAAAACTCTCTGTGGAATTCGCTATTGAATTCACGTCATACAAAGAGAGAAGAAAAACCCAGGTGATTATTCGGCCCGGTGATTCCCGGTTGATCAAGTCAAGATTAGTGAGAACTTCAAGTAGCATAGAAAATGCACTTGAGAACATCGCACCGAGAAGAGAGCGGAGGACAATGATAAGCTACGTGCCATGATTTATGTCCATCGTAGAGTCCTTCGCGTATTCGGATGACGGGAATATTAAACGATTCGCATCCGGTGCTCGACCGAATTCAATCTTAACCGACAAAGATTGCCATCGGTTTAAATTACTTCCTCATTACTGGTACAACTAGCCAAGTGTACGACACTCCGAAGTGAGAATTTGAATTAGAAGTGCTGTTTCCTCGGGGAATAAAACAATTTACTTCATATATTCTAAAAAAATAGTGAGTCCTTTGATTATACGAGTATGATGTCACAGTTTTGTGTATGTTTAAAAAATCTAATTTTCGACAAAGATTAATATTCGATTCCTTAACGATGTTGTTTTTCATCAAAATCGGAGACTGCAAACAAAAGTTCAATAAAACTCAAAACTTGGAATTTATTAAAATTTTTGCATATATCGGCGACATTCTTAAAAATAAAAATTCAGATTAGCTCTGATTAGGTTCTGCAGACGGCAACTTGCACGAGAGTTCAAAATACACAAGAGCAAAGATCCTTGCAGAGAATGAACGTTTCTTATTCTAAAATTATTTATTTGTATAAGAAATAAAATAGATGAGATTTCTCTGTTATAAATATGAATTGAGACGTCAAACCACAGAAAGAGAGAACAGCCAATATTTATAAAATCAGTTTGTCCTCGCGAAATCTAAGTTTCCGTAACGAAAATTCGAATATTTTACGGTCACTTCGTGCTTTAATACATTTATTAGAATATGTATATATTGCATATCGTGATATTCTATTTTTTATAATTTATCAATATGCTGATTTGTTCATATATTCATTTTTCTACACAACTTTACATCGTAGAGAAATTTTTACATTGATAGTTAGTTCGTCAGCTTTTATGTAAATTAATTGATTCCAAGCAAAAATTTTCATTAAATATTCATTAAAAGTTTTATTAAATATACAGAAATTTATGTTTATCTAGTACTAGAAAAAATTCACCACAAAGTAAATAAGCTATGTAAAGTATAAAATACCACCTTGTAATGAGATATAAAATATTAAATTTTAATTCTTTTCCATTATTTTTAAAAATCGAATATTTTAATTTTATTTATCAAATAAATCTAATTTAAGCAAAATAACATTTTTTTGATAAAGCACTATCTTAAAAATTAAAGTTAAAAAGTAATTGAAAAATTTTATCTGATTTCCATATAATCAATCTATAGATAATTTCAGTAATTTGTTAAAATATTTTAATCCATATTGATAAATAAATTGGATAAAATTTCAATATTGATAAGGAATGACTGAGGAACAGTAAGCTAAGATATTCGTAAAACGACCTTTATTTATGAAAGTAATTTTATATTTACAGGAATATTATTAAAATCGATATTTTATATTTCTATATATCTGTAAAATATATATAATTTTTTATCACGTTTTATTTTGATTTTAGCTTTTGCAGCAAAATATTTATTTAACTGTATATCTTCATCAATCTTTAATGACAAGATGTTATATGTAATAATATAATATCTACAGCTTTATAAAAGCTAATACTGTTATCACAGTTACATTGTATTGTTGATAATGTATAATAGTTTTATTTACAGTACTAGAATATTTCTTTGAGTATCGTTATCGCCGGTAACGCCTCCCGCGCATTTGTGATTAGTGCTATCGATTGTTTGTTATTTATCATTTTTAATCTGTCGATTTTACGCACGTTCCGACTGCTGTCAGATGCAATTTCGTTGCATGGACGTCAATGTGTTTGTCAATTAACAGTTTGGCACAACGTCAATGCGAACGATTTTGCGTAATATAAAATGACGATAACAATATTTGCAATCATATATGAAAATATGAAAGATAATGCTCTCTTCTGTTACTATCGAGCATTTAATCGTACGCAAATTTGTGGAATATAATCACATTTCGTCATCGCATTATTGTCATCCATTACATGATTTGTTATCGCGATATTATTTAAAAAATAAAAAATTGCTCTTTTTGAAAAATGGAAGTAGCTGTACCGGGTATAAGCTAGATTATCTTTATCGCACTGATAGGAATAATGCCTACTTTTCTTGCCGGCGTGATTGATGAATTTCCGATATTATTGATATATCTCTATATCACTGCTAAGATTATATAACATATTTTATATACATTAATTTTTCTATATAGATATCTTATATATTAAAAAATGTAGATGAAGAATTATTATAATATAACGTATCATATTTTAATTAGATTTTAAACTTTTAACATTATATATACACATACACACACTCACACACACATGCACATATATTAGAGGCGTGCAAATCTACTCTCATTCCCGCTCGTTCCCGACAGCGAGACTGGATTCTCGAGAGTCAGATTATCGGGAGCGCTGTTATCGAGAATCCAGGCTCAGGAACGAGCGAGTCCCGAGTCCCGATGTTCTATTAGATGGAGTGGGGGTCGAAATCTACCCTCACTCTCGAGAATCCAGTCTTGCTGTCAGGAACGAGCGGGAGTGAGAGCAGATTTGCACGCCTCTAACATATATATATATATATATATATATATATATATATATAATAATTTATTAAAAAAGAATATGCAGGAAAAATTGCGCAAAATTATTAATAAGTTTTATAAGTTTTAAATAATGGAAATTAAAAGAAAATGTGAAAAAGTAAATTTAAGTTAAATTTAAATAATATAAATTAAATATCTCTTAAATTCAGATAAATTTTTTCACAATACAAAATTTAACAATACAAAATACAAAATTTCTGTATATATATATACAGAAATTTTGTATTTTGTATTGTGAAATTTTGTATATGGATTTTTCTGTAAGACGTCATTTTTAAGACATCATTTTTAACATTTACAATTAATCGGTTTTTGACTTCCATTTTTAAATTCTCGTCAAACGATACAATATCTCATAGGAAGATTTCATCGCGCTTTGCTTCTTATCTATTCTTTATCATTAGTATGGACTATTTTATCGTTCATTTTATATATTTTTGTTACGTAATCATGTATGGCCAACGTGTTAACAAAGAAGGGATTGTCAGGTGTAATTTGCAACAAAAGAGCATAGTACGCGATCATGATTGAACTTCAATAAGCCGACAAAAATAACGGATTAAGATGAATTAATATCAACGAACGAATATTTAATCCAATAACAGGTCATTGTCACTTTCTGACTTTGGCATTTAATGCAGCATCAGTTATACTATCTTCAGGGTTAAAGGCCCTCGTAGAATCGCTCGTAGCATTTTCGCGACGCGCCTCTTTTGATATAAATATTTTTTATTTTAGAAGTCTCGCATGATTATGTTGACTTGTTTAAAGATAGTCAACATTTTCCTTAATTGTGTAATAAAGGTCAGGAATCTTTGCTTGAGACCAAGATAAAAATTTGCATAAAGATTGCTTAATATCTTGACAAAAAATATATCGATATTAGAATGTCATTTAATAAATCGATGGTAATATTATAAATTTATGAAATAGCACATACTGATGATCGGATATTCACTGCACAAAATTAATATATATGTATAGAGAGAAAAAGAGAGAAAAATAAAATTTTTTATAACTTGTTAAATATAGCAAATATTTTATATAGTAAATTACTTATACTGCAAGTTTTAAAAACATAATTTAAATTATTTAATATTTAATTGAATTTTTGTTGTCCACTTTTCTAATTGTAAGATTAAATTATCAAAATTTAAATTATATATATATATATATATTCTTAGTACAATTAAACCTATAATTAGAATAAAAATACGGGAAAGATAAATCGTGAATAATTATGCAATAATTACTTAATTAATCGTAATTAATTAGAAAAAAAGAAGAATTAAGAGATTAAAAGAAAAATTCTTAATCGTTATCGGAGATACATGGTATGATGAATGATATAAGAAGTCTGGAAAAATACTTATCAAATATAAAAGTTTTCCAGAATCAAAAGTGAGATATTACTAATATGACCGATCATATCAAATGTGATTCTCTTTTTCTTTCTTTTTCTTTTTTTCTCTTTTACTTTTTTATTTTACCTCGTCATATATTCGTTTATATTGCAAAGTGCTGAATCTGAATGCATATCTGGATTTTTGTATTCGTGATGATACTTGACACGGATTTATTGCGTTGCAATAAATGTGACAGATAATCGCTATCATATTGCACACACACACACACTCGGGGTTAATCAGAAAATAATTTACTAATGGTAAACGAAATTAATGCGACAATATGCCAGGTTGTACAACTGAAAGGAAACGTAAAGATAAGCCCACACAGTAATGCTGATTAGGCTTCACAAACAAATATTTTGTTTGCTCCAAAGACTGTTTATCTAACGCGTAAGTGATTAATCAGTGCACTTGTTTTATATGATATAATGTGGTTATTAAAAATTATTTAAGAGAAACTTATTATCAACTTAATAATCATTTAAAATCTAATCATTTCTCTATCTTTCCAGTGTCTATGTACAATAATATTTTTATTTGCAATTAATGCAGCAAATATCTTGATAATTAATAATTTGGCGTACGATTATATATGAAACAGTTAATCATATTATATCATTAACATACATTTTGCTCACAATGACATCTCTTTTTCCCATTCATACTCTTCTGTTTGTCTGCGGTATGCCGCAGTATTTTTCAGAATTGTTTAAATAATAGCATGTCCATTAAATACTACATATATAATTTATGAAAATCTGGAACACAATCTCTAATTATAAACTAAAAACAGGTAAACTAAAAATGATATTAATGCAATTCGATAAACACAGAGTTATTTTCTGCATATCTGATTCTTAAGGTTGTTGAACAAGGTTGGCAAAGATCGGACATTATTTTCCTCAGAATTGCGAGATGCAATTCTACATTCGCGCCATCAATAGCAACTTCAATATTTTGACAATATCGAGATTATATCTCTTCGATATCATATGACTCTTATGACACGTTACCATCTCGTTTATTTAATAATGCAATGCAATGTCGACAGTATAATGGCACGACAGTGAATCGTGGATTACATAAATGCGATAATTCTGAGGAGCGATATTATCGCGTTAAAATAACCACATTGCTGGTTTTTCTCGCATTATCATATGCGTTATTTGTATAAAGCTGACACATAAATGCATATTTCATTCTATGCGTTTGTATGTAAAAGCTATTATCCTCTTATAATTTGCGAAATAAAATATAAAAATATTCTGTTTAGCAACATAGAATATTAATTGAAATATTATTTAACTAATAATAATATTAGCTAATTAAGTTCTCTCTTGTAGTTTAAAACATTATATTCAAAAATATTTCTTATTGCATTATTTATACTAAAAAATTTAAAAATATGCAACATAAAAAATTCATAGAAATTATTTTATGTAAATTTTTCGAGACTGAAATCTAGTTTACACGTGACAGTTTGTCGTCGGGTATCTTCTACTGCGCTATGATTTAAATTTCTATTTTGTAAGGTTTGCATGTACGTGCACTGCTCTGTAAAACCGGAAGCGTGGTAAGCCTTGAATTTCACCGTATTGCCTGAAATACAATTATGTAAAACCGCTCTATCGCCGGAAAAGCCTTCAAAGCGCGCTTTGATTCGCATTTCGTTGGCAAAGCATTACCGGCAAGCATATCCCGACCGCTGATATAATTGAATTGCTAATCGCGAGACTCGCGCAGAAATACCTTCGAAAAGTCAATTTCTCGAGAGTGATAAGAAATGCATTTGAAATTTTTGAAAGATAAATATTTTTTTAAATAAAAGCATTTTTATTAACAAATTAAAATTTCAATGCGTAACATTTATAATATAAAATTATATAAAATTTTATTTGTGATTAAAAAGAAATACAAACTTTTACGAAAGCTGTGTTACAATAAAAAGACATCAAAATTTATTGCTAAAATAAAATAAATTGTTTAAATAAAAAAAGGATAAGTATTTTAGTAATAAATATATACTATAAAAAAAAGAACAGCAAAAAATCCTAAGTTGTTTCTTTGTTAAAAATGTGTATTAAATATGTATAAATATGTTAAATATACAGCAACATGTTAGAGACTGATATACGTAAGCACATATAAATCATTTTTGGCATGTTTATCCCTCTCTACGATTTATAATACGGTTTATATCTAAATTTAAATTTAAGAATACGCTTATGGATATTTTATCAAATCCTATCGGAGCGATAAAATAACGTTAATAATGATAAATCAATATATATAAGGGCTTTAGATATGAAAGCTACGAATTAATAACGTGTTTGATTATAATGAATCGTTAAATGTTCAAGATATTAATGATATAATATATCAAAAAACACCAATTAAATATTTAAAATTATTTTATCAACGGTATATTTTTGCGCATAAAAATATATCTTGAAATTTAATACGATTGCAGGCAATATATGTATCGTGGCGACTGGTGCGATGTTGGCATGGACGAGTCCGGTCCTTCCCAACTTGGAGCAAGATGGTGGACCTCTGGGGTCGAAAATCACTAGTGAACAAAGTTCGTGGATAGCATCTCTAATGGCTCTCGGTACAATCCCCGGTAGTTTCATAGCAGGATATCTCGGAGAAAGGTATTAATAAATTCAAACATGCATGAGTTTTATGATATAATTGCGTGCTCCCTTTTTCAAAGCAACAAGTCAAAAATAAAGATATTTCCATTTCTTCACGAAAATATGAAATGTTAAATTTAAATATTTGATGAAGAAGAATCTATTCTATTGATCTCTTCACAGATGGGGTCGCAAACGAACAGCATTATTTGCCGTCGTACCATTTTCAATTGGATGGGCGTTAGTTGCTACGGCAAGTCACGTTGCTCAGCTTTATGTCGCGCGACTAATATTTGGATTTGCTCTGGGTATTCCATTCACGATTCTACCTATGTATTGTGGTGAAATCGCTGAGGTAAATTTATTTTACATAATATTTGTATAATCAATAATTTTGATTTATATGCAGGATTCTTTGAAATTATCATAAAAAAATTCTTTTATTTAATTTTCTTAATTTATCTTTAAAAAGTTATGATTAATAGAATTCTTAGTAAACTTGTATAAATTTTTTAAATAATTTTACTCGCAATATCTAATTTATTAAATTAAAATAAAAAATGTGAGTAAAATAACATTACTATTGTATAAATATTTCTGCTATTGATTAGTAACAAGTATATTATCTTTTTAGACTTCCATTAGAGGAGCGTTGGGCTCTTTTCTTCAGCTCTTTATAACAATTGGATTGTTGTATTCTTACGCTATCGGGCCCTTCGTCAGTTACACAGTCTTTTGGATCCTCTGTGCTATTCTGCCAGTACTCTTCTTTGTCTGCTTTGTAATGATGCCAGAGTCTCCGTATTTTCTTCTCAGCAAAGGCCGCAGAGAAGAAGCGATCGCAACTTTAGCAAAGCTCCGAAGTAAATCTGAAGGAGCTGTCCAGAAAGAAGCCGACGAAATGCAGGTAAATCGTAGCAATTTTTATTCGCTTTTAAAAAATCACAAATTCTATCTTTCAAGAATCAAGAATTAATTTCAGTTTATTAATTTCAGCAGATTTTTATTAACTGTTTTTCGCGATTAAAAAAATTGAAATTAAATTTATTATATATATAAAATCTATAATTTTTAGAAGCTTGTGTGCTGTACAATTTTATTTAGTTTTAATTCCTTTACTATAAAGATTGTTTTATAATTTTGCTAAGTAGATTTCTCTATCTAAATGACAAGGTAACCGCTATTTACACTTTATAAGCACGTAGCTCGAGTATTAGACGCATATCTGAATTGCTTGTCAGATCACGTTAAGTAAATGAGGCCGCGGCTAAGGCCGTTCCTTGATCCTAAATGATAATCGTATAGCTGAGAAATAATTGTAATTAGCTTTTTGCAATTGACATTTTTTTCCTACACAATGCAGTGTCTCCCGGAATTACTGGATTATTCTTTCAATAGCACATGCTAGACGTTATGTAAATGAAAAAAATAGCAGATGTTGAAACAATTGTAATTACAAAATTAATTAGCATTACTGAGTGGAAAATTTTGAAGAATTAAAATAGATAATAGAACTTTGCTTTTGCTTTAATATCAATTAAATGTTATTGGCAATTTTAGTTTTTAAACATTAATTATAGAATATAATTTTATGTAGATTATTACACTTTAATTTTTTCATTCTAATTTTCACTGTCTAATAAACACATTTGATTTTGTTTCAAATCTTTCAGGCAATAATTGATGAGGCTTTTAGAGATCAAGTTAGCATTTCAGACCTATTTAAGGTGAAAGCTAATTTAAAGGCCCTTATCTATACCTGTGCCTTGGCTTCCTTCCAACAGCTTACTGGTATCAATGTCGTGCTATTTTATATGCAAAGTATCTTCATTGCTGCTGGAACCTCCATCCCAACGGAACAAGCACCAATTATTATTGGTGTCGTGCAAGTAATAGCATCTGCAATAACACCCTTTGTCGTGGACAAGGCGGGTAGAAGAATGCTTCTCGTTTTCTCTGGCATTGGAGAAACAATCAGTTTGGTAAGTAATTTTTTCTATCTTTTATTTTCTATTTTATTTTCTTTTTTCTACTTTTAAATTAAGTTTGATCCTAAGCTGCATATTTATCTCTTCTTTTTTCCACGAATTCAAAGACACACTTTTAAGTTATAAAATCTTGCCGTTGCGTGAAACTTTGACGTTTTCATGCCACTCTTTTTCTTTATAACAAATCTGTTTTCAAAAATTTGCATTGAAAATTATGTTTAAAGTTAGTGTGTTCGTTAAGGGATAGATGCAACATTGTTTCCGTAAAGTTTGTTTATTGTTTTATGCAACGATCTAAAAATCTATCATCTTACGACAAAATGATGAAAACAATTCGTTAGAATAGACTTATATTATTGCTCATTAAAATTAAAAGAGTGTTAAGAAACTTAAAATGTAAAAATGCATAAAATTTAATCTTTTTTTCAAAAAGTACACAATTATTTTTTTTAATTATTAATTTAATCAACAAGAAGTATATGAAATACGATTAAAATTTAAGATTAAAATTTAAGTCAATTACTAAGATTATCATTATTTATCAATTTTTTCCATGAGCATTTTAATTTTATTAAACATTAGCCTATATATATTTGTTAGCAGTAGCCTATATATATTGTGATTTTTTTTTTAGTTAAATGAATTGAATTACTGACTAATTTTTAAAATTATTAAAATTTGCTTTTAAATTGAAATTTTATACTAAAAGAGTTATATTTTCCATGAATAATTCTAAAGATTATTGGCGAAAATTTTAAAGATGCGTGTAGAAACCGCATCGATTCATTTTCATATCACATTAATAGATTATGCATTAGATCATTAAGTACATTCCACAGTAATATGTTCATGGTCGGCATTCATAATTGTACTCATTGCTATAATTGTGTTACAAAAGTTAGCGATTTAATAATTCTTGCTTTCATCATTTGTCTTGCCTTCAAGAATGAGGCGAATGATTTAATTATCTATATATATAAGAGATCGAATCGTAATCTTATCATTTGTATGCGATCTTCTTATGCAAATTGAATAAAAATAAACGCGACGCAAGGTCTGGCACACTCGGAAATGTCCGATGTAGAATATGCAACAAGTGCATCGCAGAACGCACAATGCCCGCGAGACGTGAGGAAGGTCGAGTACTATTATACATGTCGATATACATACCATTGGAATGAGTCGATCATTATTACATTGAGTGCAATTTAGCACACACGCAGTGCAGAGACTTCCATGTACAATCGCATAATCACGATTACATAAAACGATGTGAATTTGTGACAAAAAGCAGATGCATTCACGATAAAATAATAGAGGTTTAATTCGTTTCAAGCTCTGGTTCTTTGAAAATAAATTTTATCATACAGAAAATAATTTTTACATTTAAAAAATTTATTAGATATGTTCTTATTATTACTAAAAAAAGATTTTAGAAAAATTGTAATGGTATAAAAATTGTCATAAAAGATTTTAAAAATTTTCTGATAAAAAATCATCACAGATTTAATTAAATTTTTCTATAATATCAATTATGTTTTTTAGCATCGAATTTATTATCACACAAATTTTGATAGATTTTCCATTTTATCACACGTAATCGTGTATTTGTATTGCAGATTGCTCTGGGCTTGTATTTTTACCTAAAAGAAGTGCAACACGCGGATGACGTGGTGGCGCAAATATCCTGGCTGCCGATAGTCGCGCTCATCATTTACATCTCCACTTATAGTGTAGGTTGGGGCCCGCTTCCCTGGGCTGTGATGGGCGAAATGTTCGCCTCAAATGTCAAGGCCAAGGCCTCCGGCATAACGGTTTCTGTCTGCTGGTTCCTGGCCTTCTTGGCCACCAAGTTCTCCAAAAATTTGGAGACTGCGTTCGGCAATTACGTGCTTTTCTGGATGTTCGGCGCATTCTGTATCCTCAGCATTCTTTTCACAGTATTCCTATTGCCAGAAACGAAAGGCAAAAGCTTGAAACAAATCCAGAACGAACTCAACGGAGAGACTTCGGCCAGCCTAGATATGGAGAACGGCTTGAAAAAATGAAGAAAAAACACTATCTATCATTCTAATGAATGACACCTGGTGAGCGATACCTTAAAGAGATTAGATACTCTGTTATTTATACATTAGAAATTATTTTCTCGTTAAAATACATGATAAATTTTTATATTTTTATGACGCGTAAAAGGGATTTCATATTCTTTAAGATAAAGAGAAATTAAGAAGAGCTCAATAATGTCACAATAGGTCGGATTAACATGTGTGCCTACTATTCTACTGCCAGACTTATAAAAATATAAATGCATATTTTTAAGTCTTATTCAGCCTGTTATTAATGCTGGATTATAGAGAAACGTGATTAATAAATAAAGTATAACCGGATGATTCAATGACCAAATAAATTATGAAAGATTTAAAATGTTCAACACATTTAAAAAATTCATTAAACAAAGATTGATAGATTCCATTTCTTTTCGTATATGTATAGATAATTATTGCCTTTAATACATGAGCCTGAAAAAACTTCATCTTCGGAAAATGTTACGTAATTTTAGAATTAAACATATATAATAGAAGTTATATTGTAACAGATTTATAAATATTTTCGCATTGATACTTGGATACATTTAAATATTAGATTGTTTACCAAGTATAGAAAAAAATTATGTGATATGTTAGTAATCGCTCCTGTAAACATTTTTCAGCAAGTTCCTGTCTAGCCCGTGATTAGAAAACGTCGTAATAAAGTAATAATTATCCAACTTTCTTATTTTTTATTGAATTTTCATAGTATTACATTTTGACTGTAGATGTAAAGCAAGATAAAAAATAAAAGGATTACTCTTACGACGTATTTCTCGTTCACAAGTGAAAGACTAGTCATTTCGTAACATATCTATATAGAAAAAATATAATTGTTCAATAACATCGGAAATTGATCGAATTATTATTATATCGTTGAGACTAAAGATAAAGACTAGAACTGTCTAATAAACTGATGAATTATGTAGCGATTAAAAAAGATAAAAATATATAAAGCAACTTTGTTGTTATTAATAAATGTTGACAACAACAAAGTTGTTATCGATATATTTAATTACAACAAAACATAACTCTTCCATTTTGTGCATACACTATAAATCATTATAAAGAGTGTAGGTAACGAAAAATAATATTTAAAAATGCCGTATTATTAGTTGATTTTTAAGTTAGTTTTAAATTCTGTTTTTAAATAAGTAATATTCTAATATTATATTTAATATATTTTCTTATTTATATATAACTAACATAGTAATATTATATTCAACTACATAATATGCATTTCTTCTCAGCTCAAAGAAGTGAGATGAATTTTTAATTTAAATCTATCTTAATATTATAAAAAATATTAGGAAAGATATAAATACCTTGAAATTTTGGACAATTACATTTTATTTTTTAATTCTTTTTATCTGGCATTATTTTAAAAATATAATTTGATAAATTAAAATGCATAAAATCCGATAAAAATTAAAAGTGAATCTATTCGATATATAAATAAGCACATGTCGATTAACACACACATACGTACTCAAGTAAGATTTTTATAAACATTTTACATTAGACTTGCCACGTCCATATGCAAGTACAATGATTAGAAGCGTTAAAATAATATTTTGTAAAATATATATGACAGCGCCTGTAAGTAATTTCTTCTGCCTTCCTGTATCATTCAAATTTTGTGCGAAACTTTCGAAGAAATGAGCAAATGGCGCTCTATTGTAAATCAACTGTATGTTGACTATATATGTGTATATATTATATATATTTTAATATACGAACATATTTACCGTAACTTTTGTACATAATTATTACGATAATAAATTAGGAGAATAAAATTATGATAAATTAAGAGAATATTTCAATGATTTATTGCAATTTTTTATAATATTTTATATGCATATTTTATATGCATATTCTCTCCTCTGCCTTTCTTCCCCAAACTTTCGATTAATTTCATTGATATTTTTTTCAAAAATTTCTAAAATATAAAAAGTATAAATATTATTTTATATAAAGTATAATATTATAAAACGACGGTGGCGATGGCGTCGGTGACGATCAGATATTTGACAAATTTAATACTTAAAGAATGTTTGTCATGTTGTAATAAGTGACTATAGCCACTTGGTATTTGCAGTTGTGATGGAGATGATGGTAGTGGATGATGAGAAAAAAAGAGAGAAAGAGAGGGAGATTAAATAGATAAATTACGCGAAATATGCACTACGAAATCTATCACATTATATGTAGTTAAGTATTATTTATAAAAATTAATTCATTAATTATTTGTTAATTAATTCATTAATTATTCATTAATTATATGTTGAAAACGCGATGATATATCAATCAGATGACCATAATTTAACTAATTTCACGCCTTAATCACATGCCCTAATCATGTGCTACTAATTAAATTAGTAATATTCTTATCAGTAATATTCTTAATTATTGCTGCTATGTTGCGTGTAAAGAAAATATAAAATACCTGAAATGTATTTTTGCGTGTTTATATTTATAAAGATACTTTAGGTATTTCTACGCATTTTGGCTAATATTAGCCGTCTATTTTGCGACATTCTTTTTTCGAGCCAGTTGGACTTATCTTTCGTTGTTTCTGACCACTTTCTTACTTAATCTCTAATTAGAGATAAAAAAGGAAGTAAATTCCTTTTTATTGCTGGCTTATCTTAATATTACTTTATATTACAGCGAATAAACGCCAAGATTTTACTTGTGCTAATTTGCACTATTATTAATGATTTGTTAGATGCGCTTAAATTGGGGAAGGAGAGAAACTCCTTCTTTTGCAAGCTAATTGCTGGCAAACGAGCGTAAACATTTTATGTTCGTTGATGATCGTGCAACTTTACGCTCGTTCATTAGACATTTATATAACTTTACTTTAATTGTGATAAAACCAAATTATCAACCAAAATTCATTCAATTTTATAGTAATATATATTTTAATAACATAAATCTTTTTATAGTAATATATAATTTATAATACAATAAATAATAATATTTATAATTTATAATACATTTATTTCATTTATTATTATAAGATATTTGGCTTTACATCAATTAAAACAAAGTTCAAAAACTGTCTATAAACAAATTCTACAATATGGATGAGCTATAAGAAATTAGAATAAAATCCATTTGCGTTACAAGAATAAATTAGTGTCACAAATATATAATTGATAAAATTATTAATATTTTATATATTCGACAAATTAGATAAAATTGATACAAATTTTAAAAAATCTTTTCTATGATCTTCCTTCTTTAATTAACACTTTAATTTACTTTTATAATAGATGCAATGTGTATTGAAAGAACTTATTGAATGTTATTTAACTTAATGTATTCTAGCTCATCCATTTTATAAGGCAACGGATCTATCTACAATCTATAATCTACATCTACAAGCTCTACAAATCCATTACCTTAAAATTAAATGAAAGTTTTTTACTCACCGACACTGATGCGCAACAGCGGAGTTGTTAATACTGAAGCTACGTTGTCTATAACATACAAATATAAAATTTAAATTATAGCAACTCATAAAATAATTAATATTTCATTATATTTCATTATTCAATTATATATTTCGGATTCAATTATTTTTGTACGCACCAAATTTTATAATACATCCGATGTGTGCAATAATAAACAAATATATAAATAAAAAAATAAACAAATATATAAAGATGCAATAACTTTGTAAATTTTGAAAAAATTATTTTTTAAATAGAATTTTATAAGATTTACATAAATCTTTTTTTCTTTGAATCTTTCTTGTTTAAATTATTCAAATAAATGAATCAAATTAATACACACATATATGTGATATAATAATTAATATAAATAATGATACTCACCATCAGGTTGTTCCGCCGGTGCAGGATGCCTTTCCTAGGCCTGCTCCTCCTCTCAGATCATCGGAGTTGTTGCGTCGATCTATAACATACGAATAAAAGAAAATCTAAATTATAAAGCGTTTATAATAATTAATATTTCAAAAAATTATTATTGTACGCATGGAATATAAAATTCAATTACAAATAAATAAATAATTTACCAGAAGTTGCTCTGCCGGAGCCCGATGCCTCTCCTAGGCCTCCTCCTCCTCTCAGTCTTAAACGCGCGATACTTTTAGCGGCACTCCCGCACTCACGTGCGATATTTTTATATCGCTACTTCCGCACTTTTACGCGCGATACTGAACGGCACTCCCGCACTATTCGATACGATTAAAAATTTTCTGTTTTGTCGCGCGATGTATATATTTAATATATATATATATACTTTAAACGGCACTCCCGGTTTCGGTACGAGCGAAAATCCTGTTTCACTTACAAGAGTCATCTTCGAGTCAACAGGTCGGGAATTCAACGACATCTTACCTTCGAACAAGAGTTAAGTCCGAAACAGAAGAAAACTATCGATTGATGGAATCAACGCGAATGAAGTTCACTCGATTCTTGTCCGCGCATAATATCCTATCTCAGACGGAACAAGAGAAGGGATCCATTAACGACGATTCCAAGCAATCGATCGAATCCTAACTGATCCGTACCGAACTGGAGCCCGAAGCAGAGCGTGACCTCAATCAGCCGAAATTAAGCAAAAGCTCAAAACCGCGCGCCCACATACACAGTACTGGCATCCGTGCGCGGCCGGCATCACCTAAGTGCCGCGTTGCACCAGGCGTGAAAAAGATCGTTGCAGCAACGACTCAATGAGACATCCCAGTTAATTGACGTCGGAAGATGACAACTCGATGACAAATAAATGAAATTGGAATTGCGAGAAAGTCCAACGCGAAAACGCGATGACGCGATGACGCGAAAAAGCTAAACGCGAAAACGCGATAACGAAGCGCTTGCCGTCCGCGGCACGTTGACGGCACCGACGACGCGAAAGGGTACTTAGCTTCCCATTCAGGCACCTTGAGATTTATCTCAAATAAACAAATTTAAAATAAACCTCAAGGAACCATCCAAGTACTGAGCCACCCCACCACGTCAAGGTGTACCCGTGGGGGGTTGTATTATATAAATTTATGATATAATACAATTTGTGAAAGAGAGAGAGAAAATTATATTATATATAATTTTATATAATTTGTGTGTGGGATTGATTATATCATTCAATAATCTGTAATCTGACTCATTATAGCGCTTCTGATTTTTACGTCATATACGAAATAAGTATGTAAGCATTTAGTTAAAATAAAAATTTTTTTTCTCATTGTAATGTTTACTTATATGAATATTATTCAATAAAAGATTAGGTATATGCGAAATGTCGACCAAAAGATAAAAGCAATCTGGATAGCTGTCTAATTGTATATATAAAACATACTATCTTAAACTGAATCAATGAAAATTTTTATTGATTAAAATATAATACAGCGTATTTCTCATTTAAATAAGCATTGTCTTTTTATAACATTTGTTGCGAATTATTTATATAGAACAATAAATGTGTTTTTAAAATCTGCAAATAATTTTTTAGAAGATATAGTTAAAATGTTTTAAATATATTTTTTTCTAAATGCAAATCGAAATTATCAATGAATTAACGTACGTTAATTACAACAATATTTTATAGCTGAAAAACAAAAGAATATATGTATATCTAAACATTTATACAGATGACATTGATTGCTTTAATTGTAATATATGAATAATATATAAAGTACACCTTTAATAAATCGAATTTAAAAAGAAAATGCTCAAAACTACACCATACAAACGAGTGTGTAAGTAACTGAAATATATGAAATACATTTGTCGAGTATATTTGTGTGTAGCTAAATTGAGACATAAATCTTGTACGCGATAAAAAAGTGATGACAGGCGGACATGAAAATCGGTATTATTTTGGCTTAGTTTTTATCTCCATATCGAGTTTTTATGTTCATATCGAGTTACAATAGATAAGGCCGAGTCGAGGCTCGCTCGAGCTTGCCCTTTAAAAGCAATTAGAGAAAAGGATGCAACGAGGGTGCGACAAGGATGCGAGAAGAAACGCGAATAAGACGTGAGATACGACGCGAGTGACAAAATCCGGCTTTTCTATTGGATTTAAGGATCGAGGAACTATACTTATTGGCTATGCGATTGAGTCCGCGTGGAGTATTTAGCTCAGCAGTCCGCGCGGATTATTTAGGTCAGGAAAAATTTCGGGATGCTACATATATGGAACATCTGACGCGAATATTAATCATTAATTTATATAATTTATATGTGTGGAATTCATTATATATTCAATGATGTAATATAAATCATTGTTGAGTTTCCGATTTTATGTCATATATGCAATAAATATAACAATTTTTTATCTCAATGTAAAAAGGTGTCTATTTATATATTATATATTATTGAATAAAAGATTACAGGACAATAATTTTCTTTAATAAAAGAAAACTGAAATTTAATTCACAAAAGTAAAGATGTTACGATAAATAATATGGAAATTATTAATATAATAATTATTGCTAAAATTATTCCAATCTTTAAATCATGTGCATGATATTAATTCGTAGTCGAAATATTTTACGTGCTATAATTGTATTTTATATCGATTGTATATTTTATATCGATTATATATTCATAAAAGTTAATTACACATTAATCATATTATTATATTAAATAATTATTCGATAATGATCGCGATCGCGTTAAGAAAATGAACAAAACGTCTCGCGCTATTACATTTTTGTTCGAGAGTCGCCGTGCGAATGATAATAGAATCGAGAGCCGAGATACAGTAGCGCGTTTTTGTTTACGTCGCCAAGGTTGAACACATTGTATTGTTAATAATTCGTAGTCATGAAATATTTTACGAGATATGATTGTATTTTATATTGTATATTATATTATATTTTATATCAATTATATATTTTATATCGATTATATTATTAATGGAAATTAATTATTCATTAATCACATATTATATAAATTTAATGAAGCTTCGGTACCTGAATGTACACCTTTTCTGTTGTTCTTTCAGGGCAGTGATAAAATACTCACTCGCGAAAAAACTATTTAATTATGTTCGGACATGTACTAATCAACAATCAATCAGAATATGACAATCGCACGATGCTTTGAATGACACTCTCGACAAACATGAGACTGATACTTTATTCTATAATAACTTTATTGTAGTAAAAAAAAGTTGCACGAGATACTTAGTTAGTGAGAAATCAAATATTAATTATTTATAACAATGTCTCATAATAATCATTTATAATAACCGTAAGAAATGATGGAAAGAATGCGATATATGCGAAGCGACTTTTGCCGCATCTCCTCCAAATTGTATCGTGCGAATGACAACAAAAATGTTCCCGTATAAACATTGTGTTACAAAGAACGAAGGCCAAACGGTGTGTGAAGGCCGAACAGTTAATTTATTCGTTATCGATGAATATTTAATATAAAATAAAGAGTATCGACAAGTGCCCATAAGCTTGTTGCCCAAACTTTTCTCAGCTAAAGATTGAACTTTATTCTTGGCTTAAAGTTTATGATACTTCGGAGAAAATAATTGAGAAAATAAGTATTTTTTTAAAAGGATAAAAATTAAAATTAAACGATAATTTAGTCCATCTAGAGATTTGCATATCCATAATCTATGTGTCATAAACTTTATTTTAAAAATAAGCTGTCTCGAGTTGGCAAAATTTGGCACAACAATTGTTATGTTAAATATTATGTTAAATATTTTATTCTTTGAATTTCTAGAATTATTAATAAACGATATTGATGACGACATTTCAATACTTATAAATTATTTGATTTCACGATTCACATTTCATCTATGCGGATCGTTTTCATTCAAAAATGTTCAATAAACTTGATTTAAATCGATGATAAATTTAAATCGCGAGATATAATCGAATTCAAGTATCGTTAAAAAAATTACCAGCTATAAAGATCGCACAAGGAGAAGATAATTTATAATTCCTATTATTTATCTCTTAAAATCTTGTTGAAATATATATTTTTATATAAAATCACGCACTTCGTTCTTCGCGTTTTATTCAAGTCGAAGTAACCGTGAGGAATGATCGAAAAATAATGCGACATCGGAGCGGCTCTGTTTCCCCCCCACTCGAGTCTCATCGCGCGAAGGATACAAAGGCAACCGTGTAAACATGTCATTGCCCTACGTCACAAGGAATGAAGGCCACGTAATAGTAATTCGTCGTCGACGAAATATTTCATAAAATAAATAACATAAAATAAATTTTGTTAAATATTCTATTTCTTGAAATTCTCAAATTAATTATTAATATTAAAACATTATTAATGTATCGCGATATTTCATTACTTGTGAATTATTTGATAGTTGATTCTGCGCTTCATATTTTATCTGCGAGAATCATTTTCAATCTGAAAATGTTTGAGAACTGCATTTAAATCAACGACAAATTTAAAATATAAAATATAATAGAATTCAAGTGTCGTTATAGAAACAATTATTGGCTATCTCAGAGGAAAATTGCAAGAAAAAGTTAATTTATAATTTTTATCATGTATCTTTCAAAATACTTTTTTTTCTATTGACGCGATGCCACCGGAACGAAGTGGCATTTCCCTGATTAATGTTGACTTATATATGAAGCAATCGCTTTTTCAATCTCTTGAACTCATAAGTATACATTTCGATATTATTATTTATATATATATATATATATTTATACATATAAATATTTAACGAATTAATCGAACGAATGCATTCCGATTCATCTTTTCGTTTGTCATATATAAATATTTAATTCACTATTCGAATGATTGCATTCCGATTCGCTTTTTTATTCGATATATATAAATATTTAATTAATTGATCGAACGATTGCATTCCGATTCATCTTTTCGTTCGGTATATATAAGTATTTAATCAATTAATCGAACGATTACATTCGGCTTGCCATTTTACTCGCCGCGTTACAGTGAATATCGCGCGAGAGAGGCAGGCAACATGCACGGCGTCGTGCACGATTTCGACCGTCCGCACGCAGACGAAAAACGGCCAATTTATATCTCGACTTCCGGACGCGATAGCGACTTCGTTCTTTTTGCATAAAATTCTACACCATTTCGCGGCACTACCATTTAAATCTCGTCCCGATCGCCCGAGGAACGGCTGACTTACAGTGAATATCCGAAATCTGCTTTTTGGACTCACACTTAAGTACAATATTTATATATATCGAATAAAAAAGCGAGTCGGAACGCAATCAGTCGAATAGTAAATTAAATATTTATATATACCAAAAGAAAAGATGAATCGGAATGCATTCGTTCGATTAATTCGTTATATATATATATATATATATATATATATATATATATACATATATATATATATATATATAAATATTAAAAAATATTTGATAAAATATTAAAGCGATCTGTGTAAAAATATTGATTAATACCAAAAGATTTTATTGTAGATATATTAAATATTTAAAATTGAAATTTGAAATGTTTTATATATACGTTATACTATGCGATAATTTAAAATATGAATCACAGACGAAATGAAAAAAGAATGAGCAGTTCATTTTGAAATTAATATAAATACATATGACAAATAATTTATATAAATTACTTATTGCATATGTGTATCATATGCTCCATTGGATGCCTGATGTTTTTCCAGAGTTCCTTTTCCTTTTTTTGTTCTTTCATTGTTCGTGGTCATTCTTTCCTCTCGTGGCACTTACTCACCTACAAAACACGATTTAATTATGCTCGATTAATCGAATAAACTTTACATGAGACTCTCGATTGCGAAATAATCATATGAAATACGCACTTTATATTATCGTAAAAAAGCAACTCGCCATTTACACGAGACCAAAATCATGCGTTACTTGCTACAATACAACATATTATTATTATTGATATAGTATACGCTATATAATATATGAATCATAAGATCAAAAGATTAAGTTAATGAATGAAATTGTTATATAGCAATCATTTAATTAATAATTAATTTATATTCATATTTTGAAGAAAAATTTAAAGTATATTTGACTTTAAATTAAATAAATATTATTGTTATATATATATATATATATATATATATATATATATATAATTATTATTCATAAGAATCGATAATCGAAGAATCATGAAGTTTGTTTTTATTCCTTTTATTTCAATTTTTGTAATAACGAATGATTATTATTCTTTTATAAAGATTTTTTTTGTCGATACCATTTCATGTCGTTTATCAAAAATTAATTAATTATTAATTAATAATAATGGTTAATTATGTTTAAATATTAGTTGCAATCGCGTTTAGGAAAAGAATCTAACAATTATAACAAAATGTTTCGTACTATTACTTCATTGCTCGAATGTCGCCATGGGAATAATAACACTTAAGAAAAATAATCAATATATTGAAACAGCTTTACCAGTTATTCATACAAAAATTCAATTGACAAGGGCAATGTTGTGCTACATAAACAACATGCTCTTCTCTAACGCTTGTTTATACTAAGGTCATACATACCATGTTATTAAAAATTCATTGGCGAAATATTTTACTTACTGTAATGTATATGTATATACATCCCAAATATTAAATTGTAAAAGCATTTTAAGTTATAAATTAATTATTTATTAAATCGCGGAGAACTTTTCGTTATGCTAATTATTCGAATGTTTTAACTCCATGTTTTAATAATGAAAAAGTAGATTATTTCGTTACGATCTATACGAACAATAATTACTTCTTTAATAATACATGCAGTCAAATATATCTCGTCCGTGATAAAATATAATTTGTTATTTTAGATTTCTATACGATTTTTATTTGAAAGAGAGAGAGAGAGAGAGAGAGAGAGAAAGAGAGAGAGAGAGAAGATAGATTATAATATTATATCTTTAACATTAAATGATAAATTATACTTTATTTAATATATTATTTATGTAAATAAATATTATAAACAATTTATAATTATTGTATAATTAATTACTAAGAATTATATAATTTTGCTGTTTTATCGTTTTTCGATAAAAAACAAGTAAAATGTTTTATTTAAAAATAAGATTATTTTATATGTATTTGCATGACTTTATCGAGACATATTTAACATTCGTGTTTCCTTTCTATACATATAAAAAATCTTAAAATCATCAGTTTTTGTAAAGTCATATTGTAGATATCTTTTAAATTTTTAAATGTCTTTTTAAAGGTGTCAAGCATTAAAATAATTTTTTTTTTAATTTTTCAACAGTTATGATGCGCAAATATTTAGAAATAAAGAATATAGAAATAAAAAATGTTTTTTGCATTGTTTTTTTAAATTAAATTTGAAGAAAATAACAAAATTGCTCGTATATAATTACATAAAATTATATAATTGTACGTGAAGAGAAAGAGAGAAAGAGAGAGAGAGAGAGTAATGTATAATCTATTTAATAATATCAAAGAAGCCAATATAGAGTCGTATCATTCTATATAATGTATACCTAAATTCCATACATAATTATATATATTTAAGTATATTTATATATAATTGTATTAATTATATATAATTGTATTAATTTATATATATTCTTTCTCTTTTCAGATTATATTACACAGTAACAGAAACTAAATGGCGTGCATATAGCATGCGCTTTATAATGTTTTAGTTTTAATAAAGTAATCGTTACCACATATATCAATTTCCGCAAAATAACGAAACAAAAGCTATACGCTGCATGTGACGGATAAACTGAGATAAACAAATTTATTTGACAGCGTATTAATTAAAGCTTTTTCAGTCGTTGAAACGTCCAATTTAGCATATACGGCAAGAAAAGCTTTATAAACGATGAATAAAAGCAAGCAAGATAAAGAAACCGATATGGTACGCATATAATATTAAATAATTTAAATTTTAAAAAGGCGAGATATATAAAAAGATATCATTTAAAAAATATTACGTATCAGATTGCGAATTATCTTTCAATATTCTTTAGAATGAAGAAGATAAGAAATTACAGGAAGAGCTACTGCAAGCGGTCGATGTATTAAAAGTAAATAAATTTTGACAATCCTGTCCATGCAACGAAAGACAATAAGTCATTAAAATGAAATTAAAATTTATTAAATTTTGTGATAATTAAAAATATTACCTTTTCTTCCCTGGAAGAAAATTTTAAACTTGTATACTTTTCCCGTATCATTGCCTCGTCAGAGTAAAGATGAGACAGCTATATTGCTATCATTGAATCATCTAAGAATGCTGATACGTACATCCACGACTTCGATGACTTCTGTTCCGAAACCTCTTAAGTATTTAAGAAAATATTATCCCAGCTTGAAGAACGCATACGAAAGCCTCAAACAAAAGGAAGTAAAAATACGTTTTGCGGAAATTCTGAGTGTGCTCGCTCTAGCCGGAGCCACTCCAACATTCAGAGATTGCTTGAATTTCTGTATCACAGGAGCGGTGAACAATCCCGGTGAATGGGGTCATGAATATGTGAGGCAACTCGAAACAGAAATTGTTGACGAATGGACAAATGCGCCGATCAAAGAGGAGCATGAAATCAGGTAAAATACATGTATTGTATACATTTAGCAAGATAACAATAAAGATCACTTTTATAGCAATTTATTAAAAATATTTAGCATATTATTATATTATTTAACATATCAATTTCAACATATTCCTAAAAAAAATTCTTCTATATATAAAGCCATGTGCTTACATTAGAAATGAAAAAATGAAGAATAATGTAAAGCTTATTATTCTCGTAATAGAAAACGTCTTACACCATTGATTAAAAGCATCGTTTCATTCGATGTAAAACACAACGCGGAGATACAAGCATGCGATCTATGCTTGGAAATAGATGAGTTAAATTTCCTCGCAGAATATTTGGATTCCACGAATTTTGCACGAGTGTGTCATTATTTGATTAGCTGCGCAGCTTACAGGTAACTATAGCTGTAATAAACGCGATACAAAATATTAATATAAAATATTACTCTATAAAATTTAAAGCATACTTATTTTATTATTTAATTCAAAACTTTGTAATTTGTTAGATAAATCAACTTTTGATATTGAATACAGTTTAAAATATAAATTTATTTATATAAAAGAAATTTAATTAATTAATTAAATTTAATTAAGAATTCAACAATGTATAAATTTAGTTGTATAAATAAAGTACGAGAGAATTAGAAAAGTTTAACGACAATTTATCGAACAAGCGGCAGATCATTCAACTTATGTACGTAGCTAGATTAGTTTTTGCACACATGAACAATATTTATATATCCTTTAGCGAGGACACAGAGAGAAGACAAATATTAGAATTCGCCACGGAGCAATATCTGAAGTTCAACGAGTTTACAAAGGCAATTTTGATAGCGCTGCAACTTACGAATTCAGAACTCATTTTCAAGTGCTTTAATGCTTGTCCTGACTCTTTAATGAGGAATCAACTAGCCTTCATTCTCGCCCGACTGCAAGTAATTTTCTGCTTAATATATATTCACATTTAACCATTTTATCAACATAGAATAAATGTAAATCGAAAGTGATAACGTCATCGACATTTCTCTAATTTCAAATATAAATAGACTGAAATATATAATTAAAAATGTTTTGTTAAGGATACATGAATTAAAAAAAACAAATCGAATAAAATTTAATTCTGTAAATTTGAATATCTAATCATCAAAATTATATGCAATTTATGAGAGTCTTTATCTTCTTTTTCTTATTACTTATTAATGTTAAAAGTATATTTTTTAATCTTTCTTTGTTAATTAATATGAATAAATTAAAATATATATGAAAAGAAGTAATTAATTATATAAAATTAAACTTTTCGTTTTTAAAAATTAGAAGAAACTTCCAACTTTTCATAAAAATCATAAAATAAACTATATTCATTCATGAAATAAATTACAATTTCAATAAAACGTTTCGAGTCAATGAGAAAATTATATAGCAAAAGTTAATAAATTTTACACACTTTTAATACTTTTATAATTTTAATATTTTAAATAGGATCAACCTTTGAGAATAGAGTATCAAGGAAACGATGCCAAAGACATAGAAGCGATTTTCAGTAATGGCCACGTAAATACCCACTTCCAAATTCTTACCAGAGAACTTGACATACTCGAGCCGAAACTTCCGGAGGATATTTACAAAAGTTGGTTAGTGAGCGGATCCAGGCAAATGGAACACGATTCTGCGAGGGCAAATTTAGCGGCGAGTTTTGTTACTGGTTTCGTACACGCAGGTTTCGGCCAAGATAAATTGATGTCGAACACATCTGATTGTTGGGTGTACAAAAACAAGGTTTTTTGTTTCTTCAGTAATTCCTGAGAAATTCTATTTAGCATTACTTAACTCTCAAAAGTTTATTAAACATATAAACAATAATTATATAACTTATTAAAAATTGATTAACTTATTATTATTAATTATATAACATTTTTTATGTTGCAATGAAAGACATTATATATAAATGATCATTTTTTTCATTACTTTATACATGAATTTAAAAAACTGGAATGTTATAAATGTATTTCTGGTTTGGTTGAGCAAGATTATTTATCAGTCAACAAAACCGGCTTCGAAAATAATGTAAATTATGATTATACATATATGCTAACATACATAACTTCCTGTCATTCTCTTTTTAGGAGCACGGAAAATTGTCAGCTACTGCTTCTCTGGGCCTGATACATATGTGGGACGTCGACGGCGGATTAGTTCCTATCGACAAGTCAGTAGAAATTTTAACAATAAATAGGAAAAGAAAAATCACATACATTTAAAGAATTTAATACTAATGTTTTAATACGTTTAAAGAAGAAATTAATTATTGATAGATTAATTGTAGAGAAGGATTTATATCTCATAAAGAAATGCATTTTTTCAATATTGTTAATTTTTAATGTGATTTTCCAATAGATATCTTTATACGAACGAAGATTACATAAAATCTGGTGCCTTGCTAGCCATCGGATTGGTAAATTGTGGAATTCATAACGAATGCGATCCAGCTCTGGCACTTCTTAGCGAGTATGTGAGCTCAAGTAGCCAGATTCTTCGCATCGGAGCTATCTTGGGATTAGGTTTGGCTTATGCTGGATCCAGAAGAAAAGACGTTACCGAACTACTTTCTGGAGCTTTAGTCGATGAGCAAAGTAAAATAAATATAATATTATATATAAATTGCTTTAATTTTATTAATATATAAAACGCTTTAATTAATTTAATTTTATTAATTAAGAATTATTTCAATTAATCAGAAAACAAACAAGATGAACAATTTGTTCCTTCGATGAATATGCACGTAAAATTGTAGGAAAATCGTCTATTAAAAAAATTGAAAATAATTTTAATTAACTTGTAGGTTTTTTTAATTGTATAGTTTTTTATGATATATTTTTACAGGATATGTATACTATATATCTTGAAATGCAATTCTTAAATCAAAAAAAAGAAATTTAATTACGCTACAGCGTTCTATATTTTTTCAGATAATATGCAAATATTATCATTAGCTGCCATCTCCTTAGGCCTCGTAAATGTAGGTTCAGGGGATTCCGATGTGTCTTCGACTATTCTGTTAAAATTATTGGGGCTATCTATGGAGAAACTTGTTATTTCGCATTCCAGGTCCTTATAAATATATTATATTATAGATTAATGTAGAATTTTTTTTGTTAATATTAATTAATATATTATATTTATATTTAATTTATATTTAATGGAAATACACATAATACATAGAAATTATTTTCACATGTAGATTTTTGGCATTAGCTCTGGGAATGGTTTATATGGGAACTCGAGATGCTATAGAAACACCATCCGCAGCACTTGAAGCTTTACCAAAGCCGTACAATTTTGCCTCGCAAACTATGCTACAAGTAAAATTACTTGCTACGCAATTTTGTCAAAAGATTCTGCTAATATTTTATACCTAAAATTCAAATTTAATGAAAATACTTCTTTAGATTTGCGCTTATGCGGGTACCGGCGATGTTTTGATAGTGCAAGAATTATTAAGGATCTGTTCAGAAGTAACTGAGGAAGTAACGAAGGTGAAAACAACATCTGAAAATGCTTCGATACTAAGTTGTTGCAATCAAAGAAATCCACAAGGCAGCTCTACTACGTTAGAAAAGAATAAAAAGACTGACAATCAAACCGAGGATTCTATTAAGTAAATATTTTCCTCAAAGTTTTAATAAAAATATATTATAAATATGAAATATATTATAAATATAAAAATATCTTAAAAATATAATATAATAACAATATAATAAGAATATATTATAAATATGAAATAAACAGAAATACAATATAAAAATTGCAATCTAGAATATATAAATAGAAGTAAAGTAGTTAATATAATTTCATCCTTAGATAAATACATTTTGAAAAGAAAATAAATTATATTATAAGATGTATTTCTCTTTGCACATTTAGGATTAACTAATATTATTAGCCTTAGAGACATTGAAGCACCGCAAGCTATAGCATCCCTTGGGGTAGGAGTAGTTGGGCTTGGAGAAGGAAGAGAAAACTCGAGGATTTTTGGTCAGGTGAGAAATTAAGTCTTCGTAAATCTTCAATGAATTTTAATGTAATGTAATGTAATATTTGGGTTCTATATATACCTAGAAATAGAACGGGACAAAGACACAGTTAAACCAATTTATCTTTAATTAATATTTATGTTTTCCTATAGTTCATTCATAATGCTGCGATTTAATAGAGCCTCCGTCTCTTTTCTCAAAGCAGACCTGCGAAGAGACGGAGAATCGTGCTTAAAGTATA
Source organism: Camponotus floridanus (assembly GCF_003227725.1). Classification (NCBI taxonomy): domain Eukaryota; kingdom Metazoa; phylum Arthropoda; class Insecta; order Hymenoptera; family Formicidae; genus Camponotus; species Camponotus floridanus. Next base: position 431,304 of record NW_020229858.1, on the reverse strand, counting down.
TTTGATTTTAATTGATATTTATTATGGGAACGTGGCCCATATGGTTCTCGCGATCATAAATCTTCACTATAATTATATTAATTAAATAGATTGGAAGATACGGTCCCACGCCAGCACGACGAGCTATGCCACTTGCTTTGGCTCTATCCTCTCTATCTAATGCCGACCTGGCAGTCCTGGACGTATTAAATAAGTACAGCCACGATCACGATGCCGACGTCGCTCTCAATGCGATTTTCGCCCTCGGTCTAGTAGGCGCTGGTACGAATAATGCTCGATTAGCAACGATGTTAAGACAGCTGGCGGCTTATCACGCGAAAAATCCGTCTCACTTGTTCCTCGTACGCATCTCTCAGGGCCTGGTGCACTTGGGCAAGGTACAAATTTCGATAAAAAGATTAAAAGAATTCAAATAATGAAGCGAATTAATAATAAACAAATGAAGTTTAAATAGTAACTGCTTTTTCTGACAAATTTAACTCTTTTATTTTTAATATAAATATTCTCGATTGTATCTTTAAACATGTTATTTTTCCATCTAGGGTACTTTAACTTTGTCGCCCTTGAGGTATGCTTCAAAAGTTCTAGATTATACCGCCTTGGCTGGGCTGATGGTCGTCTTAGTTGCATGTTTAGATTGTAGGAATCTTATACTATCGCAGTCTCATTATTTGATGTATTGCTTGGCAATCGCGATGGAGCCAAGATGGCTGGTTACCGTCGACGAAAATCTCAAGGTAAAGATACAAGAGCTCGCCAATATTTTAATTACTCAATTAATATAAAAAGAAATAAATGTCCTAAAAAATAGAAAGGTTTATATTCTAGATTTTTGTGCTTTTTTCGATTTAGAATTTGCCGGTATCGGTGAGAATTGGTCAAAGTGTGGATGTTATTGGAAAAGCGGGTAATCCGAAATCCATTGTCGGCGGTCATGTACAAACCACTCCAGTGTTGCTGTGTGCGGGTGAAAAAGCAGAATTAGTGTCAGATCAATATGAATCACTTTCTAGTGTGCTGGAGGGTTTCGTGATTCTTCGCGAGAAAGTATAATTCAGTATGTTAATCTTGCACTCAATATGTCGTTTTTATCCATACGCAATTTAAATTTTTTATAACAGGTTACGATAGATTAAAAAGATTTAGCATTCTGCGGTGGCTGTTTTGGATTGTCTCTCGATTTGACGCATTTCTTCCGCAAGAACTACCATTTATTATAATAAACTCGCATATTAAAAAATTTCTTTGCTAAATAGATCTATATATAAAACAAAGGGAACAAACATTAGGGAAAATATCATATAAACTTCGTTGCAGGATATTTGTTGATCAATAATCAACGAAATGACAATAGCAATACTTAGATTTTTTCATATATGTTTGCATTTATTTAACTTTAGGGACTAGCGGAAGCAATGTGCTCTATACAACAGAAACATACATTGGTTCGCATTGCACAGTGGGAATAATAACGCTGCACCATGATCAAGAATATCGAACACATGAAAAACTCAACAAAACCGGACGCAAGGAACATTATAATGAAAATAAAATAAAAGACAATCACGTGAATGTATTATGCCAGTAAAATACATTTACAAAAAAAAAGAAAATTGCAATAATGTAAATTTTAAATAACAGAAATAACGAAATACTTGATTGTACGTTTGCGATCATGGAGCACGTTGGACTTTCTTTGTGATGAAGCGGTTACCCAAGCAACACAATGGTTCGAGAGACGTCTAAAATATTGTCACCAAGTGAAAAATCGGAACATATTGCCGGACGGCTAATCGGGATCGTGTTGCCTTGGTAGGAATTGTAAGTGTTACACAAATGTACAGCGTGTTTAGAACGCTTGTAAGACTAACGATTCCTTTCTCACGTGAAATGTCTCATGACATTTGCTTTAGTAGGCACATGATGTAGGGTAAGGGGACGAAGTGTGTGTATGTATATTAAAACGCAGTTAATTCGATAAAATATCGCATGCGCGTCGACAATATAATAGTTCAGTGACTTCGTTTAAACGAATGTGTATCAACTTTATCGGACGCATGCGTATCTAAAATACGTAGTAAACATATGTAGGATAATTATACATGGTTGGCGTAATAGTCGATACGTCGTATTTTTAACTATATAAAAATTCAACTTTCGCTTTGAATAAATCAGTTTTCTATTTAATAAACACGCATACGTCCGATATATTCAGCTTGCTGCACGCGATCTATTTCTTCGAAATTTTTTTAATTGCAGGACCTAATTTAAAGGTGGAGGATGTGCTTGTGCCATTATATTTACAAAATTAATATTTACCAGTAGTAATATTATTTGAATATTAATAAATATCTGAATAATATTAATAAATATCTCAGTTTATATTTTAAAAGTAGAATAACTTTTAAAATAGAATAAATTCGAGATATTACAAGAATTACTTATGCTTCACACAAAATGCATTTCTTTTCTTTTTAAATATTTATTTAAAATATTAAACATTTTTGTGAATTTATTTTTATCACATAAACATTGTATATAAAATAATTACTTTATAATTGTTAAAAATCACTTACAATTTTAATATTTTTTTATAAATAAATATAAATCGATGTAAACAACTTCAAAATTTGAAAGATGCTATAAATTTAAATATGATATATAGTAGTATGAAATAATATTGCTATATATATAGCTATATATATAGTAAAATGTAATAAAATGTATATTTTGAGTTAATGACAAGTCAATGGTTCGATTGTTAGATCCACCACAACTATAAATTTGGTCCTGATTTTCATATGTATACTCTAATGTAGAGTGATCGAGTGATCATAGAAGTCTATCGCAATCTGCACCGCAGAGTATTTACTTTAGCTACTACATTCAAGGATAATTAAAAACATTGATATATCTCCTCACACAAAAAATACCGCAAGCGATTCTATAAAGTAATCCTTGCCACAAAGTAAATTAAAACGAGATAATTCACACACAAATTATTTGATTAATCAGCGTACTCGTACCATTCAGCAAGCTGGGCTCATCTCCTCTACTTATACTTTTAACTTTTCACGTTGTACATAATAAAATATAAGAATAATAATAATATTAATAGTATAGTTAAAAATTAATAATAATAAATCCTACCATTGTAGCGTCCCTTGCATTATAATCTCCGCAAGATTAATATATATATATATATGTATGCGATTTAGCGAATATGCAATTACTATGTAACTTCTCTAGCTGCTTTTTCACGCCGCTTTTCGATTTTTCGATTAACTTCTTATTTACAATAGCAAATTGTATTAAGAGTTTTAATCGCAATCTCACATTTGATTATCTTCTCGTCTATATTTTAATATCAGCCGTTATTGCGTACTCGCCTTAAATGTGTATATAAGTGAAACCAAGTTACGATAGAATTCCAAATGGTAAAATTCGAGAAAGGCTATGTCGCTGAACAAATTGGGTCATAGATAAAGCTGCTTGGATTCGTTGCTGCGAGAAAAAGTTGACAATAAGTGGCAGTGATTCCGTGTCATTATATATGTGTATATGTGTGTGTATAGAGATATATCTGCTCCTGCCTAAAGAACTTCCATTTTGCAAACATACGCCGGCCGGCAGATTGCTCGCAAGGATCGTCGAACACATTTTTTTTCTCCGCGATACATCTACCCACGCAGTAGGAATGTACAGTCTATACCACAGTATAACACAATCGTGACACAATGCGGATATAATAAGTAAAATGTGTAAAATGAATTAAAACAGTCGAACACGTCTTTTGATTTCGTTGCGACGCCACTGTGGCAATCTGTAGAATTCCGCTCGAGAACACTGAAGAATGACCTCGAATTCTGCATCGGAGAGATGTCGCTAAATGAGAAAAAAAGCTTTGGATTATTTCTGTTATAATGTTAATTGTAATTAGTTAATACATATGTATTAATATATTATTATAATTGTAATTCTATATTTATAACTATAATTTCAATAAATATAATGATAAAGATAATAATAAATATAATGATAAGGAATAATATTGTTAATAATGTCCGATAATTTTTTTTAATGATTTATAATTAACTGATTAAATAACGACAACGATATCACTTACCTCGAGATTGCAACGATCCACATCAGCTGGCAACCTGTAGTTGGTAATAACAAGTAAGTGATAGGGATAAAGCTTGGGTGGTTCGGTTGGCGCAGCACCCATATCCGGCAGTGATCTTCTCACATGATGACCTCCGTGGCCTCCAACAACCGAACCTAGGCCACCTGTATACGTGGTGGATGATGGGATGATCCCACCATCATTCTAAACCACGATTACATAAATTACAAAATTATAAATTTCACGATAAAGATAAATCGGAAGATAAAAATAAGACATTAACACATGGACGAAACAAGAAGAATATATAGGAGTTACATTTGCGCATTCTTTCTTTCAGTTTTCACGAAAGGAAAACTAATTTGAACGAAACAGAATAAATTGTAAAATACAACAAATTGCATATAAAATAGAAGATTTAATTGAATAAATTGATTTTATATCGAATATAAATTTTATAACAAAAATAAAGAAAGATGAAGTTTTGCAATATTCAGATTACAAAAGACAATTTCTGTTGGCTCTCCTAAAAATATTCTTGTCAACGTCCATGAAACAGTAAACACATTATTTTCACACTAAAAAACGCATGATGAATTGATATAATTAATGAAATGATTGTTTTATATGCACGAACGAATGGTCAAATTTATATGACTCAATAAGCTGTCTCAGTATTATTAGACAATGACTCTACTAATTTCCTGAGTAATTAATTTCTAACTGAGACTTGCGCGTAATTAAAGTTTCAAACGTTTTAAATTCTTAGATAATTTAATTTCTTTGATAATAATAATTCATTTATCTAAAGATAAATCGAAGCAATATTTCCATGCATGCATTTTTATCTGTTTTTAAAAAATTTACAAAATTTTTGTTATTTAATATAATTATGATTAATTATATAATTTTTCATTATTTTTGCTAATAATGTATATACCATACATGCATTTTTTACAATTACAAAATTTTGTGTACCCAACGAATATATTTTAACATGTGAATGATTTATTGAACAGATACTATTGATAAACGACACTTATATAATATTGAATAATCCACTTTTTGATAAAATTATATCGTTTTAAATGTTAATAATGTAACATCAAATCTTTGACATTAAAAATACATGAAAATTTAATTTTTTTTGTTACCAGAATTACTAAATGGATTATCCAAGAATAATAAAATTTTTAATAATTCTCAAAATTAGGTGTTTTTGGATGCAAAATACATTATGTAATATTAAGATTCAAAAAAGAAGAAAAACATATTTTGATCAATGGGGCTAAATAGCATGAAATAGATAAAATTAATTCGATTAATTAACTAACTTAACTTAAAAAATGTAAAAAGCTTCTGATAAATCAAATATGCAACATTGAGTAAATTGAGAATAGGTACAAACAATCGAAAATGCGAAACTCAAAATTGTAGCAAAATATACAGCATACATGCATATTCATTATACATATGATTATATGTACAATATATTACATTGTAATATAAACAAGTAGCAAATTATATATATAATCACATATATGTATAAATAATCGGGAAAATTTTATTCATCGCATAAATTTCGAATGTACAAACTATATTGCCTTGTTTCTCAGATAAATGTGTGCACTTAATGCAACACATCTGCAATTATGTAGAAACGTGCTTAGAATGTTTTAAATAAAATTACATTTTCATAAACTCCTTTTATTAGAATAATCAAATTGAATATCAATCAAAGAAATATTCGATAGCTTCTTTTTGCCTTTAAAAGTGAGAAATTATTTATTTTTCAAAAGAAAATACGGAATACGAGAATCTTACATCTATCAAATATTTATTTACTATTTGTTTATTTAATAAGGAATTAATAATATAAATAATTTTCTAAATTTTATATTTATAAAAAGTTTTATAATCAGCATCAAAAAAACCTTGAAATTAATGTAGAAAGAGACGTAATTAAATTGCAATATGATACTTAAATTGTTCTAATAAACGGAATTATGTTGTCATACAGGTGCGAGAACAAACTACAAACCATGCTAATTCGCCGGGAGTAGTATGGGGCTGTAGTACATACCAGTGCCCGTCGATCCACGTCCGTGATGCTGCCTGTTGATACTAAAATTGGGGAAAATTTGAAAGAAAACCATATCAAACCATATTGCACAAACCACTTCCTACGTTAACTACAATTTGTTTTTCAATAATGTTCATCAATAATGTTCCCCTTTCATTACCTGCCTGTAGATTTCACAACTTATGCCTGAAAAAATGCGCAAAATAGCACAAACAATTATTTAATTAAAAATAGACAAAGTAACGTGGGAACATGATTGCTTTATAATAATTCAATGATAAATTTGCTATAAAATTTCAGATTTATAAGTGAATCGTTTAAGTTTTTTTTAAAGAATGATCAAAAAACTAAATATTTTAACAAAATCGCATTATATGTGTAATTTTTCAAAAGTTGAAATATATAATTTAGCTTATCATCTTTTCACAAATTTAGCATGATTATTTGCCTGAGAAAGAAGACTGTCGTAAATAATCGGCGCGTAATTAATAATCAAATATCATTTTCACAGATGTTTTAAGTAGACAAAATCGTATATGAGACGACGTACAAGCCAATGGACAATGTACAACGTTTCACAGGAGCAATGCGATAGCTCGCAGAAATATTAGTGAAGCATGCAGGAACAAGGCGAAACGAAATATGTAAAAAAAATCATAGCAGGGACACGCTTGCAAAAATCACTAGCTGTTTTCTTAAAATATTAACTCATATGTTAAATGAATATAAGATCTCTCAAGAATCATAGCAGTGTCTCTGAAAAACATAAATATTTTAAAAATATACCTTCATTAAAAACAATCGGAAAAATAACTTTTAAAATAAATTATAGATTTTTGATAAAATTTAGGGGACTTTAAATAAATTTTATTTGATTTATATTAAAAAGATATTCACCAAGATTCAATCCTAGAAATAAAGAGTAAATAACACAGTAAATAAAAACCTCAAATGAAATCGCTGTGATGAGAGGTGACTTCAAATTGAAAAATCTTATTTTAAAAACTCTTCAAAATATTTCAGATTGGCACTGAAAAAATTAGCGCATCGAAATAATTGTCTTTCTAGTAGGTCTGTCAAATGCGTGTAAAATTCGCAAGCGCGTCAAATTTAAGAAGCGTAGTGTAAACGAGTGAAAGGATCGCGTGTAATCAACGGGGACCGGCGTCGGTCGGTCCCTCTCGTTTTACTCACTGTCCGACTTGCCAGATGAGAAATCAGTGCTGTGAGTCTTGTCGCCCATCCCGCTGAACGAATAGTCGCCCTAGACGACAGAAAAGCGTTATCTTAGAAAAGCTCGGCCGCCGCGGATCGATTCTATCTACGTACTCTTTCTTCTATACATCATTATATGTAATTTGCACTATATCAGCGCGGCGGTGCACGTCGCATCGTCGACTGTGACTTGCGGTGCGAGACTTACAGGGAGAGCAGACACGGAACCGCCGGTCGAGGAGAAGGTGTGACTTCGCGGTGCCAGACCGTACCCCGGCTTCGGGATGTGCCGAAGAGAGCTCACAACTGGTTTACAAATCATTCAATCGACATAGATATTACTGATTAGTCTCAACGATGATCTCAATTCGCTCAATCCCATACGAATGCCCAACGTTCGCTTGCCAGATTTTTTTTTCAATACCGTTAAACTCTATCCGGAGCCATGTCGCTCTCTTGTATCACCAAAGTCAACCACTGTCAAGGGATTTCCCTCTGTCTCTTTGCGCCCCAATAATAATACATTTGATATTTTCTACTCTTTCCAACGTTTCTTTGCTAAGAATCCGGATCGATTTATATTAAAAAGCAGATATCCATTGACATATACATGCGACGTATTATGAATTATTTTTCATTTTGTTCCTATCTTTTATAATTGTCATGCAATTAATAAATGAAATAAAAGTAATCTTTAATAAATATAATCGTTAATAAAAATGACTGAAATAAAAGATACGAATAAATCGTATTACGTTAACTATATCTTATAGAATTTTACCGCATGTAAGTACAGATATCTGCGAAGTAACCATCTCGAATATATTATCACATCCCCATCGGCAAACGGCGCTTAAAGGAAACCGACAGTTTCGAGTGCATAAAGCAGTGATTCTCGTAAAATAGAGTGTGCGATTAAAAAAAAAGAAGAAAAAAAAAAAGAACAAGCCAGCACTTCTGTGTATAAATACAATAGATTCTTCTCATAAGCGCGCCCGTCGTATGATGACAAGTCAAAAATTTTTCTTTTTTACTAAAAACAGATATAGCATTTAAAAAAAATAAAATTATGATATATTTATATATTATGTTGTATATATTTCATAGTCTTACAACATGAGACGCATCTAAAATTATGAATTAGACTGCTTTTAAAAATGATCAGAAATCGATTTCAGATGATTGTCCTGTGAATGTTAGGAATGATAATAAATATATTCTTTCATCGCCAAATATATTTTACATGCCTACATTGCACGTGCAATTTACAATTTTCCTATATAATTGCATAAAATAATAAATAATCAGATAATATAATACATTAAAATTTAAAAAAAATGAATACACAAAAATAGAAACAAACTGAACACCTATAAATAATAAAAAACTAATTAATATTTGAAAGCGGATTTTTTATGGTTTGACTTGGGACCAACGGCGGGCGAATTGGAAAGTTTTCGGACTCACCGAGTGATAGTGCCTAGCGGCGTTTGGAAGAGTGAAGGCGCGCTGAGTACCAAGGGGTGGATAGTTTCTGGGAGCCGGGGAACGCGCCGATGACCTCCCAACTGCCGCCCACGCAAACACAACACAAACACAAAAACACAAAATAGAGACACGATGATAGTAGACGACAGGTAGTAGCGTCGTGACTAACATAGATTGTCGTATCCTATGAAATCTAGAACGCTAACTTGAAATTAGAGAGACTTTGTTACATTAATAGATATCCTTACAATAGTTAAAGATGAAGGAAAGATTAAATAAAAAATGTCTACTGCGTCGCAAGCATTATCAATAATATAATTATTAAAAGTTGCAATAATTAGCTAGTACAAATTATTAATATATGTATAACAACTTGATACCAAAATTATGATTACCTCTTCCAACATTATTCTGTTTTGTTTTTCTTGCGACTATATTATTTTTTTTTAGTATCGCACAAAATTAGATTTATTGTGATATATATTAGCGTTCTAAAGTTAGCTAATGAGCCAATATTGGAAGATATTATAAGCAAAATTCTATGTATTTGTGAAAATGCGAAAATGTGCAGGAAAGAAATAATCATGCATGTTGGCAACAATAAAACAAAAGATTAATTATGCCAAAATTATTTATCTTCCAATATTGTAGATGATATTTGTGCAGCTGGAAAATGTCTAAAAATTAAAATCATCTTTTTCTACAAGAAAACATTATATTATTATTATTATTAAAATTCTTTTTATCAATTTAATTTATTAAAGTAGATTTATTTAATATTTATAAGATAAATAAGAAATAGAGGTAATAAAATTGTTTCTATATTGCAAAGAAATATTCCAACTGTAAATAAAGTTGGAAGAAATTAGATTTCTATAATGTATTCATTTTAGTTCATTTTATTAATCTTGATATTGAATATTAACTTTGATTTAACTTAAGTCGAATAATTATTAAGATAATAATTCAAAATTTTACTGAAGCATACAGAAAAGAAAATTGATAGTTAATATTTCGTTTAGTTCGAGTTTTATCTAAAGGTACAGTCGTGCCACGAAAATGAGAATGATGTGCATAGAGGGCAATGTATGTTCGTGTATAATGAATTTCGTAGTCCCAAGTGCCATGCAAAATATAGGACAGAATCAATTACCTCGGGAAATGATTTCCACGGCTAAAGATTGCAATGGTAATTTAACTGTCCATATTTTGAAGATTGACGCGCCGCCTGACACAGCTCGACGAACGGAAAAAAATAAGGCAAGCACACTGAATTAAAGGATGCAACATGCATAGGCAGCATACATCACCTGTTAGATTAATTGGGCGTCCAATGTGTAGTTTTTGGTGCTATATCCCACTTAAAACAAAGTCCTGCTTTTGTTACGTACTGTTATCATCGTTTGTTAATTAGCGTAAAAAACCCTCCCACGTAATGATTTACATTTGCCGATTCGTCGTGCTCCACGTAGCAAACGTTTTTTTTCAGTGGTAAAACTGGATTTACGATCTCCCGCCCTGGGAAACCCCGCTCTATCGAAACTCAGAGTTTTCTAATCGATGTTATTTCAAACGGTAGAGTGGTATGTTAGTGTCATGTGCGAACGTGTGGACATGTATGAGATGATCGTTACTTATGTTAATGAGACAATTACGAATGGCGCATTAAATGACAAGTGGAAACTTACCGTTGTAGCTAGGACCACTGGATCTGTAACTGAAACCATCGTCGTCCTCCCAAGGCCGTGCATGATCAATATTTCGTGAAGGAGCTGTAACAAAAATGTTGAAATTATTCTATATTAGATGTAATATATACATATTTGCAGACGCTCGATTAATTTGTATTTAATAAAATCATGTATCTTTCTCAAAATATTAACAATTTCGATATATTAAATAAATTTAATCAAAACAAATTTTTAGTTGAAAAGTTTTTATATTAAAATAAATTTTATATTGAAAGAAAATTAATTATAACTTACATGCACCCACAGGACTCTCATAACGCAATCGATATGATGGTTCTCGAGCGGCAGATGGTGTCCTTGAAGCATTTCTAGGATCAACATTCGCAGCTCTGTGTCTTAAATTTTCTCGATCCTTTTCACGATCTTGCAGGAATACTTTAGCTATTCCCGTATCGATCTTGCTCAATTCGTCCTGCTCCTTTTTCAGTTTTTGCTCCGCCTCTTTGATGTATGTTGTCGTTTTGTTGTCCACTTCATCCTCGTCATCAGATGCAGGTACACCCTGAATTAGATACAAATATCGAACATTACATGATAACTAAGACACTAGCATTACACATCATTGAAGGAATAAATGGGATAAGATAATACCTTATATGTATCGGACCATCGTCGACGTCTTTCAGGATCAGTGTAAGGATACGGCGGAGCAGGAAAATCGTCTCTTTCGATTGGCGGTTGAGCACCTGGAGGTGGCTTCATAGCGTCAGGATAATGAGCTAATTCTATCGGTTCATCGTTATCCACCTGACTTGCTGGTGATTTAGGTCTAGTGTCACTCAATGCATCGACCAAGGCTCTCATTCCGGATCTACTGCTGCGTCCACCGCTACTTCTTATCGAACGGGACGCTATGTGAACAAAACAAATGTGTCGTACAAGCTACAAATAAATTACATAGAGAATATAAATAAATAGTCTAAAATACGCACGCGACGTTCTCATAAATTTTTAAATATAATATTAGAATAAAAAAAAGTTTTTTCTTAAATATTTTATTAAAAAAATATATTAATTTTTTTGCGATATTCACAACAAAATATTTTATAAATTTAATATAGAGATTCTTAGTGGATTATAATTTTTGTTGCTGATCTTCAAAGTGTTGAAAAAGAGACTGTTTAGATTCTAATAAAATGAATATAAATAAAAAAAACTTACAGCTAGGTCTATGAAAATGCGGGCTAGTTGGGGGTTTATCGTACGGCTGTATCGGGCGTCTCAGATATCCTTGACTGGGCGTTTCAGTCAAATATGAGTAAGTATAAATCCTAGATACATCTTCTACCGGTCGTCCGTATTCCCTCAAGATCAGACCCGGACTTCCAGTCCGCGCAGGATAATACTGAGGCAATTAATGAATTTATATCACGCATGTAGACTAATTTGTTTTTTGCGTATCTAAACGTTATATTAAATATACAAGGTGCATAAAAATCGTATAAACGAAAAATAAAATCTTCCTTTATCTTGCATTTTAAAGCTTTTTATTTTTTTGTCCTTTTAAAAAAATTAACATTATTCCGATTTTATTTGGATTTTTTATGCATCTTATATATAAAAGGAAAATATTGTGCAAGGCGAGTAATGCTCTGTCATTAACAAATTATATCAATCGTCTCTTTATTTATATTATATTTATGATTGGAAAACAGATAAAATTTATAATTAAGGTTATTGAAAAATAATCATGTAATTCGATTATAGAATTTCGCTAAATTTTACATCGCGTGTACCGTCGTCTTTCGTTCAACGGATCGATATAATTGAAATCGGATAGCGAGCGTTTAACAGAGCGAAAACACGCGATGCTAAGAAAAGGTAACGCGCGAGAAGTGATACCAGAAATACTTGTCTGAGAGAGTGCTGTGCTAAGTGACACATGGCATACCTTGCGACTGAGGCTGCTGTAAGGGCTGCACAGCGATCCGTTCAGGCTTGGCGTGCGTGACCGCAATGAAAACTATACACAATGACCGTGCGGAAAAAGTAAACAACAATTAAGAAAAGCGATAATAAAAAAACTTAATCAAAAAATTGAAAAATAATAATATAATCTCTCTGATGTGTGTATATATGTTTTCTCTTGTTTCCTACGTCGAGACGTGCGTGAAACGAAGAGCGGTAAAACGATGAGCCAGCCGATTTCGAGACAAAAAATCAAGCTATACACAAAGCTAACAAAATAATGAGAATATTTTTTTTTTAGATCTACGAAGTATTTTGCTCTATATATATTACTACTGATAATGATATACATATGCCAAGAGTGCCAAAGCGTTTCGTAGAAGAATTTCGAATGTGAAGTAACGTTATTCTAGAGAATGTTTCATCGTTGTCCATTAGCTTACGATATTACTTATTAAATATTTTTCAAAAATTGTAGGAAAATTTTTATTTTTTAATATAACGAAACATTTGGCTTCTTTTGTTATTGCTATTAACAAATTTGTGTATGCAGACAAATACAATATACAAATACAATGCGGTTAAATCGAGTAATGCAAGTGCTAGATATAAATAGCAGCATGCACACATTTCTTTATTTTCTAACATATAATACATAGATATATGATCTTTATCAATATTAAAAACGTTGATTGTAGCAACTATTTAATTGATATTAAACTTTCGATTTTAAAACAACTTTATCTTATGGATTTTAACATACATAAATAACTAACATTGTTATAACAATAAGTGCTAAATGAGTAACTAAAATTATATTTTTGATTGACAAATATAAATTCGTTCTTTGAATTGGAAGAAAATTAAACATTCGATCGTGAAATGTGATGCTATTTTTTATTTATTGTTTGAAATATATCAGTTTGCTTCAATCTAATGTATTTACATCACTGAATGTATATCGAAGAGTACGCGTATCATGAGTACTTAATATTATCTTTATTCAAACTATTTGTTATTTGATCTATGATATTTCTTCAAATACAGTTCACAGGCCGGTATTCATAATCCGTTTTTATATTTAAGACTATCTTAAATACAATCTTAAGATGTTACCAGATGGATTATAAACTAATCACACAAAGTTATATTAGCATCTTAAGACTTTACTTAAGGCGATCTTGAAATAAGAATACTGGCGCACTATGAATATTGGTCTTATTATTCGTAGAATATTTATCGTTTAAAGAAAATACAATTTCTTAAAAGCAGTCTATAAGCATGTATATACATATATTAAATGATATATGCATGTATATATAAATGTATATATGCATGTATATATAAATGTATATATGCATGTATATATGATATAAACATGTATATATAAATTAAATGATTGTTAGGCCGCAAATAATATTACACCGATTGTACTCTATGTTAGTTTATAAAATCGAAAGCTTGCTTGTTATACGAACAAAAACATTATATAGAATACAAATATCATGTGTAGCCTTTTATTCACAACAAGCTATAATAAAAGCGCACACGAAAATAAGACAAAATGCAATATTTTCAAAAATGTTAATCTAACAATCAACGAATCATATCCACACAATATTTTAATATATTAAAATGCTACAATATTGCTTCGTCAGTTCTTGTATAGTTAAATTATGAAAATATAAACAAACCTCTTTTTTAACAGCTTAAATCAATTATATACGAATGTACAGAATAAATATATGCCTGAACGGCGAATCTCACCGATTCGACTTACCTGCATCTCCGAAGCACTGCTGGAGATCCGTTCTGATTCCCGATGCTGTGGGGTATGTGCGTCGTGCCCGTTGACGATACCATTAGGTCCGGTGGTAGGTCCTGGACCACAGCGCGGGTGCCATATGGCAGCACCCTGCAGGTACATTTCCTCTCCATCACCGAACGGATCGCCACATTTCGTACAGCGCGCACAAGTCGGATGGAAATGATGGTTATCGCCGGCTTGTAAAACCTTGCCGCTGATGTAACGATTGCAGTAGGCGCACTTCACTCCAAACTGCTTTTGATAATCCTTCTCGCAGTAAGGCACCCCGTCTCTGTTGAAGAAGAAAATTTATGTAACGATTTATTTATTTTATATTTTCATTCTGACATCCGATTTGAAAAAAATCGAACAAATTTAAAGTTGAAACAGATGGAGAAATTTTTATAACGTTATTAATCAGGTATTAATTGTCTGACTTTTTAAAGATATATTAATATTATTTATTTTTTTAAAAACTTTATTTTTAAATTTCTCTAATTTTACGATTGCTTTGTAGAATTTTGAAGAAAATGCAATTAATATTATTAATATGCTTTTGAATGGTCAAGATACGAGATGATATATTTGTGAATCGCATAAGACTCACTTTCCCATGTATTCTCCATGAAGCACAGTGTTGCAGCTATGACACTTAAAGCACCAAACGTGCCATTGACGATCGAGCGCGACCAATGCCTGACCTTCCCTCAATTGGTTTCCGCAACCAGCGCAGGCACCAGGGTCAGCATGTCCGCCTTTAGTACTGGTGCTATTACCGAGCGGAGTGGAGGCCTCGCGAACTGGGATACCAACGCATCGGTGACACAACGCTTGACCTGGAACAATACACGATTCGAGATTAATGAGATCCGGCAATGGATTTCGTGGCGTCATCATTAACCTTCGCACTTTAGGTCTTCCATAACAAAATTTATCATCCAATTCTATATTTATTTCTACAATTCCTTCATTCAGACACAATTAATCTATATAACACAAGTTCAAATCTATTATGTTAGTTGCATATAAGACATTGGATTAATTATTGTTTAATTATTAACAATAATCAAACACATCAAGTGCTATATAAATACATGTTACAAAATAACACGTATTTTTAAAGACTGATTCATAAAAAGAGTAACATTTATTTCTGCTTTCAGTGAATCTTTCACAAATTGAATGAGAAAAGATTAAATTTATTTCTATTATTATTTTCTTGTTAAGATAAGAGTATTAAATGTAAGATTAACATAATTTATTTATAATGACCTCAATTTCTTCAGAAATGTGTGACACATTGAACCGTTACATTATATACACCATAAGTTGATGTACGTCACTAGGTTTTTATTTTTGACTACGTAATTGTTACAAGGACATAGTACAGATACATAGTCTTGTAACAGTGAAGCAACGATATACCAAAGTGGCAATTTACTCTAACAGATTGACTGCCATGCTAATTGTGAAATCTGCACTAAAGTGACACTGGCTATGTAATCTCAGTACGCATCGCTATTTACAATTAGGATAGAAATTGTCGACTATTTGAATTAGCGATTTCGCGCATGCTCATTTTGCATAGCGATGACTACATTATATTAAAAAGTGATACGCGTTAAATAAAGATATAAATCGAATACATTACTTTATAATGTATTAAACTAGCTTTAAATGAGTTAAGATTTTTTCTGAACACATACCTTGAACAAGAGATACTTTTGTTCCTTGTCCAAGTAGCGGTTGCCGGCATCTCTGGCAATGAAAACAATTCGGATGAAACGCGTGCTTGTCGCCGGCTGTCACTACGTCACCCTCCACGTATTCTCCGCAACCGGCACATCGTGTACCCCAGCGTTCCCGATAATCCTATAAACAAAAAGTAACAGACAAAAATAAATTATAAATATCAAACATTTTATTTCTCTTATTTTTTTCTACGGTAAAAAGCTTTCTCATTAAAAGTTGATATTATATGAGATAGATTATGTCGAATAAAAAAAATGCGCAACTCACCTTAGTGCAGTAATAGGCGCCCTCGCGCGTGAAAAATCCACCCAGTGCCAAACTAGCATTGCACTGAGCGCACTTGAAGCACCCTATATGAAAGTATTTGTCTTGCACGCGCAGCACCTCCCCGCTGCACTTCTTCTTGCAGGACTGGCAAAATGTTTTACCTGAAACAATAAATCTTTATTTAAGAGATGTACTTCCTTTGCATCATTAGTTTTCCATTTTATTCTTTCCATTTCGCATATAATCTAAATATAATAATAAATTGGAATAAATTTAGAGAGTATTATAATTAATTCCCATTAATTATAGCATTCTCGTACGTAACAAATTGCTATTGTTGTGATATAATTTGAACTAACAAGCTTATAGGAAACATTTATATGTTCAAAGATTGAGAAAAATGCATAAATTTTAACTTACAATTAGAATAATTTTATAGTTTATTTGTTTAATCTATTTTGATTCCTTTATCTTTATATATTATCCTTGTAAGTATATACTCTACTATCTTAAAATTTATATAAAATTTAATTTTAAACTAATAAGAAAGATCAGGAAATTAAAAATTGATAAAATAAAGTATTTATTAACAATGTGACTTTCCTGTGAAGTGGAAAATAAAAATAAAAGCAAAAAGAAACATTGTATGAGTCATGCACCTGCTCGCTCATGCGTATTGGATTATTTGAGATTTCTACGAGTGTTTACGCAACAATGGCGATTCGCATCTTCCACTTGCTCGTTGCACTCGCGTGGTCATCGGCGCTCGTTTAAGAGCACGTAACTTCCAACTTGTTATATAACGCACCTGTCGTCAGCTAAAAGGGTGCATTACAAAGCTCGTCTTCAGGAAAAAGACCAAACTGTGCGAGCTCGTGAAAGCTAATATAGCGTTTTCCATCGAGACGATCTGGATAAGTTCCAAAATAATCACATTCGACTTTCACGAACCGATATTTAGACTTTCAACAAATATATAGCTTTCACGAATATATATAGCTTCCAAATTGAAACAAAATCTACTGGCAAATTAAAGATAGAATTTATCTTTTTTTTTCTTTTAAATATACTTTTATTAAATATATAAATTTTTAAAAATCAGATAGGAATTTTAATCGATTATCTCATTATCTTTTTAAAGAATTGTTAAATTGAAAATGGTTCGTCGTCTTTTCTTCTTTTATGTAGCAATCAGCTAAAAGGATTTTGACATATCATTCGTTTGATGTGCGTCACTATATCTGAATTACATTCGTAACACATTGTATCTGATTTATACGTGTTGCGAATTAAAATTACGTCAAGCGAATACTAACACGAAACATAACTATAAACATGAAGACAACATTTTGACATAATAAGGGTATGAGTAATGTAGATACATTATTCATTGATCCAATTTCGAATAAAAGTCGGTACTTTACAGTTGTACATCCGCACTTGGCACGTCTCTTTCATTACACATTATAATTATATAATGAATAAAGAATATCTCGATACGACATGAGTAGCATAATTAATTCTCTTTCTCGATATATATTCTTCGTTGCGTTTCCCTGTCATCTTTCTTGTATCTGCATATCTATAAAATTACATCGCGAGGAAATAATTAAAAATAAAATAGCACGATCCTTGATGCAGATTATAATTGTAGGAAGCGGTAAAAAAATTCAAAATAAGTGCTTATCCTGCTTAGTCATTCAAATCGATGAGTCAGTCATCTCCTGTGACAAGACGCGATGAATGTGGCGCCTTTATTGAATTATCGGTTGTTTTGAACGGCAATCCGCGATAAATTATAGTATATCTATCCAGTGCAACACTGGATTGTGCATGAAATGTCAGGGGAGTTGGATTTCCTCGTGCAGTACAGTCAATATTTAGAGAGGCAGAACTAATAATCTTCCTCCATTTGCGCTCGTTGCACCGAATCCAGCTGTTCCGCCTAAAGACCGCGCTTGTTTTGAGGTAATGATGTGTGTATAGAAAAAAAGATACACGGGAAGCAGCGTTAAATTACGATTCGATCCCGTTGGTACGAAACAGAACTTTTTATTATGTAAATATAATGTGGCTTTCCGCAACGAACTAACCACCTGTTAATCACGAATACCTTATTTAATGATGTCGATCTATCTATCTGTTGAGAGTTTGATGGACAGCTATTTCCGAAGATAATTAACATGAACAGATTTCAATTCGAGAAAGCCTCGTATATATAAATAAAATATTATTTCTAAATTAATTCGAGTATGTTTAATAGAAAATATTTTAATAGAAATCTAAGTAAAGATCTAATTTGTAAAATAACTAAGAAATAAGATAAATATAACACTTTCTTCCAAATTTTCAATTCTCACTCTTGATATTTTTGCCACATGAAAGTTTTGTAAACTCTCTTGATACATTTGGCAAATGTAAAGTATTTTAAACATCCTGTGTAAATCACACACGGAATATACTTCAAACAAACGACTTTACTTCGCGGGAGATTGCTACCAAAAATTTCACGAATTCAATGAAACAAAAGCAAATGTCGGCGATATTTATAAATAACTTGAACAAAAACCGTGCATAAACTTTCAAAACGGGAAACCGGATCTCGCATATTTTTAAAAATACTCGTTGACATCATAGCCTCCTCGTATCTGACGTCATCGAGTCGTCATATGAGTTAAAGTCGACGAGCATGAAAAAATCCGCATGTAGGCAGACGGTGTTAAATGCATCCGCTTTGTTTCGACATATCTGAATGCTGAGAGGAATTTATTTCAGAAACAATTTGAAAAAGATTTTGAGAGAGATTGAAAAAGATATTTCTAAAATCCATGAGAATTTTTTTCAAATTTAAATTCTAGAATCCGAATATTTATGACAGGATTACATGTATAAATAGGATAAAAGTTACCGTCAAGTTTTCTGCAAAAATATTAAATTTTAAATACGTCCATTAAATCAAATCTGTGATAAAATATTCCGTGTAGAAGAAAAATAATGATTGTAATAAATAGAAAGTAACGAAAAAATTCAATACTTTAGCTAAAATTAAGCACATTGTATGTGTGTATGTATGTTATTTGTATAGTTAACTTTCAGTTTAAAATAATGCTGATGCTATACTTTCTCTGTTTAGTCAACAGGAAAAGTATGAAATAAAATACAAAATTACGACTTCAGCACTGTTACGATGCGAGCTCGCATTTAATCGAACGGGGGCACTCGTCCATAAAGTGACACACCCTCGTCTGCGCGTCACATCTCGTTTAATTTACGGCACGCTTCAACCGCAGCGAAAAATCTGTGGCCAGAAAAAATGTTAGTCGATAGGTCCAACAGACAAGCGGACGATAACAAAATTTATCACTCTCGTGATTCGCGCGCAAAGTGTCAACCGTCGTCATCGACGCGATAACAGTCATGCACAAAACGAGAAAAAAATAAAATAAAGTCACATTATTTAATCGAGTCTTTCCATGCAAGAATCTCATAGCAAATGAGAGAGAGAAAAAGAGAGAGAAAGAGGAAGAAGAAATAAATTAATAGAAATTTATATTTCGATTTTGATTGATCGAACTCTTGTTTCAAAAAAGCATTATATAATTTGATTAAAAATCAATTTGTAAAAAATAATGACAATGTAGATGTTTCAACCATGTTATTAATTACTAATTCAATATCGATATTCATCGTCGTGTCAAAAAGGTGCCACGTCATTTAAATGCATAAAAGATCAGTTCTTATCACATTTGCAAAGTGAGGTTGATAATTAAAAATTTATTCTCTGAACGCAAGGCTTAGTAATAAGTAATGTATAATAACTTTTTTAAATTTATATTTGCAATATGAAATATCTTAGAAATCAGTCTCGAGTTCTATTTTTGTAAAGATACAAAATATGCGCGAAATTAATTGAAGAATGACTCTGTCGTGACTGTTCTACATAGGTACCGCTATGGTATGTTAATATGATTCATAAGTGGTCTAAATAGGATGTGCCAAAGTGGGGTTAAACGCAGCGACCCTGGACTGCCCTGATCACTCTCGCGTTGCACTCTGGGTTATAAGATCGAATAATAATCGATCATGCAATAAATGTCTATCGATTATGCTAAATCGCCTTGCTCTTTTCTGCTATGGATCGAACGATTATTCTATGCACAATTCCATTCATATATGTAGTCTATATAAATCAAGAAAATACTTCTGTTCTTATTTGCGAGCTTATTCTTCTAATTCTTCTTTTATAAATTGTATGATTTCTATTAAAATACAAGATAATTATAAAATGTTAAAAAGTTAATAGAAGAAATTTAGAGTTGAAACTTTCTTAGAAAGAAATAAATAAATAAAAATTATTATTAAAAATCATGTAATTATTGTTAAACTATTTAATATTGGCGCCTGCATAACTGAACCATCTTGTCAACACTTGTATAAGTAATATAATTATACATATATTCTGGTTTATATTAATAATTCTGGTTTATAGATAATTATGAAACAATTGACTGAGAAATAACAAAATCATAATCGCTTATTTCATTAAAAATTCTTAAAGTTTGTTTATTAAGTCAATTCATTAAGGAAAATTTGGGTTTTACTCATCCTCAAGAGAATACAGCTGGTGATATGAATCATAAATTATATTTGGGAAATATCTGAGCTTCTTTCTGAAAATACGTATTTTTTTTTAGAAAAAGATTATAACTTGAATGATATTTTTGAATCACATCTGAAATAATTTATGCTTATATAATGTATTGTTGTAATGCATTTTTATATTTTGAAAATTATATAATTAAAATATAAAGCAATAAAATAACGTTTAACATCGAGAGATATCGTTGAGTACGTAACGATAATCTATATCTGCAAAAATTTGATGAGTCTTTATCAAGGACAACCGCGATATTTCAAAAGAACAGTTAAATTTTGCATGATTTTTCTTATAATAACTACATGTAATTTTATATTACATTACATTTTATACAATTTAAAGATAACGAAATAAAAGCTTGCATAGAATAATAGAACGTAAAATAATATAACAGGACACGTCTGTCCGCTTAAATTTCGCTGAAACTCGCATAAATGTGCAGTCAACAGAAGAACATCTGCAAAACTGCTGTCCTAAGCGAACATTTTAAAAGCTTATTTCTTTATTAAGATAATTTAAAGAATAGATTAATCATACATCCATTATAACTATCGAACTTGCCAAACACATTAATTTTCATGGAAGATTAATTACACAAAGTAATACTAATTTATAAATGCGCTCCTATTTTATTGTTTTACAGAAATACATTTTTCTAGACTTTTGTTCTACATTTTGTCTTTATTTTCTTATATTATTTTTTCTAATTCTAAAAAAGAATTAGAAAAAAATAATAAAAAAATTTAGGTAATAGTTTAAAAGTAATATTAAAATAATTTCCTAGTGTAATTATTTTATTTCAACAACAGTATTTGCAACAGAAACAAGAGGCTTTATCATATAAAAACTTTATCATATAAACTTGTGATCGAAGAATTATTCGCGAAGGAAATAACAAGTTTAATTATCATCCATACTTGAACTCATTCTAATTAATGAAAAACTATTGTTTCAATTGTGTGCTCCTGCGATAACAAACTGACGTAATGCGTAAGATTGCAATTATAAACTAAATATAATTCGCGTTATTTCATCTCTATATTATATTTGATAATTAATAAATTATAAAATTAATTATAATATACGCATCATGTTCCACGAAGTTAATAAAAATATATACCGACCATAAAACACTACAACAACTGCTTAACAGTAACTGCACGATAATTGTGGTTACATTTTGCGGTTTTTTTATCGCTGTGCACATAGTAACAAGTTTCCTTGACGTTATTTTCGTTTATGTAATATGTACACCGATCAATTCAATAAGACTTTACAAACAATACTATATATATCTATAAATAGAAACAAAGAGGTTTTTTATAAATATTGCAGTGCATAATCATTCAACGCAGTTCAAGGCTATAATACACATATTATCATTCATACAATTATCATTGCGTTACAATATCTTACAGAATTTAATCATATATAATGTGATACGCAGAAACACATTTTTTTCACACGTACTTATTGTATGACAATTGCCTGGCAACTATTAATAATGCATGGGGCGAATAATTAATATTCCACATGAACGAGAGGATAATTGTAAAGGTGAGAGAGAGTAATTATAAAAAATATGTATACTTTATTCACGCACAATGTTTGCATATATACGACTTTCAGCATCGATAACGCAAAGTAAAAAATTGCAATAATTGCATCCCGTGATGTAAAAAAATTCTTCGCACACGGGCTAATGTATTACATATCATTTGTTTGCTAACTCAGCTCCAATGTTATTTCAACGAGAAAAGACACTTTGCACCTTCAAACATCTTATTTAATACTGACAAATAATCATTGTTAGTTTTCTCTCGCGATGTATTAAATTTCGATTTAGAATCAACGTTTGACACTTTTAATTTGAAGGCGAATTATAGCGTGAATCGAAAAGCAAAGTAGTTTTCGTATTTCGACCTATACGCGGTATCGCTGACACGAGCGGAACACAATCGTTATCTTGTATACCGCAAAATATATTTTCCTCCTCGAAGTACAATACATATCGGAATGGTTAAAATGCCTTAGGCATGCGCGCCACGTCACGTTCCTCGGATTCGTCTTGTCACGAACAACGAAAATCGTGACGAAGATATTCATGGCTGAAAGGAATGAGCATCGTATAATATGCAAATATCCCCTTTTTCTCGAATATCGCAGCTCGCGTGGTGTTACACAAGGTACTTTCGCATGTTATTTAAGTCGAGTCGTGTGTCGCATCGAAACTTTAACCTAGTTGTAAACCAGCTGATAAGCGCGGATGATCAGTATGTCGTAAAATACTACTGCAATTTAGCATTATCGTGTAAGTTTTAATTCGTCGAGTCCTTCTTTTATCGAGACAAATTTTATTTTTACACGAGATATGATGTGGCTTCGACTCTGTAAATTCGAGAGATAGAAGTGGGATTTATGGATTTATTTTATTATTATTTGGCGCAATTAATCTTTATTGAAGTGAAAATTAATGTATCCAGCAAATCGATAGTTTTAACGATTAATGAATATTGATACGATGAACAAATATTTCGATATACGCTTTATTCGGCTTTATTATATCTTCGTGCGGATTTTACCAGCAAATTTTTCTTATCTATAATAATATCACCATTTATTTATCATCATCATTATGCAAACAAGCACAATGTGCTGGAAGTGATGGGGAACGAACACCAAATTGAAAGATAACGATATTGCAGGAGAAGTTAATATTGAAAAGCTGATGATTCATTTAAATATCTTTATAAAGTAATAACAATTTTATCGGAAATCTATCGCAGCGGATCTCAATCTATCCATCCGTAGAATTACAGACGGATGCTGAGCGACGTAAAATAAAGGATTATTCACATCATCGACCGTGGAATAAAAGCTCCGCTTCGAGGAAACAATTCGTCGATTTTTGCGGTTTTGCCCGTCCCGTCCGTTCCTTACCTTTTTTCAATTGCTTTTGCTTGTGCTCGTCGGCACCGTCTCTCCTGATCCCCGCTTTGCTTTCACTCGCTATGAGACTCTCGCTAGTCTTCGATTTCATTGTGCCTGCTGGCTGCGTTGCGTAACTTCAGGGTCACAAGCCGCCCGCCCGGCACGCACAACTCTTCTGCCTTTCTGCTTTCCCCGCGCGAGAGATACCGATAAGATAACAGCGAAGAATCGGTGCGCGCGATTTGCATCAAAAATTTCGATTCCGGATCTTAAAGTAACGCGGCGATCTGTCGTAGAATCGTGACATTCAAATGAGATCTGTCAGCGAGAGAATCAATCGACTTTTCTTGATAAATCTACGTATCTTGATAAATCAAATTGAAAAATTTTACTCAAAAAATTGTAGAAAAAAAATTTAGTCGCGAGTCTAATAAATTGAGATTATATCATATGTTTCCTGTTTTTTTAGTCAAATATATTTTATTCGCGACACTCTATACATGCCGTTATGAAACAAGTAAAGATTCTAGGTAATAACATCCTTGATAGATTAGAGAGATATCAATTTTGCCGAAGGCGATTATGTTGTTTGCCGAGCAGAGTGCATTGATGATAGCGTGATAAATTTTTGCAGAATATAGGAATCTCGATTTTACCCACTATACATTTTCACTCGGGTACATGTAAATATTTATATTTAATATATACGCGAAATTTTATACATCGCAGGAATTTTTTTTTATCCGAGTAATTATTCACTTTGATAAGCTAACCTGAATTTCGAAGCAGTTATTCCGAATGGTGCGAAAAATTGACGCGAAATGTCACGATACTGGGTACGACACGATCGTTGCGACTGCCGATCGACGACTGCCTGTGAAGTGGAGGAGATTCGTGCATCGAGTCCCGTGAGATTGTCACCCGTACAGTCGACGCAGATAACGTTTACTTTTCACGGTTGACTACGCCCTGCGAGAGCCTAATCTCGGATCGGCAGAAGTAACTTCGCGCTTTGTATTTTGCCGCAATTGTTCTCGTATTTTCCTCACCTTTTAGCAATCTGTTTGTATTGAACATACAAATCAATACAATATTTGCAAAAGAAATTGCCTAAAAATTAGAATCTTATAAATTGATAGAATAATTTATATAAACTCGTATTAAAAATGCAAACATAACGAATCTTCGAATTAAAATTTTAAGATATCAAAGAGAATATTTTCAAAGCTTGCAACAAAGCTCTACAAATCTCTTTAAAAAATTTTTTATATAGGTATAAATTAGATCTTTAAAATATAATTTTTATTTATGTAAAAAACATAAGATGCAGTAAGATTACTGATATTCATCAAATTGGATGACTAGAATTGGAGGATGATATTTGAATTTATAAATGGAAATTTGTTACATATATATATATCATATATATGGCTTTAATAATTATAATTCAGTTAGTTGAGAAGATGTCCGGCGTCTGTCATAATTTTATCATCATGTATGCACGCGGTGTCCTAATTCCGTCAGCTTAAACTGATTTTGCACATAACAAGATTACATGATTAATACCAGAATAATAAACGTTCTTGCATTATTCTTATTCATAATAAGAGATCGTCCTTTTATAAAAATATCTACAATAAATTTTGTAAGTCATTCAATTGTATCTCGAAAAAATAACGGAGCAAGGCAAATTATTCTCCAGACAAATTTTGATACAGAAATAAAATTAATTAAATTAAATGTTACTCATAACGTTATGATAGTGTTACTATTAAGTTTTTACGATTTTAAATTTTTTATTTCTTGTGTGAGAAAGAATAAAATTAATATAATTTTATCTTGCTAATCAATAAGCATTACTGCAGTATGCAACTTTAGAATTGCATTTTGTTCTCGGGAGCAAGTTCAAGGACCCTCCGGCATAGTCAATGCACGCTGCGCATCACCAATAAGCACTTGGAATATTGATCTAGGATACAGGAAACTAGGGTCTTTTCAACTGGATAATCCAATATTTCGAAGATGTATAATTGAATATTTTTTCAAGACTGATCTCTGTATTTTTATAGACTACTAATATATTTTAAAATAATACAGAACAATGTCATTTTGACTTAAAGATTTCAAGCATTTAATAACTTTTCAAATAATAATTAATCTCAAAATTGGTCATAAGATAATCGTACAGTACATTTTACAGAAAAATTCTCGATATAATTGTATAAAAAAATAATTATATATAATTACTCACACGAGCAGTTTGTTACAAGGATTATACAGGTTTCGTACCAATTCCAAACTATGTATTTTCGTGCTCGACCTTTCGTTGACCAATTAGGGACCTTCACCGCAGGATTCCCCCTCAAGAAACGCAACGTCCGTCGTGTACAGGGAATATAGAGATATCGATCAGCAACGGGCTTGTGCAGTTTCAGCGAAACGCGTTAATAACATTTTCCAGGATGGAAGACCCTCGCCCGTAAATGTGCCAAGCGAGGGAAACCGAGAAAAGGATCAATACCGCGATACGTCAATCGCTGCTCCGGGTTAACGCGCTTCGTTGTTAACTGATCTATTATGTAAACGTTTCCTCGTGCGTGAAATGGCCGCACGTTATACCGTCTCGCATATAAGGTCTTCGCGTTTGCATACGTTTACGTATGTGTGCATTGTAAGATCGACGTCCACGTAACACCGCAGATCGAGGTTACGACAGTGTCGTAACATGATCGATAAATGAATGTCGAAGACGCAAAAAAGGAATAATCAAATCCACGCACTGCAACATAATTAATTATTCAAATGTAACATTCCGGGTAAAATTGTTAATTATTCGAAAAATAAATTTATCCAAAGTGTGGCTTAGAAATTGCTGCTTAATCTCTTTTAATGTTCAGATAGATGCAAATTAATTAACTAATTAATGAGTACTATATATTAAGAGATAAAAACGTGACACAATTTATCTCGTATTTAATTTTTATAATTTAAATATCATTAATAAATATCATTAATTTTTATAATTTAAATGTTATGTTCTTAATCAAGAAGAATGATAAAATTCCAATATTTTAATAAAATCGTCCGAACTTTTTTTAAATATGCATGAAAAAAAAATGCTAGAAAATATTTTTTATCGACTAGAGAATTGGCTACCGTGCAATATAGTTTGGAATTGGCACAAAAGCTGTATAATTTTTGTACCAAATTGCTCGTATAAATCATGTATAATTACTTCTTTATTTTTGCTAATGCCACGTAATCATGTAATGCAATTATCATAAAGATAACTTTCCATTTAAGTCTTTTACAAACTAATTATCTCTCCGATGATATATATATATATATATATATATATATATATATATATATATATAGAAGCCATTGAATTGCTCTAAAATACCATGTGTATCGTGTAAGATAAATGACACAAGAGTGACAGTTGTGTAAGGAGCGTCACGCCTCACTAACTATGGATCCGGCACGAGCGTGGTGCATCGGTCGCGTGAGTGAGTAGGAGATGAAATTGCAACGAGCGAATTACGGGACCACTGGCGTCTCTTCCGACGTGGCACGTAGATCAACCTCGTCTCGTAATTGCGATCGCAAATAATTCATATAATTGTGCGAGCAATCGACGGATATGCGATTCGTTCACTCGCAAGAGAGAGTGGATACGTATCGTGATGCGTTATACGAATATTAAAAATCGAGAAACCATCAAAATTGTACAATAAAATAGAACGAGAAAATTTATGAGAAAATCCTCTTTTTTTTTTAAATAATTCGTAGTCGTCTTGAAAAAGAGAATACATTGCAGCTTGTACGGTAATATCTCGATAGTATCGATGTTTCTCGCGTTGATAAGAAAAATAGTAATACTTTCAAAATATTAAAGCGGTAATAAATTGCGGCGGTTCTCGAACGCGAAAGCATCTATACCATAAGCAATTCTATTCACAAATACTCGCTCGTGTCGGCATTCACAACGAAACGTCAAAAGCGCGTTTGCAAGTTATATTTCTATCATGACTTTGGGAATATGTGTCATGTACGTTATTTAGAGCACAAAACTGGACGATTAGATTTAAGAATCTTGAATCAGAGAAAAGCAAAATATATGTGTGTATTATCATCAAGTAATTATACAATATTATATATATTAATTAATATTTATAATATTTTATATGTAATTGTAATATTAATATTATATAAATGTAAATAAATAAATATTTATATAATATATTAATATTACAATTACATATAAAATACTATATTATAAATAATATTAATTAATAAATAATATTATATGTGTATATTTACACGATGAGATGGTACATATATATATATTTGTATGATGATAATATATGTTAAATGCTGTATTAATATTTGTAATTGTATCTTATATTTATCTAACTCACAATTCTCTTTATCTCGTCTTTTCTTCGATTCAATATATATCGTCTTACAGTAAACATTCCTTGTTAAAGATGATATGGATTATATTTCTGATCTACATTGCTATGCTCTAAATAGCAATCTAAAATTAAATATGATTTTCTCTAGTATAGAGAAATAAAAATAGAATATAATCAAGAAAGGAAACTTAAAATGATTGAACAAGATGATGAATGATCGAATAATGCCAGATTCTTCATAGAAATCTGATTACATCGAGAATGCAACGCGACATAAATCAATAGAAAAAGAAAGAAGAAAAAGGTCGTTTTCCTCGCGCGTAAGATCAGAAATAGGGAACGAGCGAGGGGGAGAGACTCGTCCTTAAATAAAAAAAAAGAAGAAGAGTAGAAAAGCGGCTACAGGACCCAACGATGCGAAATTCTTCGGACAAGCGGGTCGCATAAAATGTGATATGCAAAAGGAGAAAAGGAGGACGAAGGCAAATAGAAAGAGCACAGGAAGAGGAGGGGACAAGGGGGATCCTCACGCATCACGCGTATACGCGCGGGGAAGGGGGAGGGGGAGGGTAGGCGTTCGCCCTAGAAAACGTCAAACCGACGGATTCACCTATTTATAGACCACCGAGTAAGTTCGCGGTACGAGCCTTTCGGAAAACATTAGCCGCTCTCGGATGAGCGCGAGCTCGTGAAAATCAGACGGAAACTGCACGACGCAGGGGCGTACCCCCCTTCCTATGCACGCGAACGAGCAAACGGACGGACGAACGGACGGACGGATGGACGCCGCATTCCTTCCTACTCTCTCGTCCTCTTCCTCTCGCCTAGCCTCCTAGTCGTAAGTCGCCAAGTCCGTCGACGCGAGAGACAAAGGAGGCGAGATAGAGAGAGAGAGAGAGAGAAGAGAGAAGCAAAGATCGAGCGAAAGAGATGCGAGAGCCGGCGTTCCCTGACCGCTTTCCGCTGATACTTTTTTTACTCACCCATCTTCGGGAGTGGCACGAGCTGCGGCGAAACGGCGGCGGATCCACGTCACGTGTAGCTCACACGGTCATAGCACAGCACTGGATGACGGTGGCGGGCGCGCGCGACGCGCGTTTCACTTAGAAAATCGCGGAAAACGCGAGCGACGTTCCTGACACAGTGCACTCCACGGCCGCCATTGTGGTGTCGCGCCGAACCGTGCAGAACTATGCGGAGTGCGGCGGCGCGCGGCTTGCGCATGCGCGGGCCGCGCGCCGCATCGCTGACGCAAAATTCGAACCGTCGCGCTCGCGCGACTCGCTGCCCGCTTCATTCGATATCTTCACGGTTTCTTTTCGCAGACACTCGAATCCTAGAAAAGAGGAAAAGGTACGTTGAAGCTGGTATATCTTCCTAAGCGAAAAAGTGTCGAGTTATTAAGACAATTTTCATGAAAAGTGGTGTAATATTGTATTTACTTTAAGGAAAAATTGATATTCAAACTCGATCGAGATTTTATAGGTTGGAATGTGTGCTGCGATCAATGTATATGTGTATAAAATAGTTTGATTACCTTAGCTGTGTTTCTTAGAATATTAATTCTTTTGTTACATTTCACACTCAATTTACCATTACTTATTAATTAACCTTGTTGATTAATCGATGATAATCGATGCCGAAGGGACAATAAATACGTGAACTTTGGCGCGAAGATTTTGCTGAAACCGCAGCATATGAATCGCAACATCTACGTCCATCTAGCGCAATATATTCGAACAAGCTGCAATATATATATTTATCATCTGACGATAAAACTACAAAACTCTCAAACACTCTCGGTAATTCAATTTTCTTACCAACAGATTGATTCTAATTACCCATACGAAGTAGAGATGACGGTAGGAGTTCCTACAGTGTCCCGATCTACCCCGAATGACGTTTGGCGCGATCCTCAACAGCAGCCCGAGAGAGCGCGCGTTAATTGGTGGGACCAATTAATTCCGACAAGTTCGCCCGATGCGATTAGCGCGCGTACGTAGTGGTGGTGGTGGCGGTTTACGGGACGGTAGTCCGACCATTGTCCCCCCCCTGCGGTCCCGACCGGCGACCGTCGCCGATCCGCGCCTCCGGAAACCGAGGAGAACCTGTTCCGACACTCGGGACCTTCTCACATTCTCGCTGCTTTCGCACGAAAGATATCGCATCGGCGCGACGCGCTCCTCTCCGGCGAGGAGAGCGTCTCGTCTCGCCTCGCCTCGCCTCGCTCGCGGACACAAATTAGCGGAGCTACCGGGGCTACCGGAGCTACGTGCCCGCGGCGATCTTCCCTCTCTCGGAGACGCGAGCACGAGTCGACGGTGAATAATGCGACGCGCGATTTGTTGACGCGCTGTTGTAATTGGACCCGCTGCGCTCGATAGATTTACGTCGATTTACGCACTGTCATTAATGTTCTCGCTTACCATTTATCGGATCTCATTATTTATCTTAATTATTTATCAAGCATTTCACCCGTTAGCTGCGAAACAACTGCTGTCAAAAGTTACATAAATGTAATTGCTTCTTGACTGACAACGTAACTCTATTATACTATACCTATCTAATTAAAATGTGTTAGCATATCTAATTAATAATTATTGCTATGACTTAAAAATTCATTAAACTATATATAGCGTAATAAATTTTATCTCCATTAATTATATATATATATATATATATATATATATATTTATATTTATATAAGAGGTTTGGATTAAAGTATATTTTTTCTCTTTAGATTCTTATTAATATTATGAAAATTAAGAACAACGATGTTAATGCTATACACAAATTAATCTACCGACTATCGAGCATGTATTCTATGTGAAAAGGTATTTATAATTGTATACAATTTTGCATATTATGTCCAGGAACGAATAATCGGAGCAGCGCTCGGCGGATGAAACTTGCTCCAACGATTT
Organism: Camponotus floridanus; assembly: GCF_003227725.1. Classification (NCBI taxonomy): domain Eukaryota; kingdom Metazoa; phylum Arthropoda; class Insecta; order Hymenoptera; family Formicidae; genus Camponotus; species Camponotus floridanus. Next base: position 399,977 of record NW_020229858.1, on the reverse strand, counting down.
AATCGAGATCCAACGCGTCAGCCCCGAGGTCGATACAGTTTGTTCGGCGAACTCGCATTCGAAATCAGGCCCACGGCCTACGTGTACCGCACGTCCGGATGGTCTACCTATGAATCTAGAAGGTCAGGAGCGCGGAGCCAGAGAAGGAAGGTAAGCCGGCGGTTGATTTATCGGCCAATTAGTCCACCGTATCGGGTGCGCTTCTCTGGTGCGTCTCATCTTACAGACGATATCCCGACGAAGACCGGTGCACGGGTTAAAACGCCGGGGAGATGAGAGCGTCAGGGACGCAAGGTGTGCGTTTTTCGTTGAAATTAAATTAAAAAAGCCCCACGCAATCGTTATTTATGAAACAAATAAGATTTTCCTATCTATTTATTTGTTTACACAAAGTAAGCTAGCTCAAAAAATTACATTTTTATAATTTTATTGAAATAATCGAGGAGGGAAGATGGTTTTACACATGTTTATTAATATTAATTTTTCTAAGTAAAAAATTCTCTTTAGCCTTTTCTTTTTCCAAAGTTTATAAATTTTCTCGTTTTCAAAAAAACACACCCTTGCTTATAAAAATTATATTTTTTAATTAGAAACTCTAATCTTGAATTGAAAATTATGTGTTCTACTATTAAGATTAAATAATATATCAAATATTTATATCAATAATATTATTAATTTAAATAATTTATATTTTTTTTATATATTCGTTGTTAATATTAAAATTAAATATAATATTATAAGAGTGTGTTCCTATTGTTTTATTGTTTTACAATAGGAATTTCTGAATTAACTTGTGTGTGTACTTTTATTGGCCTATTTTTATTGACTTTTATTGACCCATAATTATCTGATACTATTATGCATTTCAATAATATCTCCAACTATAAATTAATTGTGTCTTGTATCGATTGAAATACGTATAAGCCATTTAGCATGATAGTCTTCGAATTCCAAGAGCATTGACGTTTAAAGATGAGAGAGACCGGATTTACCGTTGCAATGGTTGCAAATGTGTGGGAACGGCGGCGTTTATTTGACACGCGCGACGAGTGTAGTCTTTTTTTTCTTTTCGGAATCTTGCTTTGCGACGGCTTCATTAGGCCAAACCCGCTTCGATTTGCGGTCCGCGGTTAATGACGCACGGGCATCCGCATCACACACGTACGCACACATGGGGAGAGAAAGAGCCCGTCTTTCGTATCTTAAGGTATCTCTACATGGCGTTCGTCAGCGCGCACCGTTTAACGCTTTAGCATCTTTACCCGAGGCTAAAATAGACGGTGGCTCTCTGCTTAAGCGTTCTCAGAAAAATCCTCGTCGCTCGAGGAAATAAAATTAAAAGGCATTCACAGTGTCAGTAAGTGGTCTCGATACGCTGCATCTTTGATGCGAAAAACGCAGGAGCGAGAAAAAGAGAAACGATACCTAAATCTCTCAGAAATACCGTCGAGTGATAGAGAAAATTTGTAAAGTTACAAATTACAATCAAATTACTATTAAATTACTATTAACTTTCACATTTTGTGAAAAATTGTTTTTTAATATGTCTTGCAGATATCTCGCGCATGTTCGGAGAAACATTGCTACAAATTAAAATATTAGAGATATTTATCCAGAGTGCTTTTTAAAGTGTGAAAAATTTTAGGAGATGATTCTTTATCAAAAATTAAGGGAGTTTTTCATGTAAACAAATACTCCTATATCCCTCCCTGTGGGACACTCCTCCAAAATTGGGGGTAAAAAAGGTTTTTATTTTTTTCTCAAATTTGGAAACAGTTAAAGAAATGAAATTAGGTGGATATTTTCTACTAGTAAAAAAGATTATTTATTAATTTTTTTTAGCCTCTTGTATTGTTAAAGGGCTGAAATTAGCAACTCCTATTCAATTTTTTATTAAAACTTTTTAATGTTTATATGAAAAGCCCCCCTTAATTTTCGACAAAGAATCACCTCTTAAAATTTTTCACACCTGTTAAGAAACACCCTGTATTTTTCTAAAAATACTATTAATACCAGAGAAATTAATATTTCTCAGTTAAATTAATTAGATGCAAGTTAAAAATGCAGAGTTAAAAATTTATGAGCGCAAAGAATTAACATTGTCAGCTGTCGAGAGACGGCACAAGAGCAGATCGCAAATTCACGTGTTGCCATTGTGATGATACGCGCGTTAACTAATGCTCGAAACACGATACGACGATTTTTTCACGAGCTAGCGACTTCGATTTTATTCTTCGTGACGGCGGGATCCGAAAAGGGGCCCCGTACGTGATGATTTGCCTCTGGCACCATTAGATCTGCCGGCTCGAATTTCAGTTATGCCGCTGCGAACCGAACGATTTAGCGGGTCCACACTGTTCCGCTCGTGAGAGGTCCCAAACTTTACGCTTATTGTCCAAAAACGCGCGAACGGAGCGACAAATTAAACATAATTAACGCCAGTACACAGATGTATTATTATACATGAGACGTAATGTGCTCCCAGGTTAATGCGAAATTGAAATAATTAAGAAATGATCTTTGCCAAGATGGAAAAATATCTCATTAAAATTAAATTATTTGAGGTACAGAGTTGTATTAATCTTTCATGTTTAGCCGACAAGTAAGTTCGAGTAACATCAACATTGCAAAATTAAAATTATTCAACGTAAATTATTTTTTTTTATCAAGTCTTGTATAAAAATGCCCACTGTATAAAACATTTGAAATCGAAATATCCTCTCATTTTTATCGGTCCTAAGAGTGAAAAAAAAAACATAATAATTATATGTCAATTAAATACATATAAGCATTTTCGAAATAGTATTGACCGCATTTTTTCCGAAATAAAAAACCCCGTCGAATATTATTTACCCGCTGAACTCTGAAATTTTATATTGAATCGGCTACATTGTTTATGGGGGGTGACAAAGTATCGCGGTTCACTGCCACGTAACGCACTAACGATAGAGCCAAGTGTTTTCTAAACTGTTTCCCCGCCGCGGTGGGTTTCTCGCGGTGCGAGCCAGCGCGGATAAGCGCGTGGCAAGAGAGGTTTACGATTTTACTTTATTGCCTCGGCGATGCATTGTCAAAATGTATTACAGTCGCGCCTGTATGGAGCGCGCGGTTTAATATCCTGTCTGCATTTAATCGCACCGGTATTAGAGTAGCGACTACGGGTGGTCCTATTAACCGCCGCGCCGCTACCGCGCCGGTGCGGCGGGTTTACTTCACCTTTCGCGGATATATCCGGCCCGTATTTGTGCGTTATTAGTTCGCCGTTACGTCACTCACGCTTTTTCCACCCTCCCCCTCCGAAAACGTTGATTAACGCGCACAATACCCGGGCCGGTAATTAGATGTCGATGCGAACGCGCCGAGCCGAGCCGGGCCGAGCCGGGCCTGGGCTAATTGGACCCTTGGGTCCGCGGATCCCGGGATCTTCCTGCCTCCGCAAATTTCGGGGAACGATTATATTAATACCGATTAATGCCGCTGGCTGGTGACTGCTTTCGGCCAGGGTGAAACCTTGGCGAGATTAAAATTGAGGGTTCTTATCTAGAATTCATGAATGAACTTCCTGAAGTAAAGATTTATTTCAAAAGTATTATATGACTCATTAGCAATTTTTTGTAGCTATGTTGAATTCCTTACTCGATATCCTCTCGTTCGAACTTGAAGAGAAGACTGTTGCCGGCTTCGGATATATTTCTGAGCGAATTTTGCACACTCTGGCCCGTCTCTCTTGACTTAACTATAATTTGCACGCCGTAAATGCGTACATACATTGCGCTCCGGTGGCACCGCATAGGACACGCGAACGATGAGAACTTAAACGTCGCAGATGTGCAACTATGTCTTGGTCATAAAACGCCGCCGGCAGTTAAATCTGTATTTCTAGAACGGGCAAACTTATCTTTGTAACGTCTGCATCTGCTTATTCCTCCGTCGATGCACACATTGCATTCCTAATCGTCCAAAAGTTTTGTACCAAGAGTCTTTAATAGAGAAATTTCTCTATCAAATCATGTTATACTTCATGTTATACTTCAATAACTGACGAAAAATTTACTATTTAACATTTTGTTCTTATTATCTAATTATCGCTTTATAATAAAAATCATGCCTGCATTTTATGGTTTTAATTTTATGTCTCCAATAAAAACAACGTTAATAAGTATACATAATAAAATATATAGGGTGTTTCTTAATAAGTGCGAAAAATTTTAGGAGACGATTCTTTGTCGAAAATTAAGGGAGGTTTTCATATAAACATTAAAAAGTTCTAACAAAAAATTGAATAGGGATTGCTAGTTTCATCCCGTTATAACAATATAAGAGGCTGAAAAAAATATTAATAAATAACCTTTTTAATAGTAGAAAATATCCACTTCCTAATTTCATTTCTTTAACTTGTTCCAAATTTGAGAAAAAAATAAAAACCTAATTTTTGGAGGAGTGTAACTCCACAGGAAGGAATGTAGGAGTATATGTTTAACAATCCTTCTTAATTTTCAACAAAAAATCATCTTCTAAAATTTTTCACACTTATTAAGAAACATCCATATATACCTTAATAAATTTTCACCTAGAGATGAAATATTTTTAAATCTGGCGTCGCGCATTCGTCATAGGAAGAGATTCGACGAGGGAGTATCGTTTGCACTCTGATTCGTTGCATCGTTTAATTTAATTTGGTGTTATCTTGCAAAATGTAGATAGGGTGCCATAGAGAGGGTGCGGGTGCAGAAAGCTCCTTTAACAGGCCATGATCGTATGCCGGGGACATTTTCCCGCGCCGTTATTGTATCCGATAAGTCGGGAGATAATCGCGCAGGCTGTGAGCGTCGTGATGTCCCTCGACGCGAGCTCGACGTTCGATTCTTCTCCGGCCGTGTGCGCGACAAGATCGGCATTATTATCGCGATTTGATCGATGAGCGAGGGGTGTTCGTTAAAATGTCCCCTCGCTTTCCGGTGCTATTTCGCGCGTGGGCGTTATCCTTGTACTTGCAGTTTGCGCCGAGTAAATCGAGAGAATAAACACTGATTTATGCGCGTTCGTAAATTTCAAGTTAAAAATTGATAATAGATAATAGATAAAAATGAATAATAAAGAGAGAGAGATAATATAATAATAGAAAGAGAGTATGTTGTCGTCTTTTCGATCCACATTTAAGCTACAAAATCATATCATAATCAGATAAATATTTTTAAATATCGATCTAAGCTATCTCTGTGCACTATCAATTCGCGAATCGTAAGTTTTCGGTAAAGTGGAGAAAAAAAGAGATGCCGAACAGGCTTTGTTGGTATCGGCCATGTTGCACAATCCCCGACGTCCACCTTCGCTGTCTGTTCTCGGCCGAGGACACTCATTCGCCAGGACTAAACCTGGTACCGGACTTCACCAAGACTGCTGCATATGTATTATGTGCGATTGTGTTCCAAGAAACTTCTGTCCGACATAGCGAGAGCGAGAACTCTGTTTGCCCTCCTTCCCCGATCTTGCTGTCTTTCTTTCGCCGTCTTACTACTCCGGTCGCATCCTCCCTCTTCCTCTTCAAGGAACTCTACCAGAGTCACTTTGCACCTGGCCTCTGTTTCTCGAGTCGTTGGCAGCTACTCGCGACGCTTCGAGCGAACTCGAAACGATACCGTCTCCCCCTCTTTCTCTCCCCTTCTTCAGCTCTATCTTGTCCAGACCTCCCTCTTTCTATTCGATACCCCTTCAAGAGAGGAAAAGAATGATCGAGATGCCGCGTGTCGATCGTCCATCTAGTTTAATGGCATTGCTGTTCTTCGATCTGCGAGTGAAAAAAATTTGCATGAGAATTCTTATAGAATGAATTACTTCTGATTCCTTTTTCGGATATTTGCCCCTTTAAATAATAGATTGCAAATGAAGGATAAACGAGATATTCTTTCATAGAATGAATAGAAAAAAATAATGTTTATAAAAAAATCATACACGCAAAATTAGCGTGATTATTTACACAATACCATAGATTTTAATAATTTCTACGATTTCTTTCAAACAAATATATAATAAGTAAATTCGAATATGCATTATTATATAAACAAATTTCCTCAACATAATAAATATTTAATTTATTTCACGAGAATATGTCGTTTGGCGTGCAAACAATATCGATTATTTTAATTGCTAATCGAAACCAATCGTATTTTTTCGATTCGAATGACCACATGAAATTCCAAGTGATTAAATAAGTCGACTCCATTCCGAATTGCATATAAATTGTTATAATATTTCTAACGTCAGTAAATGCGGCGCGTCCTTCTCACGATTAGCGTGCATAAATGTCAATGTCTGCCCCGAAGTCCCAGCATTGACCTTCAGCCCACGGTTAAGTATTCCAATTATTTTCATTATGTCCGGATTCTAATTGATTCAGTAATCGCGTGACAATCGCCGGAAATACATTCAATTGTTCGCATCGCACGTATCACGATTGACGTAAAAGAGACCGTCACGTATCGAATCGGTAACTAACTAGCTAATCTTAAAATCGCTGATCATTCATAGTCGTCATCAAAGTTCCACGTACTTGAACTCGATATAAAAAATGATTTGCACAATGTGATTGTGCTAGAAGTAATGCAAATTGCAATCGAGAAATCATGCACTATATTAGAAATTAAATATTTTAGCGACATTAAATCTTAATTGTGAAAATGATTCACAAGCAAATTTCTTGAATTTTGATATATCCATTATATCATAGCATTTTTTAAAGCCTCTAAACTTTCATAATTAATTCATATATTTGTAAACAAATTATACTTGAGAAAGAATATGCATATAACATATATAAAAAAATCTCAATCATGCTTTGAGAGAATACTTTTTAAAATAATTTTTTATTTACGTCTCTTTTTCAAGTGCTCTTTAAAAAGAATTTGGCTGAAATCGGTGACAGAGTTTCACCCGTGAAAGACTCGACATAAATTTTCTGCGCCGTATCCTCCATGAAAAGTAAAATCGATCCTCTTCAAATCGAGGGCAAAACGATGGCAAAATACTGAATGAACTATCCCGGAGTCCCATGAAATTCTGGACAAAGCGATACCGACATCTTCATCCCGGAATGATTTTCCAGAACCTTTCACGCGCGCGCGTTGCACTCGTCTCCCACTCACAATGGCGGTCCTCGAGCTACTTCATTGTCGCGGCTTACATTAATGAACTCTTTATCGAAAGTGACTCCGATGAAATTCATTCAATCCTTGAAACCGACAGTATGATTATACGTATTTTCGCATGACGCAGCGGATATAGACTTTTCACGAAAGAGTACTTCGCCATTTCGAAGATCAAATGAAATTCTTTGAGGTTGCGAATCGGGTAATGGTCGGCAAATGGATTTTTGCATCAATGATTTCATAAAGAATAATATTATTTGGCAATAATCGCATTTATGATATAATTTATCAGGATTTTCCGGAGATTTTGGATTTGTGTTCAAAGAATCACAAATTACTTAAGCGTTTGATTTAAGAAATGATATTAATGGTAAGTAAGTCTGTAAAAAGTGTGTGAATCAACTTCGGCTTTTCTTTGAGAAGTTTTAGGGATAGAGACACGTCGGCAGAGTGCGGGTGTAAGACGTTTCGAATTCTCGACAAAACTCGAATAAGTTACAGCTGAGCGAGCAGGACGTGGTGGCCGCGCGCGCGCGCACTCGGCCGTCTATAAACCTCCGACATAATGCGCCCCGAACGAGATTATTTCGCAATTTATCACCGAGGTCGCTGAATGCGCGGGGTGGTCTATTAGGTATCGGCGGGGGTGGCTGGCAAGATGGCGGCCAGTGCCGGCGAACAATTGTATCCCGGGCCCGATGACAAATGAAGCGGCAGCCGTCTGCGCCTATGACTTACGGCGCGGTTTCTTTGTCGAGGCTTCAGCAATATCACGAATCCTCCTCCTCAGGTGTTTTACTCGCTAGGAAAGTCTGCGTGAGCAACCCCCTCTACGTCTTCTTCGTCTGATGTCGTTGCTCGCTGGACCGAATTTGCGATTGCGATCGTGATATCGCGGCTATAAAAAGTGGAGGATTTATAGAGGTTTCGCTCCGAGTTTATCAAATTATCCTCCAGTTATCATTTCTATGGTGAATTTAGGACCAATTTCCTTCCAATGGCAATGTGATTTGTTATGATAACAGAAAGAATCGGGATAAATGAAGCAAAAAATATTTCTTCTAAATTTCATATAATAAGTTGTATTATTAACAAGATATATATCTTCTATTCTATTATTTTATTTTTTTCTATGACTTTTCATTAACTTCACTGATTCACTGATTACATTCATCACTGATCACACTAATTTTACTATTTATTCCTCTTTCTCTTTTATCTGTTAAATATTATTATTGTGTGGCATCACATTTTCATTGCGATTCTTTTTATTTGTCTAAATAATTATATTAAATAACTACACATTATATATGTATATGTAATATATATGAGATAATGATCTCATTTGCACACATATCATACGTAATGAATACGAATGCCATTAATCGTTAAATAGTCATTAATTTTATGAATCAAGCGCGACTTGGGTCACAAATACACACATATATATTAAATCATTTTAATTTTAATATCAGTTATAATGAATTGACATCATTGCATGACATTTAGAATCATTTGACGCACGTGTTGTGTCGAGTGATAAGCGTATTGATTTGCAGAAAATGCAGAAATTGTCTAACGAAGCTATCGCGCTCGTCTATCTATTGTGCTGTTGTCAAAGTGTCTCTCGAATAATTTGGGGTAAAAATATGAGTAACAGTCTTGGTAATGGTCTCGTATAAAGGTCTTTACAGTTATAGGATCGTAAATTTCAAGCGGCGGTTCGTGCAACGGAGTCGTAAAAAGCCTATTATCTAAGGAGCTCGCTTGGCGTCCGGTTCGATAAATCTAATATAATTATTTCGCTCGCGTCGCGCTCCTTTTATTATCAGATCAGACTAATTCTTTCTCTGATACACATGTATAATTTTAAAACTTTTTAAATGCTCCCTCTCTCTTTCTCTCTGCTAGGATAACGGAAAAATTGATTATATTAACTATGCTGACATTGTCAATCTGATATAGTTATTGGTTTACATATATAGACAAAAATTTACCATTTTATTATTAAAATTAATAACTTATATTACTGAAAGGAATAATAATATTATTGTAGAATAAATTTGTATTGTTCTTAAATATAAATAATTTTTATCATTCGCATCATTGAAACATATATAAAAATAATGTATAAGACATTAAGAATTATTTTCTTGAAGTAAAATGACATAAAAAAACTCCTTTTCCTTTTTATTATTTAAGAATAGAATAAAGAGAAGAAGAAATTTTCTCATGTCCTTTTAATGTTTAATTTTTAATATTAAATTAATGTTTAATTCTTCTTGATTAAACCAAATAAATATTAAATCTCAATTCGAGAATTTCTATTTCTCTTGTCCTGAGAAGATGTAGGCGAGAAAAATATCGGGTCAAAGTCGCTGAATCGGAAATCGGAGTCTTTCGCTTGCTGAACGATTATCTTACCATTGAGCTATTCAGATCCTATATCCCGATACTTCTCATTTTCCCTTCGTATATAAATTTATTGTAAATAATAATAAAGCCTTTTATGTCGACGTGACAACAAGTTAAAAAAATTATAAGTAAGGCTCTCAATGTAGAATGCAAATTTTAAATATCACAGGCTATAGGAGCGGATGGTCATGTGTCAATTTTACACAAAATTATTCTATAATAATATATTATTTCTTTCGATAATATAAATTATTAATTTTAATAATAAAATGCTAAGTTTTCATAAAAGAAAATTACAGTTTCCTTACATTGTGGCAGATATTACATCCTGCAATTTATCTCCTGGAGAAATTCTGTAAGAATTAACGAGATCTCGTCGTAAAGTTTCGCGTGCGTTTATTAATTCCATCGGCGCGAAAAAATCTGTTAGCATTGGACGAAAAAATGCAATCCCGATTCAATCTCCGTTATGGGATGTAAAAAAGGGAGAGAGAAAAAAAACAAAATACCCGAGGACGAAGGGTAGGCAGGACATGCCCGCAGGAGCGTTCGCCGGACGCGTCACGGCGATATCCGCCTCCGCGAGCGAGGGAATAAACGAAACGCGTTTTGCGGAGGAGAGACGTAGAACACGGGGAACGGGGGATGGCCTCGCGCACAGATCCCGCACGAAAATAGCACAATAGCTCATCTCCCGCCCGTTGATACGGAGCACAGTCGCGGTGCTCTGACTTATCGAGTCAGGCATATTTAATTTCCGCTCTCACAGCGACGACGCCACACGTTCGCGCACGACGTATAACGCGAACACACTGATTCTCAGTTACGCGCGTCACCCTATATAGGCGCGCGCCCGCCCTTATCTACCCTTTTCCAATAAGACTTCCTACTGCGGAATTACCCCTTTGCCAACGCGACACAATATTCGGCTTTCTATGGCGCATTATGCGCCGTCTTTTCCATTCGGTCACTTTATCACCGACCGACGCTAGTTTTCTCTTTCTCTCTTTATGATGGCCGCGCCGCCGTCGCCAATAAAACCGTCGACGAAGTTGGCCGCCCGATTTCCGGTAAAGCCGTCAATGACGGGCTCTTTCTCGCTCGCGAATAAATTTTTTTTTCAATCGCTATTTATTTTCTTTTTCTTGTCCCTCATGTGTTTTACGGCGAAAAAGCTGTCTAGTTTTACCGAGTGCGCGATTGTTCTCGGCTGAATAAAACCGATCGAAAAATACGATCCGAGCGTATACCTCATTTCCGCCAGTCGTCGCGAATTTTTCTCATTAGCTCGCGATCATTTTAAATGTCGCGACGTATGCATGTGCATTTTTTCCCTTTTTTTACTCCTCTGTTTTTTATTTTTCAGCGCGACTGTCGCGCTATAAAAATACGCGTGGCGAGTCGCTCGTGCGTGTGATCGGCCACGTGTAGCCGGGGCTCTTTGTCCAATAAACGATATCACTTTGTTCCGCTTCGTCGTGAAATCGATTCTCATTTTCAAAAGCCTCGTAAGCGAAACGTGCCCGTCGCTTCTAACACTTCACAATCGATTCCAGTGCTTTTCTCGTCGTCGGTAACGACGCAGCGTCTGGCTGATGTTTCCGTGAAGTTTATGAATTTTATTATTCTGTCATTTTATACCTTGACAGAGAATCCGATATTAATGCCGTTCTACGAGTCCTATGGAATTTATTATTTTATCGCTTCACATTTTAATACAGAAAGACGTTACAGATTGTTGAAATACTGATCAGAAAAATAAATTATTTATAAAAATATTTATCTTCTGAATAAATATATGTCAGACACCTACGACTTATTTTAAGATATCGAATGGCATTTAAAAAAAAATTATTTTACGATTCAACTTATCTTAATGCACCCTATAAGCACCGTCGATCCATATCGCCTAAGTAAACGGCAGTATCGTCTTATCAGATAACTACGAGGAATATCGCTTGGTGGCAATTCATCTCGTAGCAAGAACAAGCACAATGGAGCGACGCGATTTTTCCACGAAAAGCGCGATATCTGCAACGCGGATGTAAGTCTGCGTGCCACCCTCTTTCCCGGATCCCACCACCGATACGTCATACTTAATCACCGGTCATAAGTCCCCGGGGAAAAGGCCGAAGGGGAGAGGGAGCTCTGATGCGCCGCGCCCTCTTATGCTACCAGAGATTTCCCCTGGTAAACCACGGTAAACCATACATAATAGACAAACAGAGAACGTATGGGGTCCGTCATCGTGGCGCTTGACTTTTGGTACGTAATGCAGCGTCAGGAGGGTGCATAAATCGTCGGGAAAGATTCGTCCGAGGATGGCCCGTGCAACGTTGTAAAAATAACGACTGATCGGACAATAGTTTCGCTAGAGGTTGCCCTCTCTAAGGATCTTGTCCGCGAATCTTCCGCTGGGCGAGATTCAATTTAAGAGTGCGCGACGTTAACCACTTATTTATATTGCCGGATAGTTTCGCATCCTTCCACGATATGTGCGTGAAATATCTCGGAATGAAATATTTCAGGGTCATCGTGATTGCTTGTGGAGTGAAGAAACATTTAACCCTATTTTCATTTTATATTTTGGAAATTTAGAAATTTTTTATAATTTGTTTTTGCGATTAGCTAATTTAAAAATGTGGTAAATTATATTTTTAATTATGTTTAAAAAAACTTATATCATCGTTGATTTCCAACAAAATTCTTGAAAAGATTTCTATGCTTTTATCGCTTGTATATTGTGTTATATTGTTTATATCACAAATATATAATAAATTTATCATGATATTAATTTCTTTTTTAATTTCTGTGTAAAATTGGAGGTATGCTTACATAAGAGAAATACGTATTGAAAAGCCAATACTGATCGCGGCGACACCGACATGACGTAGCTACGGTGGTTGTTTTCTCGGAGATGTCTCGCGTTCTCGTTCTATTGTGCGACGATTTCTGAAACAGATCCTTTTTCCTTTGTCTCTGCTCCGCCGTCGGTATGAGAGATCCTTTCTCACCGTAGAACAAGTTAGTAATTAATTTTTGCGAATTACTCGGCAGTCGACGTGCTGCCACCGGTATACGTGCAACTGGAGCAATATCTTTCCTCGTCTCTTGCAACTAGTAATGGCTTTAATTTCATTTATATTGTGCAAGTAGAATTATAGAATTGCGGAAATTTAAATAATTAGCTCTCTCAAAAGTTAATATATTACAAAATTTGAAACGCGTGTTAAAAATTCATTGTCATTGAACAATGATTACGATAAGCAATTTAATTGCAGGCAAAAATATTAATAACTTGTAGTGCATGATAAAACATTTTGCAATGCAGTTACGCATTATCGATTATTAATGATGTTAATCACGAACGATCGAGGGTGAATAACAGAAGTGTAATGAATATCGTTGGTAATTAATCATTTCCCGTTTCCAAGCCACCTAAAAAAAGTAATTGATTTATCTGCGCGTCAAGATAATCGATATCCAGATGATTGAATTATTACAATCGATCGTTACAATTCCGGAGCTCTAAATTCTATTAAAACAATTGCTAACTCAAACAATTTTTATTTATTCATTTATTCATATATTTTTATTATCCTTTATAATTTTATCTAAAATACAAATCTACAATCATCTCATGCACGATTCATATCTATTTGTATAGTGATCCTTATGTATTGATACTTTTATCGATTCGCGTATCTATTTCATCTACTATTAATCACTAGTGTGTGTTTCATATATCTTTTATTTTAATAATTTTATTCAAAAATAGTATTTGAAAATGCACATAAAAGGGAGGTGCATTCGCGCGTGCGACTAGTAAAAGTGAAATAAAATAATTATGCCTTCTCGATTGAAACTCTGATTCGTGCCGTTGGCTCGTTCGCAGCCATCGCGCCGTCAATGCGCGGTGGCTCGGCACCCCCTTACCCTCCGTTTCAGCACAACTCAATTTCTCGTTTCATTCTCCAGGCACGGTCCTATCTCGTTCGCCCGCCTGAGTTCCCCCGACGGCCGCGTATAATACGCCACCTACCCAGTTATAATAATGGCACGGAGGGGTTGGCACCGCCACCGCCGCCGCCGCCGCCGGCTCGCGAATGCCAGAGCACTGGTATTGGTTGATATTTCCAACAGTTATGTAATTTCCTGGGTATTGTTGGGAGCTCCCGAGAGCTGCTACTATACCTACCTACCTACCTACCTACCACTCCTATCGTCCGCGAACGCGGATACGAGAAGGGAGGATGGTGGAGACCATCCACTACCATGCAACGTGCTGCAATACGTACTTTTCGCGCTTGTATTACTCTCTTTCTACTAGAATTCTTCGGCCGCGAATTTCGGGTTATCGTTCCAAAGAGACGTACCGAGGTGGACTTAAAAGATACAATATTATATACCTGTATCTAACGTGTTAAGCTCGAGTGAATTCGTTCAAGCTGCTGGACATTTAAACCGAAGAATGTAGCGATTATCCAATGAAATTCAAGTTATATAACATCAAGTTATGATAAAATCAAATTTATAAAATCATGATGAAATCGATAACTTATTAATTTTAATATTAAATTATATCGTGCGCATTTTTCAGAAGTAGCCTTTTTAATTCTCTCTCTCTCTTATCTTTTTATATAAAATTATTCTACAAATATTGTATAAAAACTCTCACTATAAAAAATACATATGTCGAACGAAATCTTTCTCTTTGAATTACCCGTAGTTTTATTTATAAATATTCCAATATTTCTTACCATAATCGTGAGCATCGTAAAAAAAAGCACTGTACTATATTGCGCTATAAATAACCTAATAAAAAATAATAGTACATAAATGCACATTCTAGGGTTGAAATGTACTAGATATGAAAATGCAAAAAATACTCGCGCGAGACAGCGAAATCGCGCGATAGTGTATCGTGCTATGTCGTTTCTACGGTAGCTAGGGCGGAATCTGACGACTTCTTGGCGGTAGCACTTATATACGATAAGGCCGTTATCGAGAGGAGCGTCGTGATGCTCCTACTCGGTAATTTCCTGCGTTTTATGGGCTGCTTAAGGAGCATTCGCGCACAACCCGACGCGCTATATCGAATTTGTGAGAATTAGGACGGCAATCGCAATTTCTATCTCTCGCTGTAATAATACACAAAGGAACGACACGGATATCGATCGCGCGTTTAGCCCTTCACGCCAATATGTAGAACATTGATGAACGGTTTATCAAATTGGTCCAGCGCAGGAATCATTTACGTCGAATAACATTCATAGAATTGACACGCTTAGAATATATTCAATTAAAAGAGATGGTATCTTTTTCCATATTTTTTTTTTCGCACGCTCTTTAGGCGCACGTATATAGATTAATAAAGAATAGATAAAATTTAAAGCTGCGCCAGTTGTCGAGTCGCTATTATTTTTTTTTAGTCGAGCAGCTATTTTTTTTTCTCGCTCGCCGCGTTGTTCTCGGCTTTCTCGGTTAAAGGCGCGCAAACGTCGGCTCTCCCGTTCTACTGGCTGCCGCATTAATTCGCCGTGGTAATTAAACTGCCGCGTTATTGCCGGCAGCTCGATGAAACGTGCTCCGACTGCAACACAATCCGCGGATTTTCCCGCGTATTGGCGCGGAGCTGGCTTTAGTTGTACCGGAAAAGGCCGCGTTGCGGAAAACGTACGTGTGGCCGTGCCGTCTAAGGTACCACTACTACCATCATCATTTAACCAACACCGTCACTTATCGGCAAAAGCGGCGGACTTCTGTGAATGCGGCAATGGCGCGGCGACGCGTAGTTTAATTAACAATGAGCACGTCGCCGCGACGTCAGGCTGAATCGCGGACAATGAGAAGTTGTCAGCGGCGCGAGGCTAATGCGTGGGTTGAGGGGGGAAGAAGAGGGAGGGATGGCGTTGAACGCGGTTACACGCCGCCGATAATGGTCGGGAAATGTTTTGTGCATCCAGCCTGCCGGTTTTCGGAAATTAGAAAGCAGCGATATATTTACGGCGACGCGCCAGTAATGGCAATGGGAAGAAATCGATCTTTCTCTCCCTCTCCGAGAAGTAATGCTACAGAACAGATTATCCCTTTGAATTAACTCGGGAGAGGTGTTTTTATAAGCTAACTTGTGCTACAAACTAATAAAAAGTACATATATAGTTGTATATTATTACATTGTTAGATGGTTGTAATAGACGATTGTATTCTTGTCGTTATTTGTTTTTTCCGAATATCTGTCAAAAAGCAATAAAATTTTTTGAATTAAAAAAATTATGAGAGGTAAAAAGATCGTGAATGTAACAGAATCTATAAATCGAAGTTTATCTTACAAATTTATCGAGAAAATTAGAGAAAATATTGCCAGATCTTTACACACATATTTTCGGAAAATTAATATATATGTATATAAGAAATATATATAAATATATATATAAAAATAATACATGTGAAAATTTTATTGCTTTACGTAAAATATAGCAAATTGAAAGCAATCATGATAGAGTATATAAAAAGGCATTATTTCGATTTAATAAAATAATCAAAATTAGATGACGCTAATATCTACAACTACCATAATATAGATATAAACAAAATAACATTTCGATACTTTTTTAATTGTATAGATAAACGTATAATTTTGCAGAACAGCATTTATTTCAGCACGTAATTTTATCGTTATTATTCGAATAATTTCAATGTTTGAACTTATGTCGTGTTCGAGACAGCGACTCGACTTCTGTTTCGCTGCGAGGAGTTTTCGCTCGCCATGCGGCTCTTTGCACGCCGGTGACATCGATGTCTCGAATCCGACTCGTTGGTTAATATTGACTAGCAGCGGTTACGCCTGCGCCAAAGTGGCTGTTTGCCCTGAACAACCCTCCCATTTTAACTCACACCCGTCGCAACCTCCGCGCGCCAATGTTGTAGTCGTTGCTAAGCCCACAGCTCCCGGCTTTATGAGCAGCTAATGTAATAATTGTGCGGCACGTATTGCATTTAATGAAAAAAAAAGGAAAAAGGATATTGCAATGTGGTTTCAGATATGAAAGTACGCCGGCTTACACCACATAACACCTCTCTATTCCCGCTTCCGTCAAATTAAATCTCGTTCAACTTCTATAAGACGCTTCCGTATTTTTTGAGATTTTTTTTCATGTACCTTATTACTTAGAATTTTTTAATACGATTACGAAAAAACTTTAATTATTAGTTGTAATATTATCTATTTGTTTTCCGTGTATTTTTATTTAAATTTGAGATATTTTTTTATTTGGAAATTTTTATTTTGTTTGACCTATTATTTAGGATTGTCACAGTTTGAAAATTCGAAAGATTCAAATGCGTGAACAAGATTCAATTAAAATTTGTGGCTAATTGAGCCGTAATGTTTGTCGATTTCACTGAGCCATAAATGATAATGTCTTCGACGTCGTAATTATGCGACAATGTGCCAGTATGTCGACGTGGCATTACGTTTAAACAATTCGGTTATCTCGGCGAGCTGCAAGCTCGACCAAGTCATACCGGATCTCGAGAAAGTTCAGCAATACGAGCTAACGTTGATAACTGCTTCGCAAACGGAGATGTGCATCGTCGAAGTGACATGTTTGTCTCTATTAACAATTATCACAAGTCGATTGATCAAACATTTATTAATATTATGTTTAACATTAATTAACTTGATTTATTTTATCTGTGTTTATTATAGTTCGAATAAGATTTGAGAAAAAAAAACAGTAAGAGAAAATTATATAACTAAATTATATATATATATAGTATTAAAATTATATAAAATTATATAATTAAATTTAGTAGTTGAAGATTAACGTCTATATTCTTACTTTTGTTTAGCGTCGCATTTAATATTAATTATAAATGAAAGAAATGTAATTACAAATGTAAAAAATTGATATTAGATTCGATATAATGTAGAGACAATTCAGTACATGTGAATTAATTCATCTTTTTTCAATACAGGACGCAGACTAATAATAAAAAAGTCAATGAATTCTCATCGAAATTTCCCTCTTAATCGTCGTATCGATTCGCTACCCGTGGTCTACGAGGTGACACGAGATCTACGAGCCGCCCTCTCCCTCGGCCGGGAGTATTCGCATTCAACTGTCGTCCTTTCGTAATAATTGCTACCGATTCCCGACCGCCATGCTGCATTTCCAGGTTTTTACCTCGACGAGCTTCCCCTCCCTCTTTTACCGGTCGTCTCCCCCTCTCGACCCTTCCATTCTCCATGCCCTTTTCACTCCCTCTTCTCTGAACATTTTCTCTCTCTCTTCTCTCTCTCTCTCTCTTTCTCTGCCTACCCTCCCAGCCTACCCTCCCTCCCACTCACCCTCTATCTTTCTCTGCCCTTTTTAGACCCGACAATGCTTCCTTCGCTCACGATTGCCCGTCCTCGTCTGCTTTCCCTCGTCGAGAGACGAGCACGCAGACTCTTTCGCAGGCATGTATTTACAAGTACACTGTGAATGTTCTCCTCGTTGCCTTTATCGCGGTCCTCCTCCAGCCTGAGGATTTCTTCGTCCTTTGCGCGATCCTCTTCTAGACACCACGGTCTCACCGATATGCTCTCTCTTTGTCACCCATTTCTGGACGTAAACGGAATGAGAAAGAGAGAGAAAAAGACTCGCACGTTCACGTGTCCACGGACACACGTCCGAAATCGCCGAGATGGAAGAGTCTGCTTTCCTCGTCCTACTCGCGAATACGGATAACATGGCCGCCCCAGTGGCGCAATTAGAGCAAGCCTGCGCGCGTGTACGCCGGCTACAATATCATTAAGATAGGACTTGCCCCGCTCACCTCGGGTAATCCTCGATCGTTTCTTTTTGACTTCTTTCTTCCATCCACTTCTCTCTCTCTCTCTCTTTCTCTTTCTTTTTTTTCTCACTTTCGCTCTCGAGGCTCATCTTCGACCATTTTATAGCGTTAATCACCACCGGTAAGAAGGGGAGAAGATAAGCGAAAGAGGGCGGTCACTCGGCAAAGGGAGTGAGTGCGTAATGAAGAGGAGCTAGGTCGAAGATAATTGTTTAATTGTTTAATTATGCACGAACGATTTTCCCCAAATAATTTCATACCGCGACTCGAATATGTATGTTTCAACTGATAATTCTGATTTATTTTTTCGTAATGAATTTGATACTTTCTATTTACACACATTACGAATTGTATTCGATTAGATGCCGACACTGTGTTTCGTTAACAAGTTAACCATTATTTATCAAGATTTGATCTGGCATCGTTTCTCGAAGAAGTCTTGTTACCCTCGACCGAGTCCGGGACCACAAGGACCACCCCTTCGCGAAAGTTGCAGAGACGGGCGCGGGATGCAGGGAAGAACAAGCGCATCTGCGTGCCGCTGGTATAAATCCTTATAAATTGACAAAAAGCGGCTGTATCGGCTGCCGAGATCTCTCTCGTGCTAACCCATTCTGTGGAAGCCCTTCCTTCTCGTTGCCCGAGCTAAAAGAGAAGAAATTCTTTTCGCGTTGCGCACTTCCAGATAGACACGCGCGCACACGCGAGTATATATTTTATCGGTTTATGCGTAATGAGTTAACATAAAATATATCTAGATAGTTTGCGGAGCTATATTTTCAATGCAAGATTTTTTTCTGCAATCTTTATTCAATTCAAATTTCATTTGATTCTTATCTATTATCTTTTCCATCTTTATAACTTTGCTATTAATATATATATATATATAATAATGATTGAATCCCGACAAAAATTAGAGATGAATTAGATTAATTTTAATTATTTTTTCAAAATTTAAATCGCGAGAATGTAATAAACGAAGCTACGTGAACAAAACTTTATTTATAGCTTCGTTTATAGTTAACGAATCTCGAATTTAATTAATAAATTACTCTGCAACTGAATAGATTCAGTTTATAAATAAATCTTAATGGGCAATATATTATTTGATGTAGAAATTAAATTTATTTAATCTCAGTTTCTGTAATACATTTTCATGGTTTAAAGTTTAAGCTTTAATTTTTTTCAAAGACCAAATTATTCGATTTCTTTTTAAATTCAAGCCTTTATAAATTCCAAGCTTCAATTGATGCAGAGAACAAAATGCCTATATTTTTATGATTCAAGCTTATCACTGTGAATTATCGATTGGGGAATTAAAGCCAGACGCTTATCTTGCCAGTCGCAAATTTGCAATATATTAATTGTAGACGAGTTTCGCGATTCGCAATCGTGTACGGCCCTGAAATTTTCAAGCAACGAGCCCGAAGAAGGGAACCGATCGACCGAAGACGCCGCGAAGAGCGGTTCTTGTTCCGTGAGTGTCCCGAGTACGACCGCGGAGAGTAAGACAGTGGCCACGAAATAAGAAACCGGTTGGGACCCAATTTACTTAACAACGGCCGAGAATCCAACACTTACGGATGTCCAACGGAGTTCTCGCTGAGGCCCGCAAGGCGGTCTGTGTTACCTCGTTAGGCTTATACATGTGTGTGTGTGTGTGTTCCTGCGTATGTAAATATATGTATGTGTATTCACACCAATATATCGCTGCCGCCATCACTTTTATTGTTATTGTAATATTAGCAGAAATGTGAGTTATCGTTCACCAATATATATCGTTATATTATTTGAAAATTAAATTCTCATTATGCTAATTAAGTTAATCGCACGTAGATAGGTATTACATTAATTACGAGATTACGATCGTGCTTGCGGGAAGAAATTTAGTAGACAATATTACATTCGATAAAGTTTGTAAATTAATTATCTCTTAACTATTTTAATCGATGAATCGCACGTGCGGTTACTGTTTTATTATTTATGATAGAATATCAGAGTACTCCGTTCACGATAATCTATTACTTATTACTCTCAAGAATTTCCGTTGGATCGGTCTAATGAAACAGATAATCTCTAGTGATATACATAAAACCTCTTTCTCGTTACGCGATTTTTGACAGTTAAATATGTTTGTGCTTAGCAGAAAACGATCGCAATTCACCCATCAGCATGGTGAATGTCGTCTCTTCGTTTCCGTCGTCATTATCACCCTCATATGAGACTTGTACAGTAGCCGGCTACTAATTTCAACTTCATCAGAAGATAAGGATGGAATTTTTGCCGATGAGGATCAGCAAAGCCGGCGCTAACTCACGGCCTGCAAACTTCTTAATTTATCTCACCGTGTGATGCGATAATTTCGATGTGGGGCTATCACGCGATTGCGATAAATTACATTAAATAATTCGTCAAGAGTGAAGCACTTTTTTTCTTCGTCAACACTGCCGCAATAACTCAATAGTGCATAATGATGATTATCTCAGAGGATGTAAATTAATATAGTTCTCCTTTCCTTGCAATCTTAAAAAAGATTTTTTAAAGCATCTTTTTAGCAATTTCCGGGGAGGAAATATAATATTACTCTTATATACATATTTTGTAATTCATTCTGCAAATTTCATCTATAGTATATATAATGTAATAAAATATAGTATAATATTTTAGAATTAAAAATATGTAGCGAAAAAATATGCAAAATTTAATATCATGATCATTTAAACGTCATTAAAATTCAGTATAAACCTGACAAGTTTTAGAATTATTATTTCGCGCAGACATCGTGCAGACATTCTGTTGAAACTCACGACTGAAAATAAACGCTAATATCCTGCAGCAAGAGTCAATAAAAAGCATACGGATGCAAATAAAAAAATAATTCTTCGTAAAAATTATCTTCCCCATAATAATCATGTAGAGCTTGATGCGAAGACGATCTCCTTCGATTTGGCGCGGTTTACGAGCGCAATTATTATAAATGTATCTCGAGTTCTATTTTAACAACCTGCGGAGATGTTACAAAAGCGGTGCAGGCTAATTTACGCATTCGCGTAACGAAAATAATTGCGCGTATTAAATCTGATTATTTTACTGTTCACCACATAAACGTCGGCCAGGGACGAACGGGGGGAGGAGGAAGGGGGCGAAGGGCTGGGGGGAGAGTGTCGGATAGAGGAAAGAGAGATATCTCTCTAATTGTGAGTATAAGTTTCGCGTTTTATTTAGTTTACTTATCTGCGCCTTCATGGAGTGCGGACGCTCGCTAGCTACTAATTTCGGTTTCACCGATCGAGATAAGGTCGGCATTTTTATCAACGTAAACCGCCTCGCATCGCCGAGTTCTTAATTTTCGTCCTTAAGGCTCGTCCGGCATTCCGAAGCGAATCGTTAGATGCGCTTACGAATGACCAATAAGCGGTCCCGTTTAATCGACACGCTCGTCAATAATGTAAAATTAAAGGATATCATCTCGCCGGTTACATTCCACTGCGCGATAATAATAAAGTCGCGGTATGTCTTGATACGAGAGAGACATCGGTTCGTCGCAATGAAGGGCCCGTGAAGGGGGAAGCGGATATTTTACACGATTTTATACGAATAGCTCTCGATTAAGGATAAATCGATACATTATCGCGTATCTCTCGTTCGCGACAAACTTAAACGAGCGAGCTTTGCGATGCCAATTGACGTCGCCTTTGTTTTTTTGCCAGCCCGATTTAACGTTTACGATTTTATTTAATTCCAGAATACGATATACAATTGCACACGAGAGGCGGAGATAGCAAATAAATTATTAAAATATTTAATTTTTGTATTCTTATAGAATTCATAAAGATAAAAAGAGAAACGGATGGTTGTTTCGATTTTTTATTAGACCGATCTTTAAATGTCTTCCTTACAATCGGCATCGAAATCACCGAGATTTTCGATTAAATTTTCAACGCGTAACACATAAGCCGCATAGTCGACGAGAAATTTGGAAAGGGCATGATAACAATTAAGACGGATAATTAATTTCAACGATGCGTGCGAGCGTCGCACGGAGGCTTCCACACTATATCAGAAGCCATGGTGCGCCATACATGAATCGTGAAACGAGACGGCGGCATCATTCCTTAGAGCCGATGACAATCTCTCCGCAGGACCGGCTAGGTGTGGTCCTACGGTGGAACCAACGGGTTTCCAAGAACGCGAGCCATTAGACCTTCTGGCTGGTGTTATAAATTGTACATCGTTTAATTAGGCTCTCTCTTCGCCCGTGGCCGGGCCGTGTATAGGGACGGCTCGGTTATTTACCATTTACTCCTGTAGCCCCTTACGCGGTATCTCGAAACTACCGTGCATCAAATTGGATCGGAATTGGGAACGAAGGGCAGCCGCATCCGGAGGACCCAGCCGGATAAGACAACAGCCGGAGGCGATTGTAGTATAAATCTGGATTCCTATTCTTCATGTCCCGAACGGTTCCGTTCCTTTTCATAGTCTTCCCTTCTCCCGAACAAATGTAAAAAATTTGTAAAAAATAGTATCTTCAACACATTAAAAAATTTGTAAAAAAAATAGTATCTTTCACACACTCAAAGTCCGAAAAGCAAATATTGATGCTACAAGTAAAAATAGAAAAATTCTGAAAATAATTGCTCCGTTGGGATAAATCGACAGCGCATCGGTAGAAACTGAGATGAAAAAAAGCGCCGTCGAAATGGCGCACTTTTGCATTTTAAGCACGCAGAAAGTGCACGCATTCATGTTGCGCTGAGGTAATCAAATTTTATGACGACATTTATGTCGTTTTGGAAACATGAGCGTCGGTGTTTGGCGTAACGCGAATTTCTCACTCTCAGTTTGCGATTCGTGTTTAATCGGATAAACGACGGGCATGTGTGTAAGCGAGCACACGTAGACAGAGGTCAATTAAGGAAGTACTTGGGACTGGTGCTTCCCCTTTGCTCTCTCGCTCGAAAGCTCTAATTATTTCTTGCTCTCCGCGCGATCACTTCCGCGCGCTCAAGTATAGGTGAAACTATAGGCGTAACTGCCGCTACCGGGAGGATCGCATACTTAATTGGAATCCGATAAGCGCACACGCTTCCCACGTATGTGCACACTCAACCTTTTCCCGTTGATATATCTAAATAGCTAAATACGGATGGTTCCAAAATTAAACACAAACCGAGGCAGAGAAACACGTTCGCCGAAGAGAAGAAGAAATTAGGAGGATAATAATGTGATTTTTTCAGCAATTTAAATGATATCGCGATAATAATGAAGCAAATTATATTATTATAATAAAGATATGATATGTTCTTTTTAATAATTATTGTCCAAATTAATTTAATATCTTGTTACTTTAAATTTCAATTATAGAAACATTAAAATATTTTGTAGCAAATTTATTTATTTATTAATTTTTATTGTTTGATGATTTTTTAAGAAAGTGAAGTATTTAATACTTAGGTACACAATATTTCGTTCGATTAATGAATTGAAGGGATTGAAATGCAAATATATTAAAAGCGAAAATTGTTTATGGAACTTTATCTTACTGACAAATTCGCGGTAAACTGGAGTGTCTCGGTGAGGATCGAAATGACTGGTCGATTCGCGCGTCGATACTCCTTAGCCGTGGAAACGGGTTAACGTCCGCGTTATTTTTGCTCGAAGCTGTCAACCCGAGAATCCTTGCGCTAACAAGGTGCCGCATCGATCCAACGTTCGAGTCCGTTTTTCTCGATAACCCTTTGGGAAGTGGCGGACGTTCGGTCCTTCGTTGCGAGAGGATCTAACGAGGGGTTGACTTTTTGCGTATTAAAATATCGACTAATTGCCCCAGGATTCTGTTATCGTTTTTGTCAGCTCCGCCGCGGACGTGATCTGCCATTCGAACATTTCCGAAATTTTCGACCGAAATATTGCCGTATGTTTTTTTCGAAACAGAAATAATTCGTAAATTCTTTTACGTAAAATTTATGTGAATCATTTTTATATCAAATAATGACAGATGTGTTAATAGAAAAAAATTAAATAACAAAATATAATAAAAGCGCTATTTTTAAAATCGTCAAAACAAGTTTAATTATCGAGAAATAATAATATTCTTTTCAAATACTAAGAGAAAGATTAAATTTAAATTTTTGAAAAATTTATCTATTTTTGTTGTATTTAAGAGAATTCAAGAATCTCTGGAGAATTCAAAATCACCAGCAAAATGTTAAAATCTTAACACACTTGTTATAAATATGTATAAACGTGTTTGTAAAGCTAAATAAATATGTTGAATAAATACATTAAATCAATATATAATGACAAATTGCATTTCAACGAGGATAAATTCGAAGTCTGCGAAGGATGTCGACTGATCGGCGAGAAATCAAAAAAGAAGTTTTCTCTCCGTCTTCATTCATATTCATAAAAACGAGTTCCGTTCGATAATTAATAGTAACAGCATTCTACGCGATACGGCAAAGCTGAATCTCTGGAAATAATTATAATCTTTTCGTTTTTCATCGCGCCTGCGTCTGCTTAATCGCGAAGTTTCGCCGGCGAAATCAGATGAAAAAACGAGCGTTTACGTCGACAATTCATAATGCGGCGTCATTTCATCCTATTTACAAACCGGTCGTCGCGCCAACGACTGTCGAGGCAGAAAGATATTAAAGTGATTTCCGTCCATCCGCCCCCGTGCCCCCTTGCGACGCTCATCGCATCGCCGCGCTAATTGCTCCTGGAATACCGAGAGTCGCGATGTAACATCTACTTGAACTAGAATTCCACACGACAATCGTCTCGCGTGTAAAACGCCTCGTGCTTTCGCGCCCGGAAAAGTGCCGGTGATTAAATTATATAGTTATTATCTCTTTTTATATCGCGATGCCGCTTTTTATCCCACGAGCAGACTCGTCTTGACGCGCGATGGGATCGCTGATAATGATGACGCAGAGATTTTCTCTCTCTCTCTCTTTCTGTATTAATTATAAATTATTCACATTATTGTTGGATATTTTTTTTATTTAATCCGATTATTTTTTTCTCAATTTCTTTTGATGGAGAATATCAAATTACTCGTCAACTATCGATATGGAGCCGGAATTTACGTCTGTAAAAAATCGAAAATTTACATTTTATGGATGAATGTGATTGAGATAAATAATTTTACGAAGGAAAAATACGAGGCCCAAGTACGATAAAGCAAATGATATTACTTATGAATTTTACTTATTATCCTTCTTCGCCTTTCCTGTTCGTTTTATCGCTTAATACGTGTAAGAACGACTATCAAGCTTGTTCCTAATTAGGAGCTCGGTTCCTCGGCAGACTTTTGAAGAGTCCGCCGAGACGCGTTTGCATCGGCCACGACTTTCTTGCGGCCGTAGCGGATAACTTTCTCGCCGTAAACGCTTCGATGCCGCTTCGTAAATTTCCTACGAAGTCGGAAACGAGATTTCGTCCCGATTCATCTTGCCGGCAATTACTGGCAACAGCACATGATCCGAGCTCTCGCTTACCGATGCGTCCGATTTATGGTGTTTCGACGCGATCATTTTATTTCTCTACAACATTTATCGAAACATGTTGCCGAACCTCATTCCTTGAAAAGCATGTGAGTTGTATACATATGCATGCGTTACTTTTTATAATATAATAAAAAATCAAAATAATATAAAATATCTTTAAAATTAATACAGGAAAAATTCAATGAATTTCAATGAAACTAAATGCATTTACCGAAAAGAAAAGATAAAAAAATAATAAGAAAGAAACAAAAATAAAATCTAAATAACTACTATATATCTGTGCTCTTTTTTACATTTCCTATATGTTATCTTCAAATCTGAGATCAAAATTAGAATAAAAATAATTAAGTTTAATCTTCGGGATAAAATTTTCGTTTCTCTGATTATCTGTAAGACATGAATCCAAACACCGGTGCACCCGTTGAAACAGTGGCGAGCTTCCAATTAGGAAGGCTCCTTCTCTTAAATATATAATGCCACCAAGATTTTTTTCTCTGTTTCTGCCGCACGACTTGATTTTCGGTAGTGTCTTCGTCTTTCCCATGTATAAATTAGTCCCAGTCGTCACATAATGGTGTGTCGAAACGCTACTGTAGTATCCCGGATAATGTCTTCTCTAACTTATCCTTTCTTTGCCTTTTCTTTCAACTAGCATTCTCTTCTTCTCTTTGTCTTTTTCTTTATCTCTCTCATTTTTCGACACCTATTCTTCTTCGTCCGACTTTCTTCTTCTCATTTATTTCTCTTCCACTATGCGCATATTTGATCTTCCCTTTTGCCTCTTCAGCCGTCACCATTCCGTTTCCTTCATCGTGATCGCTCGTTCATTCGTCAGAGCGGACTGTTTAATTTACGGCCAATTAATTTGGATAAACTGAATGAGCGCAGAGAATCCTGCTTTCGGTATACGCGTTTAACCATGAATATTTCTCCCTCTCATTCTTTTATTTTTTTTGGATCATTACGTATTCTTGCTCTGTTTTGATTCTTTAACAGGTGATCAACTCCTTAGCGACGGCGAAGATTATTGAAGAAACTGTCATCATCAAATGTAAACAGAGACGGAATATATACATATATGTACATATGTAGCCAGAAATTAAATATCGAAATTAAATTCTTCAACGCATCTTTTCGACTTCTTTTTTACATATTCATAATGTTTATATCCCTATATATTTAAGTTATTTTTAATTTTCGAAACATATAAAAAATTAAAATTAGGAGCTTGATGCAATCAACACATTATTTCTATAAAGTATGAAACATCAAAAATTCAAACAGTATGGAAATTTAATTTTGTCTCGTTCTGAAGAGCTTTAACACTGCCCCAAAATTGATAGAAATAAAAAAATATTAAAATTTGTTGTTTCTTGTGTAATTAAGATGCAGATGTTATTACTTTTGTAATTGTTATTACTCTTGCGACTCGCGTTTTATGAATCGCATTGGCAGCGGCATGACTAGAAGGGTTACAAGGACACAGCTCCCGAAGAAGTACGCGGAGAAGTTCAGTGTTGTCGACGGAACTGCTTGGTATTCCGCTCCGGTCTGAGGGCATAATTGGACGCCAGCCGGCAACGCTCCTCCGCGTATCGCGAAGACAAGAAATTATTCTTTAATTAATTGTCAGCGCTCAATGTGGCCGTATGCGTAGAATCGGCGGGCACGGTACATAAATTTCATCTATATGGGAGTGCCGACTCTCTGAGGTCGTGCCGAGTAGCGGAGGCGGTTGACTGGCTTTGGAGAACATAAGAGAGAAGGAGAGAACGAGGGATCCCCAAACAGCTTCCGATTTACACGAGTAGTGAATATCTGGCGCCTGTTTGTAAAGCTCTTAACGGTGAATCGTCGCTCTTAAGGGATCTCTTTGCGCTTTGCCACTTGTCTCGTGATGTAATTGATTTCTATGTATGTGATGTATTTGTATTCAATTTCTAATTTGGTAGCATTAAGACGAAATCGGTTAATTTTAATTAAATGATAATATAATGATCTCAAGATTAAAAGATATATAAAAAGATACAAATATTCATTATTCACTTTTTTAGTCTTCTCGAGACTTGCTCTCTAACTTTATTGATCTAATTAGTATGTTAAAAAATTATTGTCATAAAGGTAAAACCATAAATTGCAATATAAAATAATTGAGGTAATTAGATTCATTCATTTTCTTATTAAATCTTCTCATTTCTTGTTAAATAATATTAGCAAGAGCACACAATTTTCAAGCTAAGTAAAAGTATAAGGAATGAAATGCAAATCATATTTATTTTAAATTATTTATCTATCCATTTAAACGACCTGTAATATTGATAAATTTTGTATCACGAATCGATGAACGCCTTCGAATATTACAAGCTTGCAACAAAATGCGAAAATGACACGACAATTATCGGGATAATTTCTTTTGGAAAGTTGCGCGTCGCCGAAAAAAAACAAGCTGCAGGTACCCATATATATATGCCCACACATTATAAAGCGAGACAGGTGCACACAGCCAAGACACATACAAATATGAAAGCGACAAATGAGCGACCGCCGTAGACATGCGTGTGTGTTGGTATCTTCTCTACATATATTTTATAATTAGCCGCGGGTCCTCTCTTCGATAAATCAGCGCGCCGCCCAGGCTTAAGACTTAATTAAAAATTTAGTCAAAAACCAATTAGCAACCACGGTGGATTAACATATTTCTAATTATCTGGCGGACACTTTCGGCCGCCTTATACCATTGGATCGACTACTTGCCATATATGAAGCCGACCTGTCGATGACTGTGCGATATATTCGATAGCGGCGAGTAAACTCAATATGCTTCTTTTTTTTTTGCCTCGTCTCAATAAGACGGACACCTCATTCGAGCGGAAGTTACGTTCAGTCAATTAGGTTATTGTATTATTTGCAAATCGGTTAATTACGCTGTCAAAAAGTTGCTGAGTTTATTCGTTAATTTTTTTCGATTAAAGTTTCCAGAAAAATTACTTTTCATCTATTTGTATTGTTTTGATATGTAAAATGTGATATAGATAAATAAATTGTTAATACTGATGTTTAAAAGATCTTGAAAAAGAAATAAAATATATACTTTTTATCGTATAATTTTATCGTACGTTGAGTTTGTATAATAAAAAAATTACGTGTATATTGTATTGAGGGTTGGAAAAATTGACGGAACGTAAATACTGAAATCATTTTTATTTCGCTATAATATACCTTCATGGATAAATTATCATCTTACATTTATACAAGGCGCATATAGGTACGTCTAGAACCGTGCCACATTCGTAACTTCAGTATTTACTGTCTACGAACGATTCCACCTCTTCGATTTATACATCGATACAAACTGATACGCAATTTACACATGCTTGTATCGTTTTTTCGTATAGCAAAAATTCCACAAGTCTGAAAGACATCAAGATTACAAACCGTATTTGCCGATGAAAAATCAATACTTTATAATAATAGCTATGAAAAGAACATGATGTTGATATTCCTAAGATAACTTGTGAAAATATTTGAAACATTGCAACTTGATGTTTTAAAAAAATTTTTTTGTTCAGAGAGATTTTTCTTTAATATATTGTTTTTAGGGAGAAAGTTATGACTTTAATAGATAGATTAACAGATAACTTCTTTTTTTAATCTCTCAGACTCGTAATTATTTAAACATACCTCATAAGTTCACGTCATGTATGTCACTGCACTTTCAATCGCTCCATATTTAAATCAAATCCTGAAACGAATGTTGCTAGATGTTTGCTAACGCGGTTCAAATCGTTAAACTAACTCTCGAACGCTCGCTCTTCACGATTCCTCCTTTTGAGAATAATCGAAGCGTCCTGTACACGTGTGTATATATACATACGTACATCCATAATTATCGTACGAATGCGTATCTATTTACACTATATACACTCATATTTTTCTTTGAGATCAAAGCTTGGGGCGCCGATATATATTCTATCATTTAGAAAGAAAAAATATAGTATCTTTTAATTAAGTTACAAAGTTTTTTGAGAAATTTTCAAATGATTCGATTTAATGTTTTTGAAATTAAATTATTTATATATCTCTGGAGAGATAAGACGTTTGGATTGACGCTATTGCAATTTCGACTTTCGACGCTAAGCGATTGAAATTTTTAGAATTCTTATAATTTTTAATTTTAAAATTATCAGATTATGCTTTTTCAATGTTTAATTCTGATATTTTTAACTTCTCTATATTTTATATTTTAATTCTTCCTCACTAACTTTATCTGCTCCATTTCTTAATTCCCAAAATTATAATTATGCAAATTTTCAAATTTCGGATTTCCGCGTTCTTGAAGTAAATATTCTCGTTTCTTATAAATCCTTAATCTTTGGAATTTCTGTGTTCTCTGAACTCATAGATTTTATACTATCGGGTTCTTATTTTATAAATAGATTGCCAAATTTCTTGAAGCGACCATGTCAAAAATGATTTTTTAAATCGCACGTATATAATATTCTAACGTATTACTATTAAGGTCGGTGCCCCGGCGGTCCCATGAACATGGCCGCTGCCGCCGCGGCATGAGTATGCCTAGCCATGGCAGCTGCAATGAAGGGAGGCACTCCTGGGGTACCAGGCGGGCCCACCCCAGAAAACATGAGTCCCGATCCGAAACTGGGATGCAGAAGGGGCCTCGCGGATAGTCTTAGTTTCTCTATTTCCGCCTCCTGAAGCCTCTTCGCCTTAGCTCTTCGATTTTGAAACCAGATCTTCACCTGGAACATAATGGTATTTATAATTAGAGTGATAATAATTAGAGTAATCATAATAAATAAGTCGATAGCGGAATATCAATAAAATTTGCTATTTTATAAATGTAATAACATAGTTTCTAATATTTTTGTAATATTGATAGCAAAGAAAAACAAAAAATATTTAGACTATCACATGGCATCGATAATATTTAATTATTTTAAGTAGAATACAAGAGTCAATTTATTTATTAATAACAAAGTGTTTTTTAATATATTACAAAAGTTATCGCAACAGTTTTAAAGATTTTATATATATAAATAATTATGTAAAAATTATTTTTTGTATGAACATAATTATCTGAAAATTAGAACGATTTCTGAGTTCTAACTTCTTTCTCTGTGCCGTTTAAGTCATTGAGAAAATATTGCCTCGAAAGATGTGAGAATTCTATTATGTATTGTATCGACATATTTTGCGAACATTATATAAGTGCTGCGTAATTATTACTCGACATCGCATTTAAGAGATTTACAATCGGTAAACAACATAAATTACTTATACGTGAGCGCAATTAATAAAATAAACACTCTAATAATTAACGCTTTGTTGAGTAACTGAAAATATTGGCATAATCGGTAAATAAAATTTTCTGCGCAAAAAAAATACATTAGCATTTAGCGTGTCGTTAGATACAAAATACTTAGCGAAAAAAACGTCAACTTCTGACAAGAAATTATCAAGGCATCGAGAAATCCTCGATGTCATAAGACACGCGTTGTAACTCAAGTTTGAGCACAAACGAATCGAATTGATGTTAAATTGCGTTTAATTGTTATTTGTACAGCTGTTTGCGAATTCCGACGTTTACGCAACTGTCACTTTGAATCGACAGCTAATTTGCGGTGCTTTGCTACAAAAATGTAAGTAAGAAACGAGATGCTTCGGTATTTGAATTATGAAATCGTTTTCCATCGATGGGACTGTTAACAAGAGCACACATTTTGATATGCGTGAAAGCTCGGATATATAATAATTCATACATAATCAGATGATTTCTAGAAAAATATTGCTAATATATTCTAAAAAACATTTCGATTTTAAGTCGCTTATAACACAATTAAACTAACTTTGTATTATCAAAATTTTAATCCATTGGAAAATTGAGATTTCGGCCAAAGTAAGCTTAGGAATGAAAATAGAATATAATATCGAGTATAATTATATTCATTCATCATATAACAATCTAAGATAAGGTTGACTTTAAAGATAAGTCTCTCATAAATGCTACTATATAAATATATCAACTGTCTGTGATTCTCTCTTTATAAAAATTGCTCTGTTCATAAAAATCATATAACCACGCACGAAGTGATAAATTATTTCATAAGATCATGGAGATGAATGTCGCCGCGAATATCACGATTTGAATTGTAGACATACCTCTTTGTCCGAAGTGAATAATGAGAAGAGAGAGAGCACAGTCGAAGGAATGGTTTAACGGCTTAAACGACACGAGGAGATGGCGAGGTAATCGTAGCTTATCTAAGCAAATGAATGCGATGTAGCTTCATTTCGACTGATGCATTGTAATGAATGCGCAAAGTGTATCTTAGCACGCTAACCGCGCGATATAATAACATAGTCTGTTACACATTTAGTAAGGAAGGACGATTCAAAGTTCAAAAAAATACAGAGAATAATAAGACTGTATCTATAAAAGTAAAAATAATCTTCAATCAATTCCTCTAAGGTGCATAAAGATATATATAAATATTAATTGTCAGAAGAAACATAGCATCTTTTTTTGATTTTGAAATGGAAGAAAGTTATATCATTAAAATGTTTAATATTTGATAAAACTAATATACCTAATGAATTGCAACCATTTTTATTAATTATGCACTCGTTGACATTTCGTATCTAATTTAATATTAATTTGAAATATAAAAGTCGATAAAATGCGTATTGTCTTTTTATTCGAATTATATTAATATTATAATATATATCGGGTATATAAGCAAATATATATTTCTTCGTACGCTTAATAATATTATATGTATATAATTAACTGTTCTCTAAGCTAATTTACATATATTCGCGGCACTTTTAGTTTTAAATAAATCCTCATAAATGTCATGATTATTAATCTTTTTTTTAGCGTGCACTCTGAACATATTTCTCTGAAATATCATTATGCATAAAAAGAAACTTCTTCAAAGAATTAATTGCTTTCATGTCTCACCTGTGTTTCCGTAAGATGGAGAGACGACGAGAACTCTGCTCTTTCGGCTATCGTCAGGTACTGTTTCTCGCGAAATTTTTTCTCGAGCGATAACAGCTGCTGCGTCGTGAACGGCGTTCTTGGCTTTCGGTTTGGCTTGTGCTTTCTGAGAGTGCATCTGACCGGGCCTGGTCCAGGCCCCGGTAATCTTAAGTCCCCTGAAAACAAAAAAAGAAGATGTGTTTAAATAGGATTAGGCTTTCTATCTTTATGCAGATAATTTACTTATGATGTCATCAAATGGAAAAATATGCGTGGAAAAGATTAGATGTCAAATATAAAGATTTAATAAAAATCTATTGTACGATAAAATAATCTATGTTTAATCATATAAAACAAAATAATTTTCAATTAAGCAAGAGTAGACTTTAATTTACTTTATAAAAAATACAAATATATAAAAGCGGATGTTATTATGCCTATTTAGTGGAGACATATTTCCGATGCAAGATGTAAAATTTTTATGAAAAGATTATTCAATATCATGATTCGAATCTCATCCGATTTAAGCCGGTGTGAAAACATGTAGAAAGAGATAAATTAAAATAACATTTCTCTGCTGCATTACTTCGCTATTTCTGCATCATTAGAGGGAGAGAAAAAGAGAAAGAGAGAGAAAGATGATTATAACGATATCCGTGGATATTTGTATTCGTATTTGCTATTAAAACGTCAGTCCACCATCTTCGTGCACTCATCGAATGATAATGAACGTTGAATGTGCAACGTTAGTTGTTAATTTATGAGTGTACGATGACGATTAGGTAAAATACGTTTTCATAGGTTTCGCGATGAAGCGATTACAATCTCACGGCCACGACGAGGGTGCAAATTAAATAATAAAAATCCGATTGCGCTCGAATGGGCAGAGCGAACGGTGCCTAATCATCGACCTATCATTCTGGTCTCATACATCCGGTATAATTATCATCGACCGTCGTTGTTTACAACACGTGCAATTAGCTGATAGTGCATAAAATCTTGCCACCTTTTCATGATAATATAATTATTATATATCGACAGCAGTTCGCATTTTCCTCTTCGTTTCATTTATAAACTTAATTTAAACCGTCCACCCTCTACGATTTATTTAATAAAGTATTGTGAAAAACAATGTATTATATTATCTATCAAATGAATACAACAAGGACTTACACACAATATTGTTGTGTTATCAATATTTTTATGTTAGACAATGATTAATATCCAATATGACACGCATATTTTTAAAACTACACACAATTGACTAAACGAATCGGCGTATGTTAAAAATTACAGTTGCCGATAAACCTGTTTAATGCACGCGTGTGTTCTATAATTACAAATGTTATTTCCAATCCTCATAATTCTATGCTATGACGCACTCAAAATAAGCGACTCGTATTATTAAGAGCAAGAGTAATTGATATCTCGTAGAAGTAAACCTACGTCAACCAGATGCGTGGTTACATCGCTTGATTTTGTACTGACTGCGTGTTGGCATCGCGAAAAAGTGTTTTCGACATCCGACTCGACGGAATGATGACGATTTCGCGACGGCGAGGAGGGCACGCGTGGATTCCGTGCGCTAATTAACGATCGGTCGTGTACAAAAAAGGCACGGGCCGCCGGCATTGTCGACCGGATCAGTCCGAGACACCGGTATTACGTCTTTCATTCTCGTTTGCACCACTCGTTCCTCGTTTCGCGTGTATTGCCCGGGGGAGGCAGGCGGTTTACGCACGTACCCGATCAATATGTTCTCCCTGGAGGCTAATTAATTTCTGCTAATTAAATACTTATTCAGACGGATCAAAGCTAGCAGGATCTGCTCACACCGTTTTCTTCCCTTAAGGACGTCGTATATGGATCGTAACAACATCACACGCGGTCTTTTACCAAACATACTACTAATGGCATTTTATTACCTTTTATAGTGACACTTTATTTTCATATTGATGTAACAGTGTCAGGAATTGCTGTTTTAAGCCGTTGAGTCATTAATGCAATTAATATTCCAATTACAGTGTTATTTATTTATCTTATGAGCAAGATTTTTTGTTAACATCAAACATAAATAGAATAATAATATATAATATGTGTATAAAATGTAGCATGAATTTATCTGTAATCTTCAGGAAATAATATTTTAGAGATGAGAAGGGGAATATTTTCTGAAATATAAAAATCTTTGAATATACGTAAATTTGTTTTAAATTTATAAAAACGAGCATCACTAAAATTAAAATTTACAACCTGTTCCATTGGCATTTTTGTAAAGTATCCTTAATGTATGTTTGAGTTTACAAAAGAAAGTATGTAAGAAGATACCGCAAATCTGCGCGCAACGAGACAATCTGTCGTTACGTCGATGTCCCTTCCATTCACACGATAACATAGCGATTTCATGTCGCTCGCCAAAGTTAGCCATGCCGCGCACGTAAACGATCAATATGTTCTTCTTGACTACTAATTAATTTCTGTTAATTACCCGATCGCTGAAACACGCACGCGGATAAGTACATCGCCGCAACGAGCGTTGGCGCCGATAGATCGATACGTTCTCCTTCGACTCTGCATTATAAATTTTCGGACAATTAAATGCAATGGTAAAGATTGCTTCAAATTGTGAAGGTATAAAAATGTATATTACATTCAACGCTAAACCACAATATTAGAATTATGAATTTTAAATTCAGCTATAATATAATAAAGTGTAAAATAATATAAAATATTGTTTATACTATGCTATAAATTTATTTTAATAAAAAAATCAGGCGGGTCACAATTTACGCGAATATTTATACAAAATAACGAAAGATAATTACTTGCATTACTTTCGTCAATAAATGTTGGATTTTTGAAGATGTCGAGGTAAGACCGCGCGACCAGCAACATCGTTGGAACGACTCAGGCGGGTAATTATGTCCACGGAATGATAAATCGTCCAAAATACTTTGTAGAACATCATTGGACGCGGGATGGGCGTCGTTAATTCATTCTTGCGCGTGCAATCCAGATAAATGCGTGCGGGAAGCGCCATTCGAGCGTTATAAATGATGTTCGTATTTATAATTTTCGAAAGCTGTCGTTCGGCAAAGTGACAAGCTGCAGTATTATCAAACTTACGAGAGAGCCCCACGTATGTATATAATCTCCTCATCATTGTCAGCTAAGGAGTGTTAGTGAAAACTGGTCAATAAATTTTTCTTTCAATTTTTCAGATCCAAGCAAGAGAAACGCGCGATTCGAGAAGCGGTTTAGGATACAAAAATGTCACGTGTGTGTATGTTGTATGTATGTGTTGTGTGTGTGTTGTGTATATGTAGCAAACAATTTTACAATCAATTTTAAATTTCTTTGTAAAATGAATATTATGATTAAATAGATGTATATACGATTATTCTTTAATTTCGGCGGTTAAAGGTTAATTCGCATCGCTTTAAGTTTATTGAAAATACTGAAGACTAACGAAAGAGAGGTGTCGTAAATCATAGTTCTCTGTAAGTGAACATCATCTTGGAGCAAAAGCAACAACGTCGCGACTGCAATAATCGCGAATGATACAATAATGACGCGTATCTTGCTGTGCTTTGGCTTCCGTTCTGAGCGCTGGTAATTGGTGTCGCGGAAAAAAAGACGAGAAAGACAAATCGTAAGAGGAACGCATAGGGGTGAGATCGAGAGACCGAAAAGCGAATGGTTTGTCGGTTGTGGTTAATAAAAAACTTTGTCGAGCGACATAGCACAGGAAGCTGAATGCGCTACACTAAACCTAACAGGCCACTTTAACAAGAGCAGTTTTTATCCGGTGCCTCTTGAATGCATTATGGATGTCGTGAGTTATGTATGACTCTATCATGTCGAACTGTTTGCGATCTCGGTTGGCGCGCGGGCCGACCCACCTTCGTCAACTTTCCATTTTCTGTCAGTAACATCTGGATAAGACACTCTTTCTCTCTCTCTTTCTATGCGAGAGTAACGCATAATACTCTTATATATTTTCATCAAAAAGAGAGAAAGAGAACTTCGCAATTATGTATATTTTTTAATATTTTCTTAAAATCTGTTCATTCTCCAATTATTGCTTTATATTGAACGTTTAAAAATCGGATTTTATTATGATTAATAAATAATGCAAACACGATTTGTTCAATTATTTCCTTGAAAGCTATGATAATCAATTATATCCTATACGGTTACTCTTATATTACTGAAGGTTACGTATTTTTCCAATTTTTATTTTATTATATATTTTTTCTATATATTTTCCTAATATTTTTTTCTAATTATTATCTTGTGTTATTTATATCGAATACTATAAGTATTATTTTCAATTATATTATGAATTATTTTATGAAATAATGTATGCAACAAATGTAGTTGTTCTTATGTATATTCGTATTAATTTCATATTTGTGTGGTTTTTCTTAATGTTTTCTCTTTTTTGTTATCGATGTTATATTGCTTTACATCAAGTGTTGCGCGTTTATTATAATTTTAATTATATCACTTTGAAAAATGCATAAGAAACTTTAGATTTTTTATTTACTAAAATTTTCCTAAATCCTAAGATTATACAGTTTTTGTCACAGTTAGTATAATAATATATTCTTGGAAGACGATTCGAAATTGACAATCTTCGTTGTAAATAACGTCGCGAATCTCGAAGTTTTCCCAAGCGAGATTATATCCGTATGTAATAAGGAATTTATGCTGTTTCCGAGAAAGAAATCTCTAAAACCATTACGAGTTCTCTCCGCGAACAGAAGAGTTGACGAGTAAGTAGTGAAGATAGGCATGAGAGGTACTCTTATCCTTTTGCAGTCTCGCGAGTACTCGAGTACTCGAGGCGGAGTACCTTGAAGAGAGCTACAATGCAGTTCGTTGCTCACAAGGTGTCGGTTACATCTTAATGAGGTATTACTTTAATTGTCCATTAGGAATAGACTTTGTCATGTAGTAATGCTCATGAGTCCTTTACTTACACGAGGACACGAGTCTTTGCACTTCAACGTCTTTCTCCATTAGAGGAATCTTCCATTCGTTTGGACAAATGGTAATAACTGTGGTAATAACTGTGGTTGGAAAAAATTAATTGCGATTAAGAAATAATTAATGCGAGGCTCTAACATTGTCATCACGATTGATATCACATTTTGATATCAAACATAAATATCCCGGGATTTTAAATTAATTAATTTCTTCTTATATTTCATATTGAACAAACTCAGTTAAGTGCATATATTTTTCAATTTATATATTTTTTGTTCTTACAGCGATATCATAGCTTCTTTAGGCAGCTAATTGATAAGAGAAAGCGAGCCACCTGGCAATCGGCAATTAATAAACAGCAACTAATTCTCTCATTGAAGTTATCGTAAATTATTATATCGATAAAATATGCTTCCACAGGTAACACAACGCGGCATCTAATTATCACGAGTTGGAACGCGACTACGACTTTCCTTCTTTCGATTTATTAGCCAATTACAATCCATATATCCACCGGTCATGAAACAAGATCTGTATCTGTACGTTTGATCACTTTTGTACCTGCTTTAAAGATCGCGTTGCAGTTGCTTTCACAGTTTCTCTATCCTCATTAGGCAATTACATCGAGTTTTTTTTTATCTATGATCAATTTTTCGTTTATGTCGTTATACAGTCATTTCTATATCACACCAAAGGTGACGAAAAATACCTCTTGTTGTCGCTTTGTAAGCACAGATCATACGTCCTAATAGCCTAGATATACAACGATCAAATCCGACGCGTAATCGAATTTTTCACGGCGATCGTATGAGTTTCAGAAAGCCAGTCGCAAGTCGTAGCAGGGTCTTGAGTTCCGCGTGACATTTGTGGAATAGACTCAGGAAAGTCAATAAGGCTTTAATGACCGACCTTATTGACATCAATGACTAAAAAGAAAATAGCTTCGTTGCATAGTATACTCGATACGCGAATAATGTTAAAACTTCAATAATTTTTGGAATCAATGGCCAATGCATACTCACGGTAATTATATAACATTAATTTATTATATATACTTATTACGTTAATTTATTAATTATTTAAATGTTGTAATATGCATAATAAATTTGTATTCAATATATTCATCAAAAATAAATTTATTCCAAATTTATTAAAATCTGCAAGTTTCTAAAAAAAATATAACAGTTTTAAAATTATCTTCTGTAAATTATCTTGCTGTATAATTGACAATTTATTTAAATTCATAATATTAATAATGAAGATTCTGCATAAATATTCCATCTAAAGTCATAATTATATGAGAATTGAAGATTATAGAATAGAAAATTATATATCGAGCAGCACAATGAATTTTAATTAGCAATTATTTTTTATTTTTAATTAGCAAGTTAATCAAATTTTAAATTATATTATATATATATATATATTTTAAATTATATTAATATTGACATGAATATGTAATATCGTATATGTAATAATAATATACATATAATCTTTAAATGTGATTGCAATGATAATTTAGATATATGTGTTGCCCACTAAATATTTATTTATTGGATTGTCACCTCTGTATGAATTAGATTTCTAATATTCTATCTCATTATTCTTATGATATTATTCCCATTAAATCTTTCCGTTCGAAAAAAAATCATCGACTAAAGTGAAGATATCTAGTCAATTATAAATGATATTAGAAGTTTAAAATCTGAAATTTCTTTCAGATTTAAACTTTAATCGCGTGTGCGATGAAGGTAAATTGGAGTACGAATTTTTTAGCACATAAGGCTGATAATATCCGTCTACTCGCGTGACCCATGACATTAAGTATTATGAGTTTGTATTCTCATAAGAGTTTGCGTGCCATGTATTCTCATAAGAGTTTGCGTTCTCCATTTAATCACTGACATTGTATCTGCATGGTCTCAAGCAAAAGAAAAGAAAAACCGCATACATACGTGATCTTTTCCAAGCTTTTAGACGCGAATTTATGTTTTTATTTCGGACAGTTATTTTTCTCTTTCTCTCTGTCTCTCTCTTTGCGTGGATGATTATTAAAATTAAGATATTAAATAATAAGACAATTTAAATTAAATGATGACAATTTTTTTACGATTCAATATATTCATTCTTTCATACTATTCATACTTTGTATTTATACTTTCTTAGTAACAGATTTGAGAAATTCATTTAAAATCAATCTAACGATGCGAAATCATAAATCATCCATTTATTAAACGAAACTGTAAATTTTTTATTTTAATGTAATGTGAAATATCATTTAAAAAAATACAACAATTGACAAAAATTGAATTACAAGATGTTTCGATCATATTAGACTTACCGTTTGGACTAGTGGGCCCGCCGTGCGGTGTGTAAAGATGTCCATGAGGATTGTGCGGATGTGGGGGTGGGGGTAACCACGCGAACCCCGCGAGAGAATGTGGAAATCCCGCGGGGTTCCAACCGGGAGCGCCGGGTGCTCCGGCAAGATATGGTGGCCCTTGCGAAGGCCTTTGCACTCCGGGATGAATCGGCTGAGGCACTACCGGACTGGACTTCTCCTCCTTCTCTTGGCTGGCCTCCAGATCCCTCTCCAATTCGCAATCCGAGTCCATCACGTTCAGGTCCTCAGACTGGCCGACGCTTCTTATTTCATGATCCTCGAGATCCAGATGATCCGTCGTTCGGTCTCCTTCCAGCGAGCGATTCGCTTCGGAATCGCTACGATCGTCTAGGATCTCTCGTCTGCTTGCGGGTGATACGGATCTCGGATTCGTGATCCTGTCGATCCTCTCATCGTCTTCCTGAATGCGCTCCTGTTCTCGCTGAAGTATCGTCTCGCCAATCGCGTTCGGCGAGTTAGTCGTCAGTCGATGATCGTCGCGATCCTTTGGAATCTCTTGATCTATTCTGATGGGTGAAGACGATTTATCGTGGCTCGTCCTGGAGAAATCCTTCACCGTGAGCATCTCATGGCGAACGGGTGGGTGATCCTGATCGAGTCTGCTCGGATGATGATGGTGATGATTGCCGAAAGCGGCGAGCCCGTGAGGACTCAGCCTGGCGAGCAATTCTCTACTCTGAAGCCTCTGCTGTTCCATTAACAGTTCTCGATATCTAGTCTCCATCTCGAGATTCTTTTCCGCGTCCATTCTGTCATCGTTGTCTCGCCTGGCCGCGAATGCACCGCCACTGATGACACTCTTCTTCGTGCCGCTCAGCAAGGCGTCGACACTGAAACTTATCTTGCCGCTTCGCGGTTTCAGATTCGAAGACGCTGACGTCGGGGTAGCCATGTCAACGTCCTCGCACAGACGATCGTTGCCGGAACCCGGGCCTGTCACCACTCCTTCGCCGTTGCTCATGCTGATCTTAACGTACAGTTCCTCGAGATTTTACGTCTCGCAAGTTTGATAATACAACCGCGGAATATCCGCGATTTTATTGCATCTATACTCCGAAGTCATTCGAAGATGTAATTGAAAAGATCGTCCAATTACTGTCTAAGTTCCATCCTGCAGAGTTCACCGTAACTTCTAACGGAATTCCGAGCAAGTAGCACCGCGATTCAAAATGCCAGCTGACGATCGCTGCATTAGTTTTTCGCGAATATCCGTTAAAGAACGATCAACCAAATTAATCTGGCGTGTTGACGTGATCGAGTCACGCGGCACTTTCGGGCGACGATCAGTTACATCGCGATTCCGGCGAATCTCTTCGGTAAAATCAAAGATGCTTTCTAGATAGTCCGTCGCCTCAACAAGTCCGGTGCTCCGTTATTCTTGGAATCCGCCGCATCGCCGCGGAATGACCCAGCCGACACGAGCGGATTCCCCCATTAAAGTCAGAAGAGTGTTTTTAGGATATCAACATGATGACCCAACTTTTCTTGTTTCTTAACTTTTATATCTTTCGCATCCCGATCGATCTTTAGCCCCGATATTCTTATACGGCAACTTTCTTTTCACGATACTTTATGGTCTTTTTTCGGGTAGCGCTTAATGAGGGTGTATAAAAACATTTGAACCACACTATTTTAAATCAAATATGCGGGATAATATTTGCGCTGTGTGATACTCGTTTCTGTTAAAAATAACGTTACGTGAGTCAATTTTACGTCGACAATTTCTATTGTCATGTTATATTTCTACCGTATAAATATCATTGATTATTCTAAGCCGCCATGTGTGTACTTTCCGTTAATAATCTGAAAGGTATTTTATGACACACATTTCTTCAGGTTCCTCTTCACGACGTGCTACGTACATACGATACACTTTGATACTCTGTCCATTCCACCATTAGATTACAAGTGTCATTCTTTGCGAACAATGTCATTATTACTCATCGACGAACTTGATCTTTAAAAGGGTAGCTCAAGAAGAATCAAATATTGATTTTTTGACGTCAACGGATTAAAAGTCCGTCGGCCGTCGCTGCCATCAACATTCTTTCGCGCATTCGAGAGTACTGAACGCTGGCGTCGTTCGATATATACAATCTCCTTTAACACTCCAGAAGTTTTGTCGAAATATTCGGATTCTTCGTACCCCGATGACGTCGGCACGATGGACCCCGCGATGGTTCACGGGGATGGTCAAGCGCGTACTCCAGCTTATGTTACGCGACGGAGGGGATAAGGCGGGAGCGTACCGGTGATCTTCCCGGAAAAGAACCGGTGACCGTCAGTGCGGTGGAGTACAAATGTAATCGGGTGTAATCTGCGTAATCTGCCGCGTGGTGACCGCCACTGCCGCGGAAACGGCACTGATTACCAGCTCGGCTGCACTCGCGGCGGAGAGCCCTGCCGGGACCCATTCTCCCTCTTTCTCCCTCTTTCTCCCTCTTTCGCTCTATCTATCTCTCTCTCTCTCTCTCCCTTTCTTTTCTCGGTGTCGCGGTGCCGCCGCCGGGTGCGCGCCGCCCCCGCAATGTTCGCAGAACCGGTACTGTGGTCTGGTCTCGACCAATACGTGCTGGCCGACGCACATCTCGGGTGTTTTGCGAGTGGGCGTTCTTCTTGGTTGAACGCGGACCAATAGCGGGCAACGAGATGAATCGGAAGCCGAGGGGGTGCCCCTTCTTCTTCCGGTTTGCCACAGTCGCCAGATGGAGCTGGTTGCACATTACCCCGAGCTCTCTCTCTTCGAGGAAGTCTCCGAGTGGTGGGGAACCGAGAACGGTCGATGTGGAACGCGCTGGTGAGACGCGGTGCGCGGGACCGAGCGGAACGTGACGACTCCTAATTGTCTAATTCCCGGGCGCGCAATGCGCGAATTGATTGGCAATACGGGTGCACGTGGCTGTGTGCATGCTGGGCGCACGCTGGGAGAACGGCAACCCTCTCGCGTTTCGATGCGCGAGGGGCTCGCGCACGGTTCGCGTGATACCTCTCGTTTCGCTTTCATAAGAGCGCGAGCAAAAGCTAATCTAGGATTTACGATAACGTCGGATATGCGTGACCCCGACGTTGATCATATTTAATTATCAGTTGGATTGGCGTGCGTGCCGGAACACGTGACCGGAGAATTTAATTTTGACAGTCTGGTCTTTCGTTGCCCGTACCGTCATAATCCAACAATACTAATAAATATACAGGAGCAACAATTAATTTTGAAAATGTACTTGCTCAAGATAAATATTGCGCACAATTATTTATTCTCAAAATTATATAAACAAATTTTGAAATTGATTATTTTGAAAATAGAGGACTAATAAACTTTCATTATGTGTTACATTTCTTAGACGCTTTAGCATATAATTTATTGCTTTAATGTTTTGCAGATTTTTATTATGAAAAGATAAGAATATTTATTTATATTTTTCGAAAAAATAATTTGAATAATTTGGAAAAGTATGTGTGATAATTTTCCACTAATTTAACTCCACTAATATCTTATTGCATTAATTTATTATATATTGTATGTCCTGTGCATATAAATTATTATATAAATAATGATAAAAAATATTAATATTTGTATTTTTTTCGAGGAAACATTTGCAGGATGTTTCACTGATGGAAGGAGTGGATTGTTCCAATCCACCCCTTACTAACGCTCCGTTAACAGAGACGACATATTGAACCTCCCGTTCAAAAGAAGGGAGCGAGGGTGGGGAAGCGCTTGCAACGCGCGCGTGGTTCTCGCGAGGAAAGAGGTATATCAGAAGGCGGGAGAGAAAGCAGAAA
The DNA here is from genome assembly GCF_003227725.1 of Camponotus floridanus. NCBI lineage: Eukaryota > Metazoa > Arthropoda > Insecta > Hymenoptera > Formicidae > Camponotus > Camponotus floridanus. The sequence continues at coordinate 355,880 of NW_020229858.1, read as the reverse complement.
GAGAGAATTGAGCCGTCAAGCATAGGTTTTTGCTGTTTGCCAGTTACGAATAGGGCTAAGAAGGCCTTGGGCAACTCGTATACGTGCGCGTTCTCGTTGTCTCTTATGATGCTCTTTATGATGCTTTTATATGAGTCCGTCATGTTGACGTGTGTGACTCGTTTTACAAATAAACCTTTTATTAAAGCCATAAGAATGCATTAATTGGAACAAACTTTTTGTAATTATTAGATAAGAAAATATATAATGTAGAAATTTTTGATGAAAGAGATTACGTAATCATTAATATTCATATATAAGGGTAAAAGGCGAAAGTTTAATCGTAGTATGCTCAGTACAGTAGCTTAAAAGAGCATCATAATCAATATTAATATCACTTATTAGTTGGCGTGAAATTGAAAAAATGGGAATGAGAAATTTCTAATAGATTTCATTGTTTATCGATCGACTTCTCTTCTCAGAAATATGTTAGTGAAACTCTCTGATGTGCTACAGGATTAATCATAGTAAACCTCGTCTGTCTAAACTCTCAACAGTACTGCTACTCTAGTACAATACGTTCAATCTACACAATCGCGACGATGTCACTGCGGTGCAACATAGATTAGCTATATACTTTATTGTTGGATTACACTAATCCAATAAGATGACAATTAAAATGACAAGTAACATCGGGAGGACTCGAGGGAAAACCGAGACAAAAATTTAGAAGTTAGATATTATTCTTTTATAATTTTCCTGAAAATGAACTTAGAATCTAACTAACAAAAATCTCGTTACAACTCATAGACTATGTCTCCTTGGTGCTTTTTGTCAGCAAAAGTAATGATGTGATGCAACTGAACTTTCATAATGCCCAGCAATTTTTAATTTTACTATGCAATTAAATTCAGATTATTTGTTATTAAGTATATTAGATTTACTAAAAACAAAAAATTATACGGATAACTAAATACATGTATGTTATTTGGAATTTCAATATTATAAATATAATATTAGGATCATAAATATAAAATAATAATATTAAAGATACAAAATAATTAATATATAATTATAAAAAAATCTAACATATATTTCTTTAAAATATATACTACGTGCGAATGTTTGTATAAGTTAATATTAAAGAATTTATAAGTAAATATACTAAACAAAAAATTACTTTTATATTATTTCATATATTTATATATTTACTTCAAATAAAATTACGTGACGCAAGTAGAAATAAATGTTTCTAAAAATAGAAAATTAAATATTGTACAACAAAATAATAACGTTTGTTATTATTATGTTTGATTTATTTCTTTTCTCTTTTCACTCTTGTTTTACATATGTGCATGTAGAAAGAAAATATATATATATATATATATATATGTGTGTGTGTATGTATGTATATGTCTTTTGTAATTTACCAGGACCATGACGAGCAAAATGCGTTTGCGCGCGCGCAAGAGGGGATGTGTCCCGAGTGTTCCCTGAGATTTGCACATTAACGGGGAATAAACGACACCGAAATACAGCGTGGACGCGCGCGATCGCCATAATAGGAGCACCGAGTAGTCTATTAAGCGTCCTCAAAACCAGTTAGTGAGTCGGCAATCCAGTTTAGGTACAAAATGGCTGTCGTTTAGTGAGGATTAATGGTCTCGAGAGTGCCCCGGGGCAGCATAAATGGGGCAGATGCGTTCTGGATGAGGGGGAACAACCCTCTCTGATCTCTCCTCCCCGCCATTTATATCTCGACAACCTCCGCGCGCCACCCTGCCTCCTCGTGCCTTACCCCACCCCTCCTGTGGCCTCGTTATGTACATCTATCTGACTACAGGCTCCATTATGCTCTTTTTGTGATGTTCCACGTACGCCGGTATAAATACGCGATATCTATGCACTTATACGAACCGGTATCTCAAAATTACAATTTGTAACATCACATGAATAACGAACAATTATATAGAATCTATATTTGTGTTTGTTAAAATTAAAACAGAAATTAAGATACAGAAGATTTAAAATCATATGTATAAATCATTTAAAAAAAATTAAATTCATAAAACAATCTTTTTTCAACGTTAAATTTCCTTATGTACAATATATAATTTCCTCTCTTTAGAATTAGCTTATTATTTATTTTTATATTTTTTAATAATTTTTCACACAAACATTTCAGATCACAAAATTGTACGGTAATATTATCATTGCAAAATTAAGTTCACTTTATTAAAAATTAATTACTGTCTTTGATTGTTTTACGTTCTCTATTTTCTGAATATTCCTGAGCACCTCTCATTATGTATACTTTTCATAATCTCATTTGAATTTACTCCGCTTCTAAGGGGCGGTACGATCGCGTTTTGTGTGCGCGGGTGTGTGCGTTCGTGCGGATGCAACGCATATATACGCAAAGTCACTCAAAGGTAGGGGTTCGAGCTTCATGTTTGAGTGCCCAAAGCGCCGTTTAGTTTGGCGTTTCATGGTCGAATAATTCCCCTGTTGCTGTCTGCCGACGCTGCGGTCCGTATCGTTTCGGCGCTTCCGACAGAGTAGTAAGTAGTCATTTTGAAATCGACTCCGGGATTTTGATGCGTGTGCGCGCAAAAGAACATATATATGTGTGAGCGGATGCATGTGTGCACCACCGGGAAAGTCGAATCTCGGCTTTTGTCGAGGCCGCCCTAGAGACGACGCGTTGACAGAGATTTAGAGAGTGCAGTTAATGTGGAATTAGCTGCCACGAAGGTGGCGATGCCGCGGCCGTATTATGCCATCACCTGCCGAGGGAAAGACGTTCGACCATTTTTCGCGGGCCTAATAAGCCGGCACTAATGCCTTCTTGCCGCTTTCTCGCTCTCGCGACCTTTAATACTCGTATTAATGCCGAATCGTCTTGAAAGAAAATATTTGCTTCACGATGTGGAAGCGAATCTACGAATCGATGTGGAAATAAATTTACAAAGCGCAGAAGCCGAAATGTCATCAAAGAATTTGATTTTTATCATAAAAATGTATCATAGTTATCGTTTTAGTTTTTTTCTTTTCAAAAAGTGTCATTTAACATTTGCTATAATATTGTAGTTAATTTTTATTAACGATATTTTCCGCAAATATATATTTTTATTTTATATTTTACACTGTCTTTGAAATCAAGTATTTTATGGTATGTTTAATGCTTTCGAAGAAAAATAAAATTTTATTTTATCGAGATAAACAGGTTTGAAAATGAAATAAAATAATGTTTTATTTCAAACATATGCAAATAGATTGAAGATATTCGTATCAAAAGTAAATTTGAGCTCGAACTAAGCATTTAAATAAAATAAAAATCGATAAAAAATCGATAAAATAAAAATCGATAAAAAAAGATACAGCAACTTCAGGTAAAGCGATGACACATGCTGTGCTGTTAATGATTGCTGATGGTTTAGCTCGTTCTAATCCTATTGATATAATGAACCATAGTTGACCTGTTTGATGATTTAAGGATTTTCCTAGATCTATGCGATAGGTATTATGTAATAATTTTTTTTAATCTATTCTTTTCAAATATGGCATTTTTTGCACTAACGAAACAAATAATAATTTTTTGATAATCTTTATCTAAGTTTTTCAGAGTTTTGTACGGCAAATTTTTATTTGAGAATTCTTAGTACAAATAGTTTAAAACATATACTATGGATGAAATATAAAAAAATTTGGATTTATTAATTTCCAATAAATAAATATTTAAAAAATAATTTTCTTCTTTCTAAAGAAAGCATTATTTTCTACACTAAGTATAGAGCAAATTTCAAGGATTTTCATTCTTTGAGGTATTAGGATTTACTTCTTTGAAGTAAGTCATTGGCATAGTTATAGTAGGTATTAAAATCTCAAAGGTACCACCCGTAGCTACATTATCTTTTTACTTTTACAAAAATTGTCAAACTGTCACACTGTAATTAATCACTCTTCTCTCTTTTATCCTAAACAAAGAAATATATGCAAATTTTTAGCAATACTGTTTCTGACGATAAATCAAATATTTATTAATTTTATAAATGTTATTTTTTTATACACATAATATTAAATTATATAAGTAATGTTTAAATTTTTCTTCTAAAAGAAACAAAAAATAAATTTAGGAAGAGAGAAAAATACAGTATAAATTCTTGACACGATAGCATTGCGAACCCACTTCGGAAAATGATATTATTCAATAGTATCTAGTCTTTGAATAAAATCTGAAACGTGCGTAAGAGGAAAGTGGAAATAATGTGTTATCGCAATCTTAAAGAGACAAGGAAAAGTCACTAATAAATTTCAATTTGCCTCGTGCCAAATTTCCATTCACACCAGTGCATATCTAAACATGAAATCGTAAAGTGCTAGACAAGACCGCGTATTTAAAGCGTTTAATGCATTAAATTTACCCTTGATAGAGTCGGAATGGGTAGCACGAAAAAAAAAAGATTGTCACGCGGACTTGAGCATCAACCATAAGGGGATGATTTGTTACCAGTCGTTATTCCTGGAGCATCCAATAGCGCGCTTCATCGTCCAGAAGTACGCCAATGATGATACAGTCGACAGAGAAGTGTGAAAAAGAGAGAGAGAGAAAGAAAGAGAGAGCGAAATCCTCGATAGTTATCCATCGGATACACGGGGTGTTCGTATTGAATTACCCTTGTGACTGAAGGAAGGAACCAGATGCATCGTCGTGACTAACGCACCGCGACGGCCTCTCCATTATGTTTGTTTATTTATTATTAATAGGAAATTCATAACAATCACATAATAGAACCCCGCGTAAAAGGGGCCCGCTCCGTAGAAAGCATATATCGCGTCACGCTCGACGTGTCCCTCATATAATATACGTTTTTTTTCGGAGTAGTTTCTCTAGGGCTTCTTGAAAGCACGTGAAGCGAAAGCTCTATCTGTCGTCACAGCGAACAAACTCGAAGTTTTATTTTTTTTTACATGACACATTTTTATCAAAAAATGCCATGTGCATTATAAGAATTTTTTAAACATTATTTAAGAAACCACATCTTTTTTTCCGAACAATTAAATGTAAAGAATATTTTTTAATTAAAATTATTTTTAAGTAATGTCATAAGATTTTAATTGATAATAAAAATGTGTGATTTCTCTGATATATATATTTTCTTATTTAAAAATAAACTTAAAAATATTCCATACAAATAAATTTATTATATATTTACTCGGCAACTTTTATCTCGATTTGATCTTTATTCATCTTTCAAATACATCAGCATTTCATACGAGAAATATTCCAATCTGAACAAAACGAGAACGTGGAATTATTTGATATCGGGAAATACTTCCAAAAGTTCCATGCACTTTTTAGAATCGGAAAGAACGGCCTGTCGTCGCGCCGGCGCCGGCGTGCGTCGCGTCCGCGTGAACGGAAGCGCGCTTGACGTCGCAAACGAAAAAAAGATCGGAAGAGAGGAACATGGAAAAAAAACATGTTCATTCGCAGCACGAAAATGGGAGAGAGAAAGGGAGGGAGGGAGGAAGAGAGAGAGAGAGAGAGAATGATATCGAAAAATGGCGCAACTCTGGCGAGGTGGAAGCGCGGGGTGATAGAAGGGTGGCTGACGATTTTGCGCGTTTTCCCTCCACCTATGGCCGTCGCTCTCCCGACCGGTGCCCTCCCTCACCCCTTCCTTCAACCTCTCTCCCCATTTTCCACCTCTCAAAAGCCATCACCCTCTTCCTCCTCCTCCCCCTACCGCCTGGTCGTCCCTCCTGCCACCGCGTTGATGTGAACTCAAGGGTGCAAATTCTCGCTCGTTCGAAATTCAGGACAGGAAATTAGACGGGCGTCTCCCTCCCATAGAAATACCCGCGAAGCGTGAGAGATATGAGGGTGGTACAGCGGGGCCTCTCCCTCTTCCCGCGTCACTGTATGGCGTATCGTGGTAACTATCCCTCACTTCTCCGTCCCGCAACCCCATCTCGGTTACCTTCACGTATAAACGCGCACGCACACGCAGGCATGACATGAATGCCGCCGGGGGGAGAGAGGGATAAGTGCCTGATATAATAAGGATGCGATGGCCTCTGGGTTTACGTGCCGTTCGCCCGCGGAGCTATCGTCTTGTCGCGTCACTATCGAGACTACTTGAAAGGGCGGTGGTGTATTTACCTACAAAGTTGAAGGGTTAGCTTTTTGGTTAATCTCATGTTAAATCGGGTTAATTATCATAAATCATGATTTTGTTCAGTTTACCTAATATATGTATTATAATATAATGTTGAGCGTTAAGGATTACAATTTGCCAAATGAATCCTTAGTAAAAAGATTATATTTATTTAGTGAACTTTACTTTAATGAAAATGTATGTTTATATTAATTTATTTTTTCAACGTCTGTATATTTCAAATTTTAAGAAAAAAAGATTTAAAAAATTTAACTATATTCTTGATTTGTATTATTAAGAATTAAAATAATGATACAAATGTAAATTATAAATCTAATATCTCTTTAACATAAAACCTTTAATATTAAATCTCGTATTTTTTAATTCGCTGAAAATTGTGCGTTGAAATATTTAAAAAATTCTTAGAAATGTTTGAATACTTTCGTATTCTTTAGATTCTTAAAACGACTCTTGTTGAGAAAGGCATTGCAAATTGGATTAGAACGAAACCATATATATTTTAATGTAAATCATTTAAATAGGATTTAATCAAAATCCAGCCTAATCCAATCTTTTACCTGTATCTTATAAGAAATGAAAAGGTTTGAAAGCAATGTGAGAAAATTCAGAAAGAATACATCTCAACAAAAGTCTATTGACAAGATCAAGTGACAAGGATATATTTTTTGTAACTCTTAATCGGATAAACTGACTGTCAAAATTTGTCACAAAATAAAAAATGATAGATCGGGAGATTATCAATGGTGTGGTCTACATTTTTCAAAATATATTTTTGTTATGCTATTAGATATAATATATTAAAAAGAAATATACTAATTTTATTTTACTATTATGTTAAACACAATGTGAAGAAAAATTAAAATAATTTAGAATATATAAAAAATACTGTGTCATTTTTCTATCGATATTAAATAAAAAATAAAATTCTTGCAATTATGTTAATTTGATAAAATTAATTGATGAAACCAAAAAACAATTTTATGAAAGATTTGTGTATTCGTTTTAGCAAACGATAACAGAATGGGAAACCTGTAGATTTATGTTCACATGCATGTAATGGCATTTGTGTAGATTATTTCTTATCATATGTAATGAAAGGATATAATCTTTCACGCAGAAAGAAACTTAATTAGCTCAGCACAATAGTAACTCGCGTGAAAGTGTGTAATAAAATATCTACTGATAATCAGAAGTGGCTATAACTAGAGTTGTGTAATAAGCATGTATTTAAACTATGCATTTTGTAATGAAGTTGAAATCGTAATTTGTATCGTCATATAATGCAAATCTTAATGTATTCTCGAATATTTTTATGTAAAAAAACTATAATAACTTTTCGAATAATAAGATTGAATCAAATAATATAATAATTTATAATAAAAAAAATTTAATATATTTTTATTGTTTAAAAAATTAATTTATTCTCATTATTTTGCGATAGTATATTAGAATTAATAATGTCATTAGCATAGAATAGCGACAAGAGGAAGGCCTAAACATATCTAACCATAAATATGGCAATATTACTAACAAGATTAGCGTTTAAAAAATATATTTTCTTTATGTAGATAATAATTTTTTTTAAATTATGTTTCTTGAAGTCTATATGTCTATAAGTCTATATGTCTATAAGTCTATATGTCTATAAGTCTATATGTTGATATTTTTTTAACAATAAGTAAAATTTTTATAAATATATTTTAATGGAGAGTTTTTTTTTAAATTTAATTTCACTGTGTATATTAAATGTATATTAAATGTATATGTATATTAATTAAAGTATATGTATATTAATTAAAGTTTATGTATATTAAATATATATAAACCTTCATATTTAATTCTATATAAAAATAACAGGTAGCATAACCAAGCATCAAACTAATTTTATAAGTGAAAGTATAATTGATATCAATTTATATCATTTTATGATTTTTACTGTAATCATTATCGATTGTTGATTATCATTAAAGTAATTGAAGGTAATGTTGTTAGCTAAAGAAAAATATTTTTAATTTTACCACCTCGCGTTCCGAAGAACAAAGTATTCACAAATTATGGCTGCAGTTCAAAGCAGTCCGAACAAACAAGCATCAGAATAAGATTGCAGGGGAAGAAATGGTTCTAGTTATCTTCATCTAAACTATGCCACAGGCAATTAATTGGCAACAAGATAAGCGACAGAGAAACGACGGAGGGAAAACGAGATCTACTTATGTGCGAATAAATATGTAACGCAACAAGAACAGCACACCCCCTTTTTCTCTCTTGCGATAATTAATTCCAAGTCTTGTCGATGTTTTCAATTAAAATAATACGCTAGTGATTTACAAAAACTTATTGCGTTGCAATGGTACAGACATTATCTGCTAATTATACTGATCTCCAGCTACGAAGTGTACATAAATGAAGGAAAATGAGAAAAAACGTCCATCACGCGCGCATAAACTGAATTTCTATTTGTGTTGCAACTTGCATTCTTATTTGGTTGCAACTTCTTTCTTTTTATTTGGTTGGGTATTCTTGTTTGATTATCTTCTAATGAAAGATATCTTTCTTTGCAAATAAAACTTATTTCTTTTTGTAAAATTTTATTAGAAATACAATTTTACAAAAAGTTAAAACAAAATAATATTTCATCCTTTCTAAAACAATTTCTAATTTTCTAAAAAGATGATAAAAAAATAGAAATTGTGTAAGGTTTCACTTATTCTATATTATATATAAAGAAAATATATTTTTCACAATATTTCATAAAAAATTATATATAATTATTAAATTTATTGAGCCAATATTCAATTTTGATTCATTCTCATTACTTGTTTTTTAAATTATTATTTTTGATATACAATAAATATAATAAATTATATTTAATATATAATATAAATATAAAATATATTATATATATATATATATATATATATATATATATATAATGTTCCAATTAAAATTGTCCGGAAATATTTCTCTTAATAAATTATACAATTGCAAATATCTTATGACTGCATCTTTTTATTTGGATCGCAGAATAATTTCCTTTAATGCGATTACTATATTCTACGATCTACGAGATTATAAAGGATGTTGAGTTATAAGAAAAAGAGAAAGAAAGAGAAAGAAGAGAAGATATAAATATAGAGTGACGTAAGCATTCGTTTCCGGTGAAACTACGATTCAAATATCATTAATGCAGTCAGTTGTTTTCCGTTTAAGCAGCTGTTAATTGGCAGTGACTAATTACGAAGTGTTATCTGCGAGTTATCACTCGGTCGCTTTTGCTAAACGTTATATCCTCGCTCTCGCTCTAAGAGCAATTACGTTTACGCGATATGTAATCTAGATACAATATATCTCCTCCAATAGATGTTTCTTAATCCTCTCAAAAATTCACAAATACATATTCATAGCGATATTTCGAAAACATCAGCGTTATCTACTCTCCTGACATATTGTTAATAAAAGATATTAATAGCTTTCATAAAATAAATAACTAAAAATAAATCTAACTTTTCAATTAATTAATGAATATTTATATCATATATGATTAAGATAAATTTTTCTCGATTCCAATCTGTCAATGAAAAAAAATATGATTTATTCGAACTTGAAAAAATTTACGTGAAAAAACAATGCGTTGTTTAACATCTTTACGTCTCGCGCAGATATTTTTGCGAATGTAATTTACATTTACATTTCTCTTAGTTGCTTATTTAAAATGATAAATCATTACTTAAAATGATAAATTATTACTTAAAATGATAAATTATTCAATTTTTTTTGTCAGAAACTAGAACGTTTATTGAAGATTGATCGCGATGCAATGACACACGATGACTAATTAGAACTTATTCTCGCAAGAATAAAACTTTTCAAAACCTCGTACAAATTAGATAGAGAAAGACGGAAAATGGGACGAAAAAACAATGAAAAATCGAACCGTTTCGGAAAGAAGGGTGTGTCAGACCGAAAATTCAGCGGAAGGAAAGAGAGACGTGGCCGCGGCGGAGAATTGGAAAACGAAAAAGAAATTTGCGCCGACCATCCTCATCAGGCCGTTTCGGCGCCACGCCCTGGCGACGGACTTGTAGTTTCGTTGGACAAAACGCATCTCGTTTCATCTCGGTCGGATAGCGGGTACCCGGTAATTGGTGGTAGAACCGAGAAAAAGGTGATTCCTCATCAAGGACTAATGAGGGTGGGTGCCTTACGCGCTTTCCGGCACACTAGAACATATATTATCGCTTTTACCGCTTTAATGTTTTAATATTAAAGAGAGAGAGAGACCTTTTTTTGTATTTAAATTACATTATTGTGTAATAGTTTTTATTTTTTAAATTATATTTTATTTTTTATATTAATTATATATTAATTATGACATTATTTTAAATTATATTAATTATATTATTGTATTTTATTGCATATGTACTTTTTACCTGCTTTATTTTAAAATTATTTGTTTAAAAACTTATTTAACCATCAACAAGATGAGACGAATAACCCGCTTGACCGCTCAATGATAAATTCGTAAGTATAACGCGATCGTGATAAAATGATGAATTAATTTGCTCCATGATATTTATGTATGAGATTGCCCAATTACGTCTCCTGCTCCTTAACATAATAAATTTGTCTTAAAAAGGCGTGTACTGTACGTGTGCTTCGCCTGATAAACTATCTTTGAATGCGTTCATTGTATCGAATTCGAAGTGTTGGTGAATCGTTGCGATTACGGCTGTATCTCTCTCGCTCATGCGTAACTTTAAGATGTGTGCTAGCTATCGGTCAAAGTTCGAAATTCTTTCTTAATTACAGCGCTCTGATATCGTACAGATTTATTGCACTTTATATACTTCTTCTAAAATTATACTTTCTTGCGTACTCGTTGAATTTTTGTTGATCGCTCGTTCGCGCAGTTAGCTGCACGCATTGACCGATTTATTTATCACGCTCGTTTCAGTCTTCAAGTCTTATTAACAATTTGCTAATCAATATTACTTTTACAAAATAATGCTTGAAAATATCTAATTGTAATCTGTTTTTAATTGTGTGTATCATTTGTATTATGTATATATTTAATATTATATTTACAATGACTTATTTGACTTGAAATTAATCTATTTTCTGCAATCGAATGTACATTAAATGATAAAATTATATATGATTGTTCATATGTGCTTTTTCTCTCTGGAAACTACCATCGACTGCAAAACAACAACATGTACTCGCCTGTCACTTTGCAGATTTTAATATCATTAGCAGTATGCCTGAGCAATATTTGATGAATAACCCGCTGTCAGTGGAGCCTAAATCGACGTCACTTTTATCTGAATCGCAGACGGCAATCTGTGTGACGGCAGCGTTGCGACCTTAAATCAAGGCACAATACTTTTATACCCTTCTCGACGGCGTATCGTCTATTGTATGAGATGCTACGCTTGGTCAATCTTGCGTGAAGCGCTGATTAAAAGTGTAACGCTTAGAAATTACCGGAGCATCCCCTATACATCCTCGATAAGTGTCGTTAATTAGATTGGAACGACACGCCGCATGTTAATCTTAATTCTATCGATATCTTGCCCGATTATTCTTAAGCACGAAAATATGAACGAGAAATATAAAGATATAATAATATAGAAATATACCCCAAATATATACAATAGTATTAGAATCTTTAAATGGACATATATTTAACAACAAAAAAAACAAAATATAAAAATTTATTTTTACCAACAGAGCATTAACTTACAATTTGCATAAACATTTTTTGGCTATCTATTAAATTTATTGCAAACTGAAAAAGTCTTGCAAATTTTAAGCCAAAAATAAAGCCCATTTTCAATTAAATAATAAATATTAAATTATTAAATATTGAAATTTCAAATATCATATTTATATAAATGATAATATAATTATGATTAAAAGGATTAATCTAGTTTTCTAAATAGAACAAATTGAACAGTTGATGATTCACTTTCGATAAACCTTGATTGAATTTTACGATTTATAATTTCCGTATCTCATATGCTTCCAATCGATAAATTTTGAAATAGATCAGAAGCACTCACGGATATTAAAAGTGATATTATTTAATTAAAGGGTGTTTAGAAAATTACACAGATGAGGAATGACTTTATTCGAGTGGTTCCGTGTATACTTTCATTAATCCACGATCGCGTGATTTAAAAGATTAGACCAGGCGTTGTATTTCGATTGTGAAATAACTGTTCATAAACACGCCCATCGATAATCGCATTCAATTAAGACTGACAATTCGTGGATATTTATAACTGCACGCTTGAATTTTGTATTAGAATTTCAATTTTTGGAGAATATCGATTTCTTTGAATATTTCATTGGACACGATTTTTTATTTCTTTAATTGTTACATATTCATTTATATCATTCATCATGAAAATGTTAACAATTTATTATAATTTATTAACTTATAAATTGAAAATATCTTCCTATAATTTTATAATTCTTTATTTCATAATTTTTTCGAATGAATTTTAAAATAAATATAATATTTTAAAGGATTAAAGATTGATGCTTAAATAATTTGTAATATAAGAAAGAATTAAATTCACAAGGAAATTAAGGGCATTCTAATAAAATTTAGCAGGCTCTGCGGTCGAATATTTGAATTTTTTGAGTCAAGGGATCAAAGACAAAGATTCCAAAAGATCCTTTTTAAGGTCTGGATCAATTTTTCGCGGTAACTTCTGAGATGATCGGGAGTTCTTTACACTGCGTGTCTAACATTTGGAGATGACGATCTGCCGAAACAGGATCGGCATGTCCTAACTGTCCGGTGCCGCTCCAGAAAACGAATGGGGAAAGAGATTCCCAAAAAGATCCTACGCTAATTATAGGTTCGTCGGCTGGTCCATGATTGTTTGAACGTGTCAGCCCCTTGTTTGCGGCTTTCTAAACGTGCCGCGTCCTTTTTTAGATTTTCTCTCGTTCCTTGTGCTTTACACACTTTTGCGAATATCACACATCTCGATGAAAGCTATTCAAAATTTATTATGTGTGCCAAAATAAGTCGATTTTTTATAAAATAAAACAAATTCATCTGTACAGTTCGTATTTTTCGAATATTCTATATTTTATAAATATTCCGACTCGAGAGACATAGATAATATTTATAATTAAAGAGTACAATAAAGCTGTATTTTTAACGTTCTTTTTTTAAGTTCTCTGAATAATGGATTAAACGTGGTTCGTACACGGTGATAAAATAAGGCCAAGACGATAATAAGGATACTGTGTCATTTATAACTGCCTACTAATTTGTACCATAAACGCCGTACACGCGCAGGTAGAGAATGAATCCTCTCGCATATGTGAATGCGTACGTATTTACCTGACGATGCTCGTAGCCAATCATAGTCATCATCAGGGTCGGATTTAATCATCTAACATCTACCGACGTTGTCTGATTTTTATCTGAAAATTTATTTCGAAAAGAATGCGTGCAGATATTGCAAGATTTTCTCTGTTTCTAATTCTTATACATGTCTTTTCTAATTTATATGTATATCAAAATAAAAGTTATTTAAAAAATCTAAAATTCTTGCCTTTATTAAGAATCTCATTCTTTGTAGTTTTATATTAGAATGCGCGAGATGGTATCTCAAAGAAATATATCTGTATAAATTATAAAAAAATTTTTTTTCGATGACAACCTCGTAGTAGAAAATTTTTTACACCTGCATTAATGATTGTCCTTCTTTCTAAAAGTCTTACTTTGAAAAATATATTTCCAATATAATTTTGTCTGTTTCTACATGATTAGTTGTACGTCCCTGACTTGTCTTAGTCGCTGGTTTATCTCCGGCAGATCCATTAGTAGAGACGGTCCTCCGTTGAGACGCAACTCCTTTCGAAACTGTGAGCGAGCGAGACTTTTCTCGTCGGACTGGAGGCAACCGAGAGACCCGCGCGCCAGGCGGATTTATGAATTGCCCAAATAATTTATTAAGCGTAATTTTCAATGGGGCCCAAATTGAATCTGATTTAAGTACAATGCCGCATTGTGGCTGGCAGGCCAGCCCGGCTCAGGCAGAATGCGCGCCTTGATTCGAGAGCTCGCGAGCCTAAGAGAAGGTGCTAACTAGTCTCGTGGACGACGAGACGAGCCTCTTCTCTCTCGTTCACCATACCCTCTCCCGTCCTTCTTCGTCTCGCCTTTTTGCCCGTCTCCCTCTTTTCATCCTTCCTTTCGCACCTTCATCTCCTCTCTCTCCTTTCTTTTTTTTATCTCTCCTGCTTCTCCCTGCTCGTTGACCGCCTCGGCCGCGCGTTTGTCTTCCTTCCACACGATTCACGTTAGACGCCCGTCCGGTGGACGTCGATTTTCCACGAGTCGGATGACATCAGCACGAATACGCGCGGACCGAAGAATGCTTTTTGATTGGGCACCGAATGTACCTATCAATGGCTAATGAGCTAATGACCTTGGCTCGCGGATATATCGCTTAATTGGGCCCGTCGAATCGAAGACGCGCCCGCGCGCTCGGAAAATAAATAATGCACCGACTGTCTTCCATCGAGCGAGATCGTTCCTTGGGGCAGAGATGTCTGACGTATTTCGCGACGAGCACTTGAAAGCGGCCATCAGACGTATAAAGAACTTTATAAATGTAATATACAGTAATTGTACGACAATGTAGTAAAAGATCCATGACATAAATTTCCAGACACTGTCTAAAATTCTTTAAAAAATCAATATAATCTCGCTAAGCTGACATTTTTTTCAAATCACAGTATGCAAAAATCTTTGTGTATTTATGATAGAACACAATGAAAACGATATAGTAATTGTCAATCTTTAAATATCTAATAGATATTTGATCTAATTATGTTTGAATATTCAAAATTTAATTTTTATATTAATTTTCAGCTATCTTCCTTCGAAAATGAAACTGCATCAAAGTGCATATCGAAGTGCGCCACAAAGTGGTATATATTAGACCTCACGTATTGCAGAGACCACCCATCGGCCATGAATTGTCGGTGGTTCCGAGAATTCGACAAGCATTCACGCGGTGCTGCAAGACTCTCGATGACCGACGTCGAGCACGAGCGGGATGACTCTCGCTTGTGCCGGCACGTCAAACTGCATCCAAATGCAATTATTCAGCCGGATTCCGCATTATCTTCCTGCCTACTCGCCTCCTTCTCTTTAAATTTAAACGCTCAGTTCGATCAATCGTGCATTATTACAATGTGAAGCGCAGAATTATCTTTATGCATAAAATTCATATCTATAGAAAGTTATATTTCTATCGATCAAAAAGAACATCAATAAATTTTAATAATTAATATAGTACTGAAAAGTACACTGAAAAAACATTTTTACTTTAAAAATAAAAATTTGTGCTATCATGTTCAATTCTTAATGGAAAAATAGAAAGTTGAGATATTTCGATAACTTATAATCTTGATTTTGATATTTATTTGTATTATTATAATTCAACCAACTGCGTATAATTTTTTATATCCATCAAATATTTAAACTATTCTCTCAATCTTAAGCGAAATACTCTTCAACTTCTACCGACTTGTTGAATTAGGTAAAGAGTCGAAGCTGTTCAAAATTAAGTCTCTCTTTGCGTCAATCGTTTCAAAGTGGAATTCAATCGAGTTATGGCGAGTTAGTCTGAGAGGCATCGATCGAATAGCTCGGAAAGTCATCGGCGATCTTGCGTGTGGTGCCGCATGGCTCGTGGCTCTCCGAAGGAGGATATGATAAAGCGAAATAGGAGGAAAAAAATGTTTGTACCCCAACAGACACATTTATGGCCCAATCAACAGTGTATTCAGACATAGTCGCACCTTCTTGCAAAGAAACGGTACAGCCACAACGGAAATTATCGTTCGTTCAGTATCTCGTCTTTACGATTTTAAAAAGCATGCGTGTACCGAGTACGATAATTGCAATTAATAAAAAAAATCATGATAATAAATATATTCCGAATAATTTCTCTCTCGATTTATACCTCTGCTTCTGAGAATAGCTGCTTGTCAGAATTATATTGTCAAAATATAATGCGTATGATTGAAATCATATTTTTCAATGATAGGACATAGAGATGAGAGCGCATAGCGTATGGATATTCACGGTCGAGTAATCCACGAAGATCACACGCATTAAATACTCCGAACATATCGATCATCGACGACGTACATTTTTCAAAGCAGCTGTACCTGACGCGTTTTTGGCCCCAGAGATCAATGGACCGCCGTGAATGCGATACACATATTTCTACCCACGCGCGCGTTCGAATTGTCGTTGTTGACTTCGCGATCGAAAATATTTCTCGCGAAGAATCCGTCTCTCTTATTTGCGAATGAAAATCTTATAGTTTTAGGGGAGATAAAAGAAAAGTAAAACATAAAATGCGTTTTATAATAGAAATTTAAGTATTAAAGAAAAATGAATAAAAAATATTCCTCCAAATAATATCCAAAAAAAATTCCTCCAAAGATTTTCAATTAAAAATAATTCAATTCCACACATTCGATGAAAACTTTATTATATTTATAAGAAAAATAATGTGTGTGAAACTGTACTTTATAAATATATTTATAGTTATTAATTAAATTTAAATCCAAATTATAAACAATGTCTAAATTAATCGAATTTTTCTCGATTCTACATTTATGAAACATTAAAAATATTGTAGCTTATATAGAATGGCTTTGTCATTTTAAATCATAAAATTAGTGTCGGCAATAGATATCGACGCGAGCCACCGGTGGCAATAAACGGTTAAGGCATAAATCAACGGAAGCACAGAATCGTCGGTGCGGCGTATTAATCCTAATCTGCATTTTTATTCCCGAAACCACCCATATCGTATCCTCCCTCCCCCCTCCCCCTCCCCGAGTTGTCTCGCTCCGATCCGCCGAGGTTTTCGGCGCAGCGTCGTATTTTGAAAGCACTTTAGAACCATTTAGCTGAATACCACGGGAGTTTATGTGGTTCTCTTCTCGTAGCGCGGGGCGCTCGGTCTTTGAGACTCGCTGACAAAGGGGCCACGGGACCAGGTGTCGGATTCTCCTGCCATTACCGAACTGTATATCACTCTTGAGTGTGCGCGCGATACCGGTCGAGTCGGCGCCGCACAAGTGATACACACACATATACATTATAGCGGCGGCTTAATTTGACTCATTAAGACCACTTTTATCGAGATAAATTAGTTTATACACGATCGCGAGAGATCCCTGATCCACTCGACGAGGGGATGTTTGGTTCCCAGGATGCTCGATTGAGCATAGACGGCGGCTTTTCAAGATTTCGATATCCTCGACTTCTTCTATCTCCTTTTATTTTCGCGATCTATTTATCTTTCACGCAAAAATGTTGCGTAAAGCGAGATTTATTACGAACGTCGATTAATCATATGGTTAGTTTCTTATTAATTTGACCGGGTGCGATTTTTTTCACGCGAACAGTGAGCGACGCGGGAAGCATCGTTTAACATCGTTCAAGATCCATTGCGGTCTTTGCGATTTTACGATTCCTTTTCGGAAAAAGAATGGAAGAGCGAGAGGAGCTTTGACACCTGCCTGGGTTGTGGGTTTGGATTGTCAGACTCAATTTCATTCTTTTCAAGAAGTCGACAATCGAACCCACTCGAGAACGAAAAGCGATACTTCAGCCGGTCCTCCCCGAGTTTTACAACGACTTAAACAACTTCGAGTGCTTCACGGTTGTATATGGAGCACAATAGTACGTCACATCTTTTATAAATGGATCTTTTAGTACAATGCAATTTCCCAGCGATCGGTGTATCTACTGATCTATTTTCCCGATTTGCTCGAACGATATCCTCGCTATTATTATAAATACAAATTTTAATAAGTTAAAGCGCCAAGAATTTAAAATTTAGGCACAGCGTAACATTCTATAGAAATTATAATCAAGATTATTTTAGAAATCAATATCCTTCTTTATATAATTATTCGATGTATAATGTAAATATTATAATTACATTATTTAAAAAAAATTAAATAAAATAATTAAATAAAATAAAATAATTAAATAAATAAATTAAATTAAATAATTACAATAAATAATTTTACAATAAAAATACTAATTTTATATATGTGCTTATTTAGCATTAAATTGTCTTAAAAATAATATTCTGAGTATTGGAAACATTTTCAGAATATTATTTTTAAAACAATTGAACTTTTATATAGATAAGTACGAACCGAAAAGAAATAATCGCAAACACGTCTCTCGTATTCACAATCGCGCATCTCGATGCTACTGGATCAGTATGTATGATCCATAAAGCACATACAACCTTTTATACCTTCAACTTGATTCGCGCACGTATCTCCCACGCGTACAGATACACAAGCCAAACGTGTATTTCTCGACTGAGCATTCTTCGGCATTTGAATGGCTTTACGGATGAAAATCTCCTTCGGAAGGACCTCACGCCCTCGACAATATGGCAATCTCAAAACGAGAAGATGCAGGCAGGGAGAAAGAGAGGACAA
Source organism: Camponotus floridanus (assembly GCF_003227725.1). Classification (NCBI taxonomy): domain Eukaryota; kingdom Metazoa; phylum Arthropoda; class Insecta; order Hymenoptera; family Formicidae; genus Camponotus; species Camponotus floridanus. The sequence goes on along the minus strand of NW_020229858.1, from coordinate 337,200 downwards.
GAGAGAAGGAGAGGTGGATAAAAGTAACCCAAACGATTCGTTTCGCGTCCATTGTAGACCGCTCGAAGGATCAGTTTTTGAGCGAAACGCCAGAAAAGTGGCCCCCTTTTTCGCAGCTAGGCATTCGCATAATTGCGATTTAAGAGCCACGGGACAGCTGCGATCGCCTGACAATGGCGCAGCCACTCGAAACGGACAATCGAACAATTTGGACTTTACTGTTGTGCGGCAGTAAAAGTCGCGCGAAAGATTTTCTAGCGAAACATCGGCCCTAAAGTTTACGAGAGCAGTGACGAATATCAATCATTTTAGAAACAAATGGATTTCAATTGAACAGTTAAGTATGTTCATAAATTTAAAGATTAAATGTAAACTATGATATTGTCAATTATGATAATTGTATCTAAAATTAATTATATATTTATTCTAATATAAAACTTCAAACTTTGCATCTTCTTCCAAAACAAGATGTATATATTTTAAAGTACATATACAAAACTCACAAGAAATAACTTGCAAAATTTATCAAAATGTATTCTAAAATGTTATTAAAGTAAGACAGCATATTTTTATAGCAAGTGTTTATAGCAAGATTGATTTCTTTTATTTCGCGATCAATTCTCAATATCTGATCAGATACATTTTATTTGAACATTTTTTTTTAATTAAATTTCGATTCGCTAAAAGAAAAAAAATATAAACGAGACAATATCTCAATACACACTTGTTTTATTTAATCTAATCATATTATATCATGGAACGAAAAGTGCACTTACGAACCATCCGTTAAGAAGATAATTATTTATTAAGAGAAATCTGATTTTTACTTTTTATTCCTTTCTTCTTATCACTTCGTTTACTACTTTGCTACTTTTTCTCTCGTGCAAATCAGAAAAGAATAAAAAAATTACCAAATATTACATGAATATGATATATGAACATGATATTATTATATAAATAATAACATATAACGGTAAAAAAATTATCGATAGATATTTTAATATGCAGCAAATTTTGTGAGAAAAAAATTGAAAGGGACCAAATCTATTTGCTATTATCTTTGCATCTCAATATCTCATTTTTCAATTTTTTATCTTTATTTTCTTTAGAATAAAAAAATTCCTAAATGATACTATAATTTGTAAATAAACTGAAGATACATATGATTTATCTTTCGTTTATAATATACTATTACTCCGAATTCTACAATTCTACATAAAAATCATCCCTAGTCATCATCAGATAGATGATGAATTTCTCACATCCAATAGACAACCGCGTACTAGAAAAACTGAATCAAGATCAAGCATGAGACACGAGAGTCACATTTATTACCGTATGTTCCACACATCGTCGTTTCCTACGAACGACTCGAGCGAACATCGTTCGAGAGTCATCACACGCTCAAAAGCCCACCTAGTCAATTAAGACGACAGGCAGCGGCGCTCTTTTTTCTCGCTTCCTTCTGTCGCGTTGCGGGAACGAATTGGAAAACACGCGAAGGAGAGACGAGACGAGACGAGAGAAAGATAAAGTAGACGCTTAGAGGGAATACCACCTAACGCCAAACACGATGCTCGAAAACACGGTGTCGGCGACCAGCCGAATATCCCACGCGCGGATCTTCGCGGCTCGAGCGAGATGACGTATAGTGGACCACGTTGCGGCTTCTATTTTCGTTGTCGTTTAGAAGCCGACGGCACTCTCGACATGCGCTCGATATTTAGACACCGGTTGTCTCTGTTCGCGACCGACAACGTAGCTCCCGACGATGATCTCGCTCGCTCCTAACTCATGCGTATCCTCCTCTCCATGCCATTATAAATTACGTATCATTCGCTCTCGCCGAACTGACACCGCGGCACGCGCTCACGGAATGTGTGTACTGCCTGTGCTCCTCTCTGCCTCTTCCTCCTTGTCTCTGTTTCGTCTCTTTAACGCTTTTTCTGGGATCAACACTTACGACAAAGTCGTCTTTATCTTCATTAATATTCTGGATATTCTAGAGCTACTCTCTCAATCTAAGGCACTACAAGTCCAAATAAGAGAAATGTCATTGCTTTCATGTCAAAATATTAATAATTTTAATTTATTTTTAATACAAGTTTTTTTTAAGTAATGATATAAATTTAATTTTCTTTTACATGATTATAAATATATAAATTATGAATTTTTTGGAGATTATTGAATGGGCTAGTTTTAAAATTTTAATATCATTTGTGTATAATATTTAACCAACGATATAAATTTCAGTTACTTCAATAATATCGTTAACTTTGACTAAACTTTGACTACTTATAGAATTTTATTTCGCTGAATGGATTCGGTAGAATGGTACGTAGTGAAACGTCGTTCTAATCTTAAACACATGTTTCATGCAATGATTCCTGGAAGTGTTTTGCGGCACGTTTATATCTTCAGTTTACGATTCTTTCGGATTATTGTATGACCAGTACCCTGCAATTTTAACCGCAAAGTAAAGATTCGCGTCGAAGGAGACGGACAAAACAACAGCAGCTAATAAAATAGAAATAATCAACTTTCAAACAAAAAATAATGTTTGACGTTTATATAATATATTATTTATATATAATTTACATTAATTTTATATAAAGCATTTTATATAAAGCAATATGAGACAATTTATAAACTAAAAATAAAAATAAAAAAATATAGAAAATTTAAAAAAGAAAAAGTATGAATATCTAGATATTTATCGAATAGGGAAAATAAATATTTTTCAAATGTATATAAAAAAAAATTATATTTACAATTTTAAACCTGTGTGCGTTTGCGTTTAACTTTGCAAAAAAATACTATATATATAAAAATTTATTGAAAATAATTTACGTTTCACTAGCAATTTTGAGACGATAGGATTTGCGAAAGTAAGAAAAAATGAAATAGAAAGGACGCAACGCATACATACGCAAAGATATCAATTTTGCTTGCACGCCACGTCGGTGGCAGCGCCGCTAATAGACCGAAAGATTCTCATCAGTTAACTTCCCCTGGCTAGCACGCGGTTGACGTGCAAGTGTGACACGAGTACAGTAACGCGGGAGGATGCAGGGGAGAGAAGGAAAGGTCGACGAGGGGGTAAAAAATATATCCTCTCGTTGCTGAGATGCCAGAAGCGAGACGCATACCTCTTAATTGGAACGCTTTGCTGCGTCTAAGCGATTTGGGCGGATTTCTGAGGAAATGGGCGTTTAAGTGTGCCCTAAGACCATTTACAAGCGCAGACGTTATCGAGTATTACGACTCGAGATATGTCCGAGATCGACCGAAATCCCACCAAGTCACAACGTTAGTTTCACGGAAATTCCACCATAAAGTGCTCACGTTCGTAATCTTGTATCGGAAAGTTCTTTCGTTAATCAGCCAATTAATATAATTATGTGCCTGTTATTTTGTAACAATATCTAAAACAATACTGATATTAACAAAAAATGTTAATAATAATTCATCCAAATTATTACTTGAACATCGTATATGCGAAAAGCTTAAGGCGCGTGGCTAATACTTTTACTCACAATCAATTGGCATGTTAGATATGAAGATTGCGCAAATCAGTTTCCACGTACGATTATTTCTCGCGCACTATTAGAAGCTGTTTAAAGTCAAAGTCTGCGAGGAAGATCGCGACCTACAATGTGTCCGTCACTTTAATGGATCTTCCGCGAGAACGACGGACGGCGGACGTCGAGGGACAAGAGGAGGAAGGAGCGCGTGAGGCGTAAAAAAAAGGGGGGAGAGGTCTTTTAACAACCAGACTCATTAGGACCGTGCTGTTCGCTTTTTACAACGGGACATTTGTAAGCAATACAGACTTCAAAAAACAAACGCTCCTGTCGCAGCACCGCCGCTGCTATTGCTGCGGCTGCTGGCTGGGCCGTGATTGCTCTCTTTTCGCCACATTTGCCACTCTCTCTTTCTCCCTCTCTCTTCGTTTCGCTCCCCGCGCCCTGCTTTTTTTTTATTTCGTGCCCGATCCACGGTTAAGGGTGTCTGGCAGAATTTAAATTGCGAAACGAGCGTCGGTTGACTCGCGAGAAAACCAGGAGCCTCCTTTCGAAAGCTCCGCTCTCACTCTTTCTCTCTCTCTCTCTCTCTCTTTTTCCTTTCTTCTTTTTTTTTACGATTCATTCGCTTATTCGCACACCACCTTCGACTTGTACATTCGCGCGTCTTCGACTGCATAATTTTTTGTCATCGCATACTCATTAAGATATCGGCGATTATGATACTATCGTTTTTGGGCCTTATTCATATAGCGGTTTATATGGACAGTATCAGTTCATTTTCGCTGTGGTGCAATCTGACGAAGTCATAACGCAATAAAATATCGAAACTTATTGCCACGAGGCGAGATAAACACCTGATAACAGCTGATTCGCACTGACACTCGGCTAACTGCCTGTGCATTTCCATTTATATACGTAATCAATTCGTGTCGCTCGCAGTTAGTTATTTAATATCCCGCGAGATTACCAAATTTGCGACGTGTTCATGTCTCTGTGTTTATTCTATACAACAGTTTTGTATCTTTGGAGGCTTAATAACTCATTTTGATTTATAATATTATATTATAATTGCAATAATCATTATGTGAAATAAATCGAAACTTTAATGCGGATATTGTGAAAAATAATTATGAAAAAAATATTGACTATTATCTTCCAAAGAGAAGATACAAATTGCGTGATTATATTATTGTAAGAATTATTAATCACAATCTGCTTGCTTGCAAAATTTTACAAAACAATTTATCTTAATCATTATATAGGCAAATATAAAGATTGACAAACTATTTCAAGATGTACGTAGAGTTAAGAAAAGGAAACGGAGATGCGGAGAGACGAAGGAAAACCGTTTCGCGCAAACACGTTCGAGTTTGGCCGGTCTATAATTAAGAAGAAAATAACGAAGAACTTGTCGAACGCGAGTGTAATCATTACGAGTGCACGCGAAACATATGTTTCCCTCGAGTAACACTTCCTGTCGTTAAACGACGGTCTATTCATGTTTGTGCGGATCCCTTTACTTCCAATTTTTCTTTTTCCACTTTCCCGTTTCTATCCGTGATGACAGAAAATTAGCAAAAGGCGTCTTAAATTAAGACCATCTTAAATTAACATTTACTTTAACTGAGTCTTAGTTGAATTAAAAATGTTGTGAGAAAAATACATATCTAAAAAAATAGTTATCACTTCACCTCAGAAAAATTATTTTTGATAAAAATCAAATTAAAGCTTGTGCAAAATTTTCTTATTTGAGATCTTGGTATTTACCTGTCTATTGTTGACATTATCTTATAATTATTGAAACTTATATTATAATCAAATGATATCCGCATTTACTTTAATTATATTACTTATATTATAATAATAATTACTATAAATTAAAAATGGAAATGTGCACACATCTTCTCGTATTATATATTCTGTATTATTTCTAATTAGTGCATTTTTGTTTACTGCACGTAATAATAAGAGAAATTTTTGTGAAGAATAACTCGTAAATACCGATGAAAAAAAAAAGATATGAACGAGACTACAGAGACACGCAGCGAACATTCATCTCGAAAACATGCCGGCTAAACATAGTCGTCAGGACGAGCTTGGGGGATGCGTTTTACGATCTCATGTACGCGAGAATATTATGTACCGATAAAAAAATGAAACATTTTTCAAAGTACCAGAAAAACACGATCGATAATCTCACATACGCGAGCGTGAACAGGCTTCGAATATCGAATGCAGTTACCGCGAAATTGAGAAAGTAGTTTATCAAGTCTCTTTTCGAAACACATTGAGCTTTTTTACGCGCTAATTGCGACGACTCTCGCCGCAATTTATGAGATGACAAGCCATGAAATCAAAGGAACCTGATAACTTGTTCCTTGATTACATTTGCGCAAACACGTTTATCGACTCGATTATTAATGTTCGATAATCGACGTACGATTAATATGTATCACGAATCGAATTTGTCTTCACGCATCTCTCTTATCTTCAATTCTTCGATTCGTTTCAATTTTTGTGCTTTCTCCAGTGAAATTTTCATATCTCTTTGATATGATATATATAAATCTTTCTTAAGAAAGGTAAAAATATGCCAAGTAAATAAAAAGATTTATATTATATGATAAATACTAGTTAAAAAAAATAAAAATTAGGAGATATATGTATTTACATGGCATTTTTTTACTATAAAATAAAAGTTGTCATTTACTGATCGATGCGCAGCAGTGGAATGTATTACATTGAAATTAAGTTGATCTATACACAAATATACAATTTCTATTATAGCAGCGTCCAATATAATTAATACTTCACACAATTATTACATGTATTAAATGAAAAACTCGATATAATACGTAGACAAGAAAAAGAGATATTTAATAGAGTAATTATAATTTTCATGCGAAGAAATTATTTTTATTTTAATAATATAAGTTATTGTAAAATGTAAACAATTTTTATTTTGAATTAATGTTTACATTATCTAAATTATTCATTGTAATTTTTCATCAATAATGTTTAAAAAAAACAATATATTTAAATAATATTGCATTATATTTATATTTACATTATCTCTATTAATAAAAAAATAATATATACATCGAATAATTTATACATAACATCAAAATTACTTATTTTCATAAGAATACTTAAAGAAAGGAAACTGTAAATATAACTTTTCAGAGTATTAAACCGATCCCGACAGTAGCATAATTTTCTCGCAACGGTTGCATTGAATGTTTTAATCCAACATGGCGCGACTCAATCTAAACACGCGATAAATCTTCGACACATTGGCTTAAAAAGCGCCGAAAAGTAACTTTTTTACGTCGGGCGGAAGCGGCCGCTAAGTGGTGTAGCACGATGAAGCGAAAACGTGCTCGCGCGATTCCATTAAAGCGGATGCGTGCAGGATGCACTCATTCTATAAGAGATATTAATGATTTCCCAAAGCTCTCGACTCGTGTGAAAACTTTGATGAGCCTATAATCCGTCGTTATGACTCTAGGAGCGATCTCGCACAGGCGTGACGTTCGAGAGGCACTTCTTAAAAGGGCTATTATCGACAAGTGCGAACGGCTACTTACGAAGACTGGCTACTTATCCTTGACGAGCAAGAGAACTTCTGTTCGGCACGTCTTGTGAAGCGCCGTGAATGTAACCGAACACGTGCCGCTACCAACTGATGTCAATATATTTTCTACTATTAATTTTTTCAGACATTTCTGTTTTAAACATAAAGCGACAAATTATAATATTTGTCTCGATTAATTTTAGATTTTAATAAATTAAACTAGATAATCAAGAGAGAGGAGATAGTAATCAAAGTGCTTGTATAAATAAAATAATGATTCTGTATGAATAGATTAATAGTCTTAAGATTATAATAAATATGATGTCATATTTTTTATTGGAAAATTATTATTTCATTCGTAATATTATTTCTTAACATAATTATATTATTCGATGACATGATGAAGAGATGCTTTTGAATCGCTTTATAACGAAATTCGAGGAATTATTCGAGGAATAGCAGAGAGGAAGTTATCGTCAGCGCGGCGTTTTTAAGACCGGAAGTCCGCGAACGAAACAAATGAACTATCGGGGCACCACAAAACCCGAAAGGCGGATAGGAAGAGGCGGGCGGGAGACCAGTTAAGGGCTAACAAGTATATAACCACCGATATACGGCGCCTCTCGTGACTCTCTAACTAGCCGCGCATGGCGAGCACGTGTGGAGGTGTCGACTGCGCCAGAGGCGCAAAGACCCTTATCCTCGACCGTGACCCTTCCCGTCCTTTCACTTCCCCACCCCCTTCGCGACGCTCCATTTCACGCCGGACGAAATCGGAGCAAAAATATTTGGGCCCTATGTAATTGGCCACGGCAACGGGTGACTTGGAACCACGCGCGCTATATCGCCACCCTCAATTTTGTTCCGTTTGACTGATAAATTGATCGTGCGAGACAAAATCACTTTTGCCATGTTTAAGACTGGTAAAGTTTAGCATTAAATTTAATTAAGTAAATTTTCTTCATGCGTATATCATGGACAAGAATATAATTTATGTTACATAAAAAAAGAAGAAAAAATAATGAATCAAATTTATTTTATTTCTTAAAAATAATTTTTTTCTTCGATTAATCCGATATTTCTATATAAAACTTTCTCTCCTGTCATTTCTATATAAAACTTTCTCCTTAAAGATTAAAAAGCAAAATACAAACAATTATTGTAATTTGACGCTAATTTAAATTAAAATAGCTTTCTAATTATGTAATGACCGATATATAATAATTATCCAGTTTATCCTCGAATATAATAACTTGATATTTTCGGATGTATTAGTCTTTGACAGCTCGCGAATAGAAAGGCAAACTATCGCGGACGAAGCACACTTTGAAAGTCGCAGCGTCTTAAGGCAGTTACTTGAGGATTTCGCGAGGCTCTTTGAAGTTTCGGTAGTGGTTTTCCTCGGGTGTATTCTAATTTTACGAGCCGGTGGCGATGAAATTGGCCAGCTCGACGTCGCGCTCGCTATCGCGCCAGTGGTCAACTGTCAAACCGGCGGGGGATAAGCCGACGCGCATAAACCGCTTAAAGGGGAGAGAAGGGGAGAAAATGAAATTTAATTAACTGAAACAACGCGAAATTATCGGACATTACGCGCTATCCGCTCGACGCGCTTCGTTTACCGCCATTCATACTCGCACGTGATTGTGTATATATAAATCTATATGTTATATATCGTACGTATAACAACAATTATTTTTATACATCATTGAACCGAAATAGATTTGCAAAGAAAATTTTATAATGAAAAAAATAAATTGACAAAATTTATTGCATCTGAAATAGCAATTTATAAGCTTCAAGTTCAATCTTTCATCATTTATTTAATTTTTAAAATAATAGATAATCTAAATTATTTTTAATATTTGAATATTAAAGTAATTTCTATACAAGAACAAAAATAAATTTCGAATTGTTAACAATATTTATTATTGTTTGCATTAAATTTTCGATTCTATGATAAAGGTTAAATGATAAAGACCTTAATTAAAAAGGCTTCCTTTGCAATCCTCCTCACAAATCGCATACCGTCGATTGCGAATAATTTTAGTTAATGATCAATCGTGAGTCTTAAATCCCCTATATTCCTTTCGTGACCATTAATGTAATGTATCTACACGATGCACTGATAGCAGGGGTGGAAGGGCAGAGGAACGAGCGGGGTGCGTTAACGGTAGAGAGAATCGGTCGGCGAACACAAGAGACGCTTCGCGGAAGGGAAAGAGCGAGAGAAAGAGATAGGACAGGAGGATCAGGGAAGGGAGGAGAGATCGGAGGCAGGATTGGATGGGACGTGCAGGTTCGCCAATATACAAAGGGGAGCTCGGAGATTACGATCTTTCATTCGTTCGCTCGTTCCAATTATTTTGTCCAATTAAAATATCGATTTTCTCCCCCATCGCCGCGACTCTCGCGAATTCGCCTTTCGCAGTCTCCCTCTCCCTTCCTCCTCCCCTTTCCGCCCGCACGCCCTTTCCTCCCGTGCTACCCTCCATACGGTAGCATCGACCGTGCCCAACCCTGTGATTCTTCCTCTTCTCACCCTCATCCATCCTGTTATACAACCACCGCTTTCTCTCCATCATCGCTCTTCTCTCTATTTTTCCTTCCTCTCTATTGCTTTCTCTCTTTCTCCTTCTTTGCTTCCTCTCTTCTTTCCATTTCTTTCTCCCTCTGTCTCCACCTACACCATTTCGGCTCCAATATTCAATTATTGGCTACGTAAACGTTTGCGAATCGCTCGCAAAAAGCGGGAAACAAAGTCGCTTACGGTTTCTGCGTGCATGCGAACGGGCGTGTGTTTTACTGTCCTGGGGTCTGACTATGCCGCCAAGAAAAGAGAAACAGAGAAACAAAGAGAGAAAGAAAAAGGGAGAGAGAGAGAGAGAGAAAGGGTGAGTTGGATAGGAGGGTGAGACGGCGTGTTTCCTGGCAGAAATCTGAAACAAACGAGCAGTGTTCCGTCCGTCGTGGCTTTCCGTGCAAATGCGATCGTGAGCTAGGTTCGCGGAATGGGCACAGTATTCGCTGTGACACGCAATGCTTCAAAGAGTCCAATCGCGAGTCAAAGATACTTAAATGCGACAAGCGCAGAATGCATACCCGCAAACAACCAAATCGCGGGGGTTACGAAAGATGCGATCTTCCCGCTCGATACTAAAATCTATAAAGAAGGAGAATGGCTTGTGATTGCATTTATCAAACAATTTTTGTATCTCGATTATTGCACGTAATATTTTTAATTAGAATGAGATAATTACCCATCAATACGATAATGCGAAATATACTCTCTTAAATTAATTAATGTATTGGAATTAATGTATTGTCACTGATAAGCAGTAATTTCAATTACAAATATAACATTGCAATCTCACTGAAAAAATCAATTAATAATATTGGCTAATTTTAGTGATAGTGAAATTTTATTATCATAATCAGTGAAATAAAACGCAGGAAAATGTATTTTTTACAGAAAATCAGTGAATTCACTGATTTTCGAAATTTTGATCGACTTAATTTCAGAGAGTATGTAAGAAAGAAGTTCTTATGAAAAATATTTTCCTTGTGCATAATATTAAAAAGTTTCAAAAATATATTCGAATATAGATTAACTGAAATTAGATTGTTTAATGAGTACAAATTCGTTAAACATTTTTTATTATGCACAATAATCTTACTATTAATCTTACAAATTGTCATTTCCAAAAATAAGAAATACTGCCTTCTTTAAAGCCCACATATATTGGCTACAGATTTTTTTCCAACCTGCTCGATATATATCATCGAAGTATAAGTGGCGCATCAACGGCAAAAAGCGCAAGAGCGCGCTCCCATGACCAGATTTTTTTTTCCCCCGAAGAGAAATTAACCCTCTAAACGGCTATTAGAGCCGAGCGATGAGCGTGCGCGTTCTCTCTGAGAATAGACAATCTAATTCCGTGGACGAGAGGAAGCGAGGAACGAGCTGATGGAGCAAAGCGAAGCGAGGAAGACGGACCACCGTGATTGCAATTTTAACGCCAATTTGACTTGAATCTTTTCTGCCCGAAAGAAATACTGTTTTCATGCTCAATATAGCGGCTCGCTAATAATTAACAGCCAGCTCATGGCACTTTACACGTATAGGGTGTCTCGATATCACAAAATCCGTGACTATTGCAAGTTTCTCGATTCTATTTATGTTGAATATTATTGAGGCAATTCAAATTTTATAGCGTATTTAGATATTATTATATACAATATTATTTACATTAATTAAATTTAAAAATGAGCTAAATTTAATCTTATATTATACATTTTCCTAAAGATTGTTTGTAATGATTATTAATTATTAGAGATATAAAAGTATAAATAATATCAAAACGATTCAAGTGCTTAAAATATTATGAAAAAATGAATGAATTGAATTATATAAAATGGAATATAAATAAATTCATTGTTTCCTCTATAAATATTGACACAACATGGACTCACAAAAATTGTAATTTCCTACATTAACGTGTAAAAAAATTAAAGAGATCAATTGCTTTCAATATTGCACTAAATTTTATAATTTGTTAAAGAGAGATTATTATATTTCTTCGAAAAGTTTACGAGAATACATTCAAATGACTGTATTGATTTGATACACAAGAGTTTGTTTACGGAAACTGACGAACATTCAAGCAAAACTCTGCGATACACCGAGTACGTGTACCGAGTACGTCTTACGGTGCTAGCGGGTGGTCCTCATTATGTCGGGTTCCCCACTGCTTACCCGTCCTATCTATTTAACGTATCGTTTGCCTTGGTAACCATCCAAATTAGCTCATCCTTCTCTATCCCGCGGCAACGGCATCTTTCCCGACCTCAGTGTCTTGTCCTCTTTAATTATTGAAAGGACGATGCTTAATAACGACGATCCGACCGTCACGGTGTGCTCTAATCGAAAACACTCGTTTCCTGTGAAAAATCATATCAAAATGGCGAACCACATGGTAGTCGATTTATTTAAGAGAATAATTATATTATTAGATAATCGTATATATATTTTTAATATTATTGAAGGGATTTCAAACAACTTTGACAAAATCGATATAATTTTTCTAAATTTAATTCAAACATTTTCTGAAACGATATACACATAAATTCGAGAAATTTTGAATATCCTAATACTTTAATGAACACGATTATTTAAAAAAAATCTGTTTAGAAGAACGCAGTTATACAATCTTGCCAATTGAACACAAATTTATCTTGAGAGCGGAATGGATATGCTCACAAAAGCGAATTTAAAAGTCAATGGTCTGTAAACATTAATGTCTCGAATGTAACGAAAGATAGCGAAAAATTCTTTGTTACGAGAGTTTATGAACCTCTTTATTGCCATCGTGATTTCTTCTCGATTACCGACTCTGCAGTTAGCATAATATCGCGTTGTTAAAAGTCGGACGGTTTAGCTACAGGAAAAATTAATCGCGACGGCGAATCGTCTTCCGATGTATATTTCGTTATATATAATACAAATCTGTGATGATATCAATCGTCAAATTAATTTTTCAGAAAAATAGTTGACATGTAAAAATCGACTCAACAATATGTGTCTATTTCGATTTTAGGTATTCAATTTCATTAGACGTCTTATGTCTTAATCCGCGAGAGACAATCATGTATAAGCTTTGCTACATATCTTTTAGATTTTTTATTCGTTATTAATAAACTTCATCTGCATCTTCATCAAATGGACAAACAAACAGACCCTTGTCTAACAGGGAGTTGCAATAATGTAACGATACGAACTTATCTCACACTGGTAAGCGATATGTTTTTGAGGTTTGACATCGATTCTCTCTGATAAAACGGTGAAAATAGACACCGTGCGGATTTCCGCACGATGAAATTTACGACTCCAGCCAATTCCGCGAAAATGGAAGAACGTCCGCGAGGTTTTATTCGGCGGTGCAGCGTTATATCGGCACCCCTATCGGGACTCATTTGTTTTTGCTTATCACGAAGTTACGTGACGGAGTCACCGTAAATATGACGGACGGGTGTGCGACGATGGAATCTCCGTCAGAACAAACGAGCACCACCGGACGAACCCCGAAAATCTCCCGACATGCCGCGATGCGACGGCTCGATTTAGGGGCTGAACATCGAGAGGGAAGTCTCGAGACTGAGAGGGGTTGACGTTCGACTACGAATCGATATACCTACCTATCTACCTGCATGCGCGAACAAACCGTATCTTCCGGACTGAACCGGGAAGAGATAACCGAAATTTCAGAATTCTCATATTTTCACGTCTCGTATATGCGTTGCGATCATGAATCCTTTCAACCGTTATATAATATATCGTGTGTTTCTCAAACGTGATTAATAGTGATATAATAATTATATTATACACTGAAATATTGTAATTCATCAAAATTATTTGGCTTATTAACGTAATGTACGTTAAATTAAAAAAGCAATATAATGATAGCTTTAATTTTTACCGAATTTAATAATAACGTATTTAATTATTATTTAAATTATAATTTATACAATTAAAATTAAATCGTAAAAAAATGGTTAACGATTTCTTATTACTGTTTTCTTTTCTTGAAAAGTTCTGTTTTCTATAACTTTTTTTATTATTCATTTTGCATTATCCTCGTAACTAGCTTCCTCATCAAATCTTTATTAAGAAAAAAAGTGACTTGTCAACATATTTATCATTAAAGAAATAATGCAATAAACATATAGAAATATTTGCTCTCGAATGCTTGAACATCGACATTTCTCGTTGACTAATCCAAACATTATCTCTTTGCCTTATCGTTTAATATGCGCAATGACAATTGAAAACTATCTCATCCGCACTCTTAATTTTTTTTTTTAATCTTAATCACCCCGCCTAATTGCTCAATTGCACTCATTACCGTCTCCGACGTAGTAAAGCAAGTGGCGATTAAATCTCTTCTTCCCCGTCGCGCTCCCCTCACCCTCTTTCCGCGTTCTCCCCCGCTCCGTGACGACGCGTCGCATTTGCACGAGAGAAACTTATCCCTCTCGGCACAAAAATCGCTGTATAGATAATTCCTCCTGTTCCTGGGTCCCCAGCTACGGGGCGGAGCATCGCGAGGAATGCCCCTGTTGCTAGTTTCCAGCCCCGTTGGCAGTTCCCAGCCCCGTTTTGAACCTCTCCTTCTCGTTCTATCACCCGGATTTCCCACTCTAGCGAGAGATCTCTCTTGTTCCGATGTGCGTTCAGCCCCACCACGAACACTCGGTCGGAGGCAAAAGGAAAAATCAGGGCGGTGCTGGCAGAGCGGTCAGACTCAGTCCACACGGAGAGCTCGGCTTGACTGGAGGCTATCGGAGCTGACGGTCCACGAACATTGATCCATGATAGCTGTCAAACGTCGGATCCTTGTGAACGATGTGTCTCGCGCGCGTCGTTTTCCGGAGCTGATCATTGAACAACAAATAATTTACGAGTTCGTGAAAGATTATGCGCGAATCAGTGAAGAGTGCTTTAAAAAGCAGTGAAGCACGCCGAGCTGTTTAGTCTATCGTGGAATGAGCGGATAAACTCTTATTCAGACTCCAAATATCGGGACATTGTTGTTGCGAATTTGAGTAGTGCTAATCGGCGCAGAACGTGCCCGATCGACGTTCGAGAATGACAGTAATAAGGATGACCTCGCCGGTGACGCCTGGATCGACCAGTCCGGATTCATCAAATGAGGCTCAGGCGCTGCAAGCGACCTCAAAACCGGCTCATCGATTGAGTTTTTCTGTCGCGGCCCTGCTGGCGGAGGATACTAGGAAGACGTCGGAATCTCCGTCGAAGCAGGATGCTCTCTTAATGTCATCACCGGTTGTCTCGTATTTGTCGACTCGACAGGAACCTCGTGTCACCATCAGCTCTTCGGTACCGAAGCATCTTTGCGACTTGAAAACATCAAGATATACCTCGTCATCGTCGCCCAGTAATCAGGAAATTAGATTGAGCCATTGCGTCTCTCCTCACAATGCTTCGGACTCGGGGACACCTCCAAGATATCCCGAAGTGATCGATTTCGCTTGCAGTATCGAATCACCTAGTAGACGATCGACTTCTGGTAGCGTAGATTATCGAATGCGTCAGTCTACTGACATTAGAACCAGCCCGGAACCCGTGGTAGGCTGTTCCTCGTCTCCAAAAATCATCAGCAATCATCAGGATGCTGGTTCGCAATCACCTACGAGCAGTTCTCACGGTGAAATTCACTCGAGGTGTTCAGAGACGGACGACATCGAGGAGGACGATGAGAGTAGACTAGTGGACGTCGAGGATCTTCAGCATCATCCGTCCAGTCCAACTCCCGTTAGACCAACTCCAGCCTATCTTGGCGGTTTCTCCACTCTCAGTGGTATACCTGGGATTCCGCCTAATTTTCACCCTGCAGTCTGGGGCGGCGGACATCAGAATGCAGCTGCAGCTGCGGCGGCTGCAGCAGCCGCAGCTACCGCCACGTTCTTCCCTTCTCACTTTTCTCATCATGCTCCTTTAAACGGTGAGACCCAGTCTTTATTTTCATATATTTTTTAAGCATTATTTTCCTTTTAAACGTCAACTAAATTTTATTTTTTATTACCTTAAACGTTCAACTAGATTTTATTTTTTATTACTTTAATTTTAATATATGTTAGTGAAATATATATTAAGATAAAAAGATGACATTTATGAGAGAGAATTTCCTTTTATATTCTTATTGTTAGTAATAGTTCCTCGAAGTAGAATCATTAATTTTCTATCATTCTAGCGTTAATTTTACAAGGTGCGACGACAACTATGTTTGAAATAGTTTTTAATCTTTGGCAGAGCGCCAATTTCCCTTGTATTTCTCGGCAGATTCTTTTCATGGTTCATTGCGGCTAAAGCGATTACGTGGTTACAGGCGCGGTTTATGGACTCGCTGCTATAGAATCCAGACAGCTTTACTCTTTATCGATACGTAATATCGAACGTGATGATATTCTGAAAACATAACTAGCAAAAGAATATCCCGCGATAATAATCAAACAAATGTACTTTCTGTTTACTATTTTACAATTCGATTTAACAGCTTTTAATAACGAAATAATTATCTATTTTTAATTTTTAAATTATGGGGTTTATAAGTTAATTAACGCCAATCGATACACACATCCTATTTTTTACGGATTGTGAATAAACGATATTATACCTTCAGTGTTAATTAGCTAAGCAATTTACGAATTACAAAAGACGATCGTTAAAAAAGCAATTTGCATCATCATTTTATTTTGTCAGAGTCCACTAGAGGGGCAGGAGTGAATTTAACTACGTTTTGTTCGTGGATTCTCTAACAAACAATGGGTGATTATCGCAGAAAAATGTCCCGAGACAAATCGAGTAATCGACGAACGAAAATTGATTCTCCAATGGCTACTTTGGCCGCTATTAAACGATAGCCTACCGTCGCTCGACCGAACCGAACAATTCTCGTGTGTACTTGCTTCATCAGTGACTTGCGAAAGAGATAATTTATATAATTATTATGAATATTATTTATACATATGAATATGAAGAATTTATGAATAAAATATTTACTAATATTATTGCATAGTAAAACTTATTTGATTTTCTTTAAATATTTAATCATACATACTGCTGAATTTAATTAACTACTTTGTATTTTTAATTCATTTATTATATTTTGTAATTATTATATTTGTAATTAATTCATTCATTATAGTTATAATTTATTATATTCATATTTTATAATATTGTTTTAAATGTTTCCTTTTAATGTAAAACTTTTTAGACTTATAAATAATTTTTAATATAACGATTGCACGAATTTTATCTTATGAAAACTTTGATTACAGCAGTAGTCTGCATTATTATTGCATAAAAAAATTGAAAATAATTAAAACAAATAATATATAGCAGTTATAAAATAATAATTTTGACAAGGATAGCTCAGCTTCTCTATTGCTGACATAAAAAATTCCAGAAGAGATCTCGTATAGAATATACGCGCCATACGGGCAAAATGCCATAATTCTGAAATATGAACTCTCGTAGAGCGTACTTTCACAGATCGGCGCACCCCTTCAAAGTTTTATACCACCGCTTCTTTTACCGTGATTATCCTAAATAAGTGATTTCGCCGTAAGAGAATTTACTGATACACACAAGTAAAGTAAAGGTAGTTTTATATCTTCAAGTGTTCAAATGTAGAGAAAGAAAAATAAAATAAATATATATATATATATATATATATATATATATATATGAGTGTGTGCGTGCGTACGTGCGTGCGCGCGTGTGTGTGTGTGTGTATACATATACATATGCATATGTATATTGTATTAAAAATTATATTAGTATTATATATATAACATAGTGATAAAAACAAATTAATGATTTTAATCCATTTCTTTTTGCTCCATTTTTGAAAACATCTGAAATTAAAATTTCTTTTCTCGAGAAACGCGAGCTACCGAATATATCCAAATGCAGAGATCAGATACGATTTTATCGAGAATGTTTGTCCTTTCGATCGTTATGCAACGTAACAAAAGGCATTCGATCCGTCCTTTCCATTTTGCACTCCGTCCGATGATCGTTGCATTCGTGGAACACGATATCTCGGCGGAATCAGCTAATTATTTCGAATGCACATTCCCGATCGGTAGTCCCGGATTGAAATCAGGCCCTACGTTTTTGGTGGCCCCTGCGACGCGGAGAGATCACCGAATGCCGAGACTAATTGGAACCCTTAGTGAGCGGTGAGGAACGTATACAAAGGACAATTCCCGAAGGAGGATCGGGCATGGCGCATACTATCGTGTTGTAAGGCCAAGTTGATGTGTAGAAAATCCTGGAAGAGTGAGAGGGAGGAACGAGAAGAACAGGGCGAGGAGAGATGAGTGAAGAGCGGTTTCGACGAATTTGAAATTCAGAAACGGCAACTGCCAAGACGAGGACGACGTGGCCTTTTGTTTCGTCGGAATCTGACTCGTTGTTTGATACAGAAGCTGTACCTCCGCTCTACAAATCTGTCAATTGTCTCGAGACAAATCTCAAGGAATATAACCGATATATTCCGATACCGGACTTCTCTCTCTCTCTCTCTCTCTCTGTGTTTCTTTCTGCCTTACGGTGGCTCGACACGACCCTCGATTATCTGGTTGTAACAGAGGCAAAAAGATATTCGCTTAAGGATATTCTCTCTGTATTTATTTTTAACTATGTAGATATTTAAATATATACAATATGTATACAAATAATATTTTCTCGTCAACTATATTTTATAAAATATAAATTAACCATTATTTCGCATTTTACTGAAAAGCAATTAGATAGTATTATAAATCATTAAAGAGGGGCGCAATATTCTTTGCACTTTTTACATTTATTTCTTCACACATGCTACACAAGATTAATACAGAAACTTTTTACCTCATATTGAAACCTCAGAATTTTTTCACATTTTTATGCCTTAATCAAACTTAAGCATCTCAAGAAGACGCTTCTTCGCCTTGATTCACCTAATGTTAATGTTTCAAATTTGACAAACTAATATTAATAAAATCTACAGAAAGATTAGTATACTTATGTTGAACACGAAATTGCGCGATAATCACGGCTAACAAAATAACGCTTACTATCGACGAGAAGCGTATTCTCTCTCTCTATAGCGCGCAATTAACCGACGCGACACGATGGTGCGGCATAATGTCTTTTTCTAAACGAGCAAGTCAAGAGAATACCAAGCTCACCAACGACGCCTTCCCTCGCGCGAGCAGGCGTTACGATCGGCGCTCTTATGCGAGCGCGGTAGCCGCGGCCGAGCTGTGTAGAAACAATTCGCGGCCGGAATTTTGCGGTCGGCCGGCAAAAAAGTAATGAGACCAGTTTGCGGCGCCGTTCCGACGGAAAAATTATGAATTGCGCCCTAAAAAGATGCGTTTGCCCTCGCCGGGCTATTCGAGTCCGTTCGAGGCCGACAAAAACGGGACATTGCGGTCTCCCGGCCCTTTCCTCCGTTGGCCTACCTATCCCGCGAAACACCTTCTCGCGGGAGGACTATCTGTGTCCGTCAGTTTGTTCATACGAGCATAATGCTCGTCGCTGTTCCCGCTGCACAACATGCACTTCGACTGAAAGCGTGTTTCTTTTTTTTCCCGCTTCCAGAGAACGGCGAGCCGGCTAAGATTAAGTGCAACCTGAGGAAGCACAAGCCTAACCGAAAGCCCAGAACGCCCTTCACGACACAGCAGTTATTGGCCCTCGAGAAGAAGTTCAGAGAGAGGCAGTACTTGAGTGTCGCCGAGAGGGCAGAGTTCTCGTCGTCGTTGCATCTCACGGAGACACAGGTAAAAATCGATCTCGTATCAAAGAGTATAATTTGTAAATTAATAGTTGGGAATGTGGCTCAAATAAATCAATCAAAATTAAATCAAAACTGGCATAAGAGCCACAGCGCGATAGTTGGGTCTGCGCTCTTATGCTAATTTTTCTTTAATTTTAAGTATTTAATTTGTATAACGAATAATATCAAATTTGGCACGCATCAAATTATCCTTAATTATTAATTATTAATGTTTGCTGCGTATAATTTTTAAATTTGCATAGAGATATAAATATTAAAATGAAATACAGAATAATGATGATTTATTTATCACATCAAAGATCACTTATCAAGTGATTTTTCTAATCTTACATTCTTCGTGTACGATTACACAACTTTATACATATATCTCTTAGCATTAATTAGCGAGTAGGTTATTAACTCGTTCAACTTGTCGGTATTTATTTTACAACCATCTTAAATTTAAAAAGGTGGTTTGTCGAACCATAGCCGCAGGAATATTTAATCGAGGATTGTAAATTCCTCGCTTGTTACGCAATCAAATTAGTACATTTAGTATCCGGTCCTCACCGCAGGAATCATAATTTCTTCGAAGCAGCAGAGATGACCGATCTCGTGCGGTTAGGACCTCAAACTGGTAGCAACGCACTCCATATCTTTCGCCACTTTTATTTCGTCGGGGCTTGGGGCCATTCACGAGTCAAAACAATTCGCGCGTGTCTTTCAAGACTTAGTTATGGCCGCGCGGCGTCCTGCCAGATGCGCGGTAATTAGCGCACGTAAATGCGCGCTATCCGAGCTGTCTCGGTGCAAAGAGAGGATGGTAATTTTATTAATAGACTACAAATTGCCTGAAACACGCGCGTTTCGCGATAGCACGCGATGACCGAGCAATTATCTCCGGCTGAGATCCCGATTCTCTGGCAGCGATTTCCGAAA
The DNA here is from genome assembly GCF_003227725.1 of Camponotus floridanus. Lineage (NCBI taxonomy): Eukaryota > Metazoa > Arthropoda > Insecta > Hymenoptera > Formicidae > Camponotus > Camponotus floridanus. Next base: position 316,810 of record NW_020229858.1, on the reverse strand, counting down.
CGCATTTCGCGTACCTTAACGCGTGCGTACGAACGGCAAACGCGAATCGACCCCGCTTCGTAACGATCCGACAACAACGGCATCGATTATTCGATTAAGATAGACGGCGATAAAATTACGGCGAGGGATAGAACGGGCCGTTTATAGTCGCAGATGTACGCGTCACCACGATATTATCGCGGATTATTTTTGTCAGTTCTTCTTTTCATGGCATCATCGAGATGTTGTTTGCCAAAATTATATATGTCCGAAAGTGACATTTAGATGAAATTTAATGTGCTCTCCTCCGATTTATCTTAGAGACTCCTCGGTGCCGCGAATACGCGAGCAAATATGAATTTCAACGACATAATTATATGATGCCATAAAACTGACACACTTTATTTTCATTTCGAATTAATGTAAATTTTTTGTGTCGGTATATTTATAGTCGATATTAACATCGGCATGTAATTAGTAAAGACCATGATATTCTACGATAAATGTTACAGACTCAAACTAATTTTAGCTTATAAACTTAACTGCTTGGAAACCCCGAATCGATGTAAATCATTTACATCCCGAATGATTACTAAATCTTGCCGGAACATTCGTGAACACGAATAACCATATCTCGCATTAGTCATCGCGTCGAAACTCATCACCCCAAATACACCGCTATAAATTTCAATTGATTTATTGTTGCAGGTGAAGATCTGGTTTCAGAACCGACGTGCTAAAGCGAAACGTTTGCAAGAAGCGGAAATCGAGAAACTGAGGATGTCAGCCGTAAGGCAGCATCATACGGCGCTCTACGGCTCACATCCAGGACTCTTAACTTCTGCGGGGCTTTACCCCGTAGGAATGCTGTCTCATCCCGGCTTAACACCTCATCACGCGATCACCCAGCATCCCGCGAGAGAATGAGAGTTGGAATGTATGAACAATGCCGGTCAGAAAAACAGGTGGATTAACTTGTCATCGAATAGCTTGTGGAATGATTTCGGATTATGCAAACAAAGCAGGTTTAAAACTCATGTGATGGTTAAACATTACAACATTACGATGGAAAACATTTTTTTTGTAATGATAATCGTCGTAAAACGACTTCGAAGAGAAAAATCTCACGTAATAGGCTTCACGTTTTCCAGTATTAATTCAAAAAAGGCATCCATTGAAAAATTTGTACTTGAATTCTGTGCCAATATTGATTGAGATTGTTTTGAACAAGTTAGAAACTGTTGTAAATAGAATTGTAAATACTACCGATCGCGTTAATCGCTTTGTATATAAATATCCTACTGGACTATTCGAGAAATGGGATTACATTTACATCGTACAGTGCAAATATTGAAACGAATGAAGCTCGATACTTCGGAAGAAGATTCTTTTTCCAATTTTGTATAAATGTAAAGTAAACATACGATGAATAGAAGAGTTTATTTAATAAATTGTATTATCATAACTAGCAGAGTTTATTCCTTCCATTACCTAAGATTCCTTATTTTTCGTTTAAAAAAGACATAAAATTTATATGAATTAGAAATATAAATAAACTTAATTTCACAAATTAATATATTATGTACCTATATATATACTATAATACATATTTCTCGTAGAAATTGAATTAAATTTTTTCACTATATATAATTCATAAGTGCTGGAATATTTTAATAACATTCGCTTAATGAAATGAATAAGTTTCTATATTAAAATATGTGATATTAAAATAAAATATTTTGTAAAATTTTTAAATATATAAGTCTTAATAATAGATTTTTATAATTTTCAATAATTTTAATTTTCGATATTAAATATAACTCCATATAATCTTTTATTAATAATTCATTAATATTTTATAAAATCTTTCATTTTTATCAAGTTTTTATGAAGCTTTCATCAACGGGAAAATCGGTAGTGAAACATCGTGCGTATAATTGTGCGACGGAACCTATCTATCTCGTTCAGCTGCAGACAATAATTTACCGAGCTACAATACTGAAGCCAGCTGAGAGGGAGAATGCATCCATGCCTATGTCTAAGTTTGAGCACCTACCGGGATCGTCCCGGCGTACGACGGCGATTACGCGAATGCGATTACGCAGTATCCGAGAATGGCGTCTCTGTGCGTATATGTCGTTGGGATAAATTAGCCGTGGCAATTAGTTTCGGAATCAACTTCGCCGGGTGGTTGGCGCCACCATCTTGATTGCGCTCGAGGAAGAACCTTTAAAGACAGTAGCCAGCACTGTTTGCCGAAAGGTCCGCGTCGTTCGCGCGGGCTAATTAGCGATGCCCACCGAGATATCGCCGACGTACGCTAATAATACCGAACATAAATATTCCGAATTTTTTCGTCTGGTGGCCCGTCTGTGCCCTCTCCTCTCTTTCCCTTGTAACCGCTTTTCATTCGCCCGAACAGTCGCCCGCGATATATCATTTTTGCATTAGTTAATTATACCTTTGTTTCCTGCCGGCAACTTTTTTGGAATATTCGTGGATAAAACGATTTACAAGATCAGATCTGTAAGACGTGTAAGATTAATAAATAAATAATAAGATTAATAAATAAAAATTCTAGAGAAAGATTTATGAGCCTAAAAGTATAAATATAAAAAGATACAAGACTAAAATATAGTAATATTGCTTTAAACAACAAACAACTATTATGGAAAATTTCAGCGAAGAAATTTGTGAGAAAAATAGAAGTTCTAGAATATTAAACGTTTACATCATTATAATTGCATGAGAGAGAATTGCAAATAATTGGTACATTATTTACATTGAAACTGCACTACGATTATCAACAGCTCATTTATTCAAAATTTTATCTTTCTCGAGCTTTATAAATATGTTTATACAAACACGCATATAGATTTATAAAAAAAACGTATAATCAATTTTATCTTATCTTCCTCTTATGCAACGAAAATTAAATCTTTATAAGAATATATCATCTGCTACTTATAACACAAGATTAAACTAGTATTCACCAATTAATTTTCTAATACTGGATTAAAATTAACGCACGATATGTGATAATAAAATCTTTCTAGAAGTAAAAATAGACTTTACTGGTGAAACTGCTTGTTAGAGATTTCCTCATAAAACTACAAGATAGACTAAACGACCTTTTTAATTAAAGTTGCTCTATCTAAGTTGTCACAAGTTACGCCTATTGGAATATTTTTCAGAAGTAGATGGTACGTGTCTGAATTTTAATTATGCAATTAGTCGACAATCATTACTACCTGTTTCAACTACTTCAGAAAAATCAGATAATATCAGATTGTATCAGCAAGCTACCGTATTATTGATTAGACGTTATTAAAAACTTTAGACGTAGGTCGTTTACATATTTAACTAATTTACTATTTCTTGAATCAAAGGAAAGCATAAAATTGGTGTTATATATTTAAAATTACGTTTTATATGATAGAATAATTATTGCACTTTGAATTAAAAATCATATTCGCTATTTTATAAAATATATGTATTTAGAAATACTTTCAACATTAATAATATTAAATGTATATAAAATAAAATGGAAACATTGTGTATATCGCAAATTCTTATTAGACTCATTAAAATAGTAAATGTTATTAATCTTATATCTAACTTTTACGATAAACATTCTTGATATCGATTTTAAATTGCTATAATGTATAGAAAATATATCTTTTGCATTAACTACATATTGCATGACAAATTTCAAATTATATTTTTGCTGCAATAACTAGATAAAAGGTTATCACTTGACACACTTTTATTTAATATTTAATATTTTATATTTTATATCTCTCTCAGCAAAAAAGTTTCAGTTTTAAAAATTAAATCTCAATTATAATAATAATAATAATTGCGTGAGACATTTGATGTATTCGATATAAATGCAATGCTCCATTTGCTATTATAGTTGAAATGCAGCTTGATTGTATTATATTTATAAACCATTCAAAATGTATAATGCAATTTCTCACGGAATCGATTAATAAGACGAATATTTTGCAAATAGCAAAGATGGTCTTATATTTTTTATGCGCATTTCATTTCCATGACGCCTATTTACGATCTTAATAGAGTCTAAGTTCAATCGAATGTCGGGTCAAGATCTTTGCGTGATTGACTTTAAAATGGATATTGACTCACTTTGAATATCTTGCATGTGATTTAAGTTTCATGAGTTGTTAGTTTCTATCATACATTTCCCACGAGTCTTTGTTAATGATGAGTAAATACTTTTCGATGACATTTAATAACTGTACTTTAATAAGTATTTTTAATTAAATTTTTCGAATCTCTCAATAAACCTCTCATTCTAAAAGATCTTCAATAAACTTCTATTCTGAAACCATATATGGCGCAAGTCATATGTGTATGATAAATGTAGCGATCAAAGCGTATGTGTCACTATTCTTTGAAAATTTACAAACTGTAATTAACAATCATTGTTATGACTAAGGCTTTAATCCTGAAAAAGATAGTATATAAGCAATTTAATAGACGTTGCATCACGTACTTTGTAATAAATTAATGTTGATATGGCACAAATTATTCTCTATAATTGATAATTATATTTGCAATACGCACAGTGAAGTGATTGCAATAACATTATATGTAAACTATTTAATCGACTATAAGATTTGCGCAATATCTGTCAGTATATTGAGATGCCAATTACGTAGCACTTAATTATATCAAAAATATCATTTACCACGTGCTTTTATACATCTTGACCTGATGATATGTAACTGCGCATTACACGTGCATGAAAAATGTTATATATATACATTATCAATCCGGATATGGAACTGACCCAGAGGACTAAATGATTAAAGAATCTAAGTTTATTTTACGATTTTTGATATACATATTTATTCAATTACAGATTATGTGACAAATTTCGAATTGATTCTTTTAGCTCAATTTTTATCGAAAATTATCATTTAGGATAATTCTTAAATTAAAGCATTGATCTAATAAAAAAACTTATTACTAAAAAATAAAAGTTTGAAATTAAATGATTTGAATATCTTTAACTTACAGCAAACGTCTCTAATTTTCTTTATTAAATATTTAATAATTAATTAATCTTTTAAATTTAGGCCAAAACAAGAACAAAAAATTATACAGTCGATTACAGTGCAAAGAATTTATGGAAGAAACGTAGTTTTAAGATCTTTTTTGTATTATTACATCGCTTTAAATGTATCAAAAAAAATACTCTTACTTCGTTATTAACAGACGTTAAATAACAGACGTTGATTGCCGCGAATATGTAATCGCAATCGCGATCCATCAATATTGCCGCGCTATGATGCCGCTTTTATCGCATAGGGAGTTCATTTAAATGCGTACTACCCACTTACGTAACACTAAATAAATCGCCGTTGTCGACTGTTAATTATAATGATTTAATTAGCGTACCTTTCCGTAGAAAGCCAATCGTGTCTATTGCTGCGAATCGGTTCGTGTTTTTCGATTCAATTATCGGCATTACGGCGCGATCAAAATTATCTGTTGTCGAATTAATGCGCACCTCCCGCTTTACGGAGAAGGCGACGCGAAGGGGGCGGAGTGAGCTTTAATGAGCGATTAACCCGGCGTTACGCAACAAAATTAATTATCTGCCGATAAATGCCTTCCACAGGAGGGTGTATTAATGATCGCGATAAACCCGCGTGGCAGAAAACACGCGACGGTACAGATTGCAGATTATTTCAGGCCGCTAAACAAACGGGCCCGCGAGCATTAGATTGACGCATAATCGCTTCATAATGCCCAATAGACTCAAAATGCGGAAGTAGATAAGCGAAACATATTACGCTCCTAAAAAATCGATAAGTGGATTGGAGATTTTCCAGAATATAATTTACAATATTCTTTTTAGTACCATACTATAATTTTCCAGTTTCCAAATTTATTGTGTAAATGTGACTGATTTATTTCAAAAAAAACATCTCAAATTGGTATTATTTTAATATAAACAATTTAAAAAAGTATAAATATAGGCATATATATATATATATATATATATATATATATATATAGAAAAATTTCTGCTTCAGAAATCTATTATGTATTAATAAATGCGTAATTATGTCTGTGTATATATATATATATATATATATATATATATATATATATATACACAGACATAATTACGCATTTATTAATACATAATAGATTTCTGAAGCAGAAATTTTTCTTGAATGCAAAAATAAGGTTTCGTATAAATATGTTACGTAATAATGTTGTCAGCTATTATGAAGATATGATAATCCCGCGCCACAAAAACCGTGATATATCTATAATATGAAATCACCAAATCGCGTAATTAACTTTTCAGTTGTGTAACAAATCATACAGTACAATAAACGCGAAAATAAATGTAATTTAACAATAAATAAAAAAGTGTCGATGATTTATTTTATAAAGATAATTTTTACTTGTTAGAAAAATTATATATAAGATCGATCAAAGATCGCTAACATAAAACACAAATTTGTTTTTTGATAACGCATGCTCATTAATCTTTTTAATTTTAATTACATCTCATTCAAGATTAAAGCGTAAAAAAAATCTTGTTTGCCAACTGCGTTATCAATGCGGTCATTTCGTAGTTATTGAAAAGCATCAGATATTATTCAGACCATTTCATTTGTTCGTTTATAAAAATACGAATATCTAGTTTTATATAGTAGTACTAATTTTTCAATACTTAGTAATTTAATTATAGCTATTTTATTTGCAATGATTATTAAAAATAGCAAAATCTAAATATTTCCTTTTTTACATTTATAAATTGTATTTAAGTAATAAATGAGCATCATATTTATCTCATTAATTTCTGATTGCTCGTAATTATTCAAAAGACGTAATTGCATCAAAAATCAATATCTTTTAATAAATTAAGTATTGTAAACTTGAACTATTGTAATTTCGACCTACTCTTATTGAATATATATGAATACAATGGGAATACATACATATAAAGTATTATGCAATGCAAATTATTTATTCACGCTTTGATAAACATTATTTGTTTGTTTTCTTTTTCACTAATGGTATAATAAAGTGCTAATTGAACATTTCTATAAATATAATTATCCTATAAACTATAAAAATAAGTAAAAATTTACAGTCGTTTTTTTGTCTAAAATTTTATAGCTTCTCATTATTTATTCAAATATCAAGATCATCAAGATATATCAAAAAATATCAAGAAATATCAAAATTTTTTTATTGATTGTACATACATTTTTAATTGTATCACATCTTTGCCAAAATATTTCATTTAAAAAATTATAACAAATTTAGTTAAATTTTTCTTCTGTCTTCCTCATATGATTTTGTAAATATAATATTTACATTATATAAAAAAGATATATAATTATGATCTTAATAAAATTATGTAAGAGCAATTATAATTTAAGGAAGTTTAATATTTAAATGCTCTTTTGAAAAAAGTTACTCTAACAAAATAAATCTTTAGCGTTACCTTTAATCTCTCTTCTGAATAATCATTAAATTTAATAATAATAATTTAAAATAATCAGCCTCTATTATTTTAGCTAATATCGACATCGCATGAGGCAAAAAATACGATTTATTATAATTATCATAATTTTAACATTACTTTCGAGAATTGCGAATAATATATTTTATAGAATAATGCTGTGTTAGATAGTATATAGTGTACATAAACATATGCATATGCAATATAATGTAGGGTTAATGTTCGTGCAATTAAATTTGATGGAATATCGCAAACGCAATGATTCACTAGTAACATTATGTGATACGTACGCACGTGCTCGTCGCCAATCGAAAAATTACGACGATAGAAAAGAGCAAAATCATAATGCCAGGTTCACCTAACACAACATTAGATGCTGCGGATAATGGCGAATTCATTTATCAGCTGTCGACAGTTTAATCGCTAGGGATGAATTAACGTTAACTTCAACATACTATCGAATCGATCTTAACGTTAATTAATATCTTCATGACAGTGAAAGAAAGAGATAGAACGGTAAAACCTGACGGCAGCGCGGAATCGGTGTTAGTTAATCCTAAACCGGTTACAAATGCTGTTGGTCATCGCGGTATCTTTGACTTACTAATTGGATGGATAAGAGACAAATATATCTCGTAAAGAGAATGCGGTAGGAGTGTAGCCTAATTTACAAAAGATCGAAGAATACAAAAATTATTTGTAATTTACTTATCTTCTTCAAAATTAATATAAATTTAAAAAATTATTATAATTTTTTTGCATAAAAAATTAATTATTATATTAATAAAATATTCAAAAGAAAATTAGATCAGCATCTACAATTGAATTGCTGAATTGAATTGCTTTTACTTGTAACACTTCACTTGTAACAATTATAACGCATCGAAAGAGTATAATTGATTATATTTTATTTTCATAAATTATTTATTTTTGATTATTATTATTTTTATAAATCTCGAAGATATATTTAAGAAAAAATTTCGCGCTATACCATATGTACTTATTCAGATATATATACAAGTTATTATAAGCAGTAATAGATTTATTGAATCGCGAGTGCGTGCTTTACACTACATACTACAACTGTTCAAACATCCCGAAATGCAATCTAGGTTTAAACTCCAGTATTATCGTGAACTTTTACGCGCTTCGATTATCCCGCTCATCATTAACCCGAAAATGAGCCACTTCAGGAAGTCGTTGCGCCCACCGCGCAACGCGCTCGATCGCAACTATCTCTCTCTATCTTTCTTCCTTTCTCTCTATCGTGCCATTTATGTGACATAATGTCACCCCGTAATTTCGCGTAATTTATTTGACGGCGAAGACATTTGCTAAATTGTCGTTAGCGTCGCCACTTAAGTGAGCGCAAAGTGGTAGCCTGTGTTGCTGACCGTAGGTGGCCGTAACATAATACGAAAACACGACTGTGTCGTAAACTTTCTATTATTATTGTTTCCCGTAAAGCTCCCTTATCGTTTCTGCAAAATGCTCCACTTGATTGCTGCATCGAATATTTCTGCCTCCCCCTTCGTCCCTCGTTTAGATAATACTTGCTCGTTAGCGCGGCGTTATCGGATTATATCGGAAATTATATTGCTCCGATAAAGCAACGCGAAGCTTTCATTTTTATTTATTGAGCAAACTGAATTTATCGTCATATTCTGACTTTGCATGATATAAAAGCTGGTTAAAACTTCAATCACAAATTATTTTTAATTATTATGTAAACGTGCTTTATATAAAAAGAATCCAGATCAATAATTTCTAATCGTATTCTTATTTACTGATCCAGATCAATAATTTCTAATCTTCTTAATAATTTCTATTCTTATTTACTGAATTTCTAATCGTATTCTTATTTACTGATACAATTTTACGTTAAAAATTAGTGTTCGTCCGATATGAAATATTAATCGTCCGATATGAAATATTAATCGTCAATAAATATGATAATCATACGCGACGGTTATATTTAGCGCAAGAAATACGCAGTGGGAGAATCTTCCTCGCGTTTCTGCGTCACTGCATTTTTATCTACACGCTCAATACTACCATAGTCATTTTGTGATTTTCAAAAAGGCAGAAAACGGGGAGTCACTTCATCGAGATTGAATGGTCGACTGTAATAAAACGTTCCCGCTTGAAAAGAGATTGCGACTTTATCCAGCATTGTAAGGTCGGAACTTCTTTCGAAAAACATCCTACACTTGACGGTGATTTCTCTCGTACACCAAAAATAGAACGATCGTACACTATGAAGATATTAACACCGCGCTTCTCAATGATATTGTTAGAGAGGAAGAAAGAGATGCGCGCGGGAAAAAAATCTGCTATAGTAGAGCAGTCGACCGAAATGACTTTATATCTTCATGACATATCTCCAAGTTAATCTCGAGGGAAAATAGATCGACTGTCCCTTCAAGAATATACCTCGATATTTTGATATATCTTGTACGTTATAGTGCTATTAAAAATCATTTCTTGCATTAAGACACGCTCCATGTATTCTATATCGTATTATATTTTTATTAATATAAATAAAAATGAGAATTTGTCTAGCTACTTGTTTATATTTTATTATCATGTAATGAGAAAATAGACTAATTTTCATCAAACTTGAAAGATTATTTTAAAACAATAAAAATATTTTCCATCACACATTTTTAATAAGAGATATCTACAGTAAAAATGAACGACTATTGTCTAACATTGCTAGTAATTACGTGGCAAAAATGTTGGAGAGATGATTCGGTTTGTGATTTCACGGGGGCACACGCACCACTGAACAAAAGAACGATGAAATTAAAAGTTTTTTTAAGAAAAATTTGTAATTACCCAGGCCGCTGGCCTCGCGCTAGGTTTACTCGTTTCCTCGTTTTTCGCAGATAACGTCGGCCCGGCCACCGCCGAGCCATTTTCCCTGTGCGCTTTGCCAGCCCTTACCGGAGATGGTTGAAGGCGGTCGCTCGTGCAGGACGCCTATATCTGATTGTCCCCCGGGGCTGCTGTAATTAAACTCAAACCAAAATTGCCGGACCAGCCCAGCAAAAGTTCTGTCCGCCAGCCCTCCCCGGACGCAACCGGTTCTAATGACTACACGTAACGGTTATATGTACTTTCGCGTAATACAACCCGAGAAACAACAAACCGCTACTCTTAGTATATTATATATTAATTTCCTCTTATTCTCAAATTATTTTCAATTTTATTTTCTAAATCAATCATTGGAATTACATTTGACGTTAAAAGATCCAATAATAGTCCGAATAAATTCACCTTATTCTTGAATATTAATTTTATTCTATTATCGAAATTAAATTTCTGTTGAGTTAAAGATAGTTTAAAATTAATTATTCTCTCTTATCAAAATATTATTTTGAATATTAAACAAAATCGATCTTGAAATCGTTAGAAAATATGCTGAGAAGTACGATTGAACTACGTAAATAAAATGGAGCAAAAATCTCGTTTTCCTTTGTTTAAGGTCAAATGTACTTGTGGTGAAATTTAAGTAGTCAAAAGTAAAGAAATCAGACAAGTACAAGTGCAACGCGTGTCTACTCTTAAGAAAAACTTCATCAAAACTTTGCGCGCCATTTCTGCCGTTTAAGTGCCTTTTGTTCTCGCGACCATGATGCGCGGAAAGTTATAAAGAGGGAAACCGAGGGTAATATAGAGGTGAATTCAGCATGGCCATCGTAGGGCAAACGCGGACAAAACTATCCCTGCACATCGTTCTACAATAATTAACGCCATTATAGCATTTAATTGTCGCAAGTGCCAAGACCACCCTTCGCTTCTACCGCCATCTTGTTTTTCATTTTCCCTGCTTTTCCTCCGTTTCATGTCCCATGCGACTTGATGCTGCAAGCGCAAAATGGTGGTTAATCCCGTCGTGGGCGTGAGCTTAAATTCTATTTAACCCAACTCTAGTTAAGTCGTAGTAAATTTGATTTGCCTGATCGACTTGTTCGAGAAAGTAGAAGTATCTCATCTCATAAAGATATAGTTAATTATTATTTTTAATATAAATGTTACTCACGAAAAAGAGAACTAACTAACAAGTTTGTAATTTTATTTTAAATTATAGTGACCAAGATTTAAATCGGAAAAATTAAGACTCATATCAATAAAAATTTTATACGAAAGTTGAGAGAAAGAGAAAGAAATAGAAACATCAATATTATCAATATTTATATGTATTACATGCATATCACCATCTAATAAGCAAATTATGAGATTAGAAGTTACTTTAATATCCAATTATTTTTTTTATCTTCATGAGACTTTTTTTATATAATTTTACACTTTAAAAAAAAGATAGGTAACTTCTCTATTACAATCAGAGATTGCGTGGACGTTATAATTCAAATAGATAACGCAGAATAAGTGAGCTTCGGAAGCAGATCATTAGTGGCATAATGGTGCAGTAAAGATAAAATCCACAATTCTCGGTATACTTTCGTATCATTCATATTGTGTTATCATTCGATTATTTTATCGCATTAAAATGTCTTACTAATAAATTAATTTTTTTTATACATGGCACCTTTTTATCCTCAAGACAATTTTTCTAAAACAAAATTTAAATTATTTATATTAAAAATAAAATAAATCTATGATAAACAACGAATTTTACACATAACTATTTATATTCATGTTTTAAGTTTAACGCATTAAATATTGAGTCAGATTGATTATGAAGTTTGTAGTAATACATGTTTATATCGCATATCGCATGTAATTTCGTCGAGCAATTCATAACTCGTAAGCACGAATGAAATTTTCTTTGTCGTGATCGTTTTCTGCAGCATACTTATGCAGTGAGAGACAATGCAACACATAAATATTTCACTGTTTCTCATATGTTAGGCAGTATCATGCAGGAGAGCACACATAAAGCAAAGTTAATGACGGATAAAGAAGAACAGAACTGAACGGAAATGGATATTGTTTTACGATTGTACGAACAAAGTTCAATTCGTGAGTAAGCTTCATTAAATTTGCATCTTCACATCTGTGCGCGTTTTGACATTTTATTACACAATGATATAAAATTAAAATTAAAAATCAAAAATTTTGGAAGAACTAAATTGTTAATATCAGTCCTACGCATGACAAATTAAAAAGAAACTAATAGATCTTCTCTCTCTTTCTCTCGCTATCAAGAACTTTAGGGTGCAAAAGATTTTACTTTCCGCAAGCATAATCTCATATCGACTTCTTCTGGATCAATGACATTTCCCGCTGTGGAATCGAATCTGTTAGGCTGGAAGAGACCGATCGTTCCTCGCATCATTTGTCATCGTATCCCGTCGTAGTCTCCATCGGTGAGCAGGGGAGGAAGGAGAAGAGAACCGCGAGCGCGGGGTGGGAGGGGAAAGGGAGGAAGAGGGATACGACCCGAGGCACGTGCTCGACGGCGTTAAAACGATGTATCGGTGGGTGATCTAAAATCATTGGACAATAACGAGCTAACTGGATAACTAGCGGGGCTCTCTTATCTGCGCGCGCGATAAGCGCCGCGCGCGGGAGACTCTCCCCGACCTTCGTCATATTACATTAGCGCCCATAGAATAATATATCCCGGGGGCCGTACCCTCGTAAACGGGCTCGCTTACCCCTCGAGCTATACGACTATATTCACATGGTAATGCGAGACCCAGGCGCGATATCTCGCGCAACGAGGGTGAAGTGTTATTAACAATTTGGGGTATCGAGAATCGCCCGGCGAAGCGGAGCGTCGGCCCGACGTAGGTGAGACGCTGATTTCGTTCGGGAAAACGACCGCTTCCATCTCACCCTTAACGTAAACGGCTGTCGAGATCTCGACGAACGATACGGTCAAGCGGCCCGATTTTTTTCGCTGCGAGATGTAACGTAACGACGCGAGGAATTACACGCGATATGTTTACTACAACCGCGGATTTGTAGATTTTATAAATATTGCTGAACGAATAATATCAAATTTTCACAATAAAATTTTCGAAAACTGCCAAATAAAATATTACTGAGCTATCAATAAGATTCGAAACTTCTTGAAATAAACAACGTTACAATTTTCATATTATTATAGTATATGAGGAAAAAAAAGAGAGATACAAATTATAAATATACAATTACAATAAAAATCATGGCGAAAAATAATGGGAATAAATAAAACACAATTTCAAAGTGGGCCAATATAGCTCCATCACTTGGGCCCTAAGGCCGATGGGAGACGTCGAGTTAAGGAGCGTATAAACCGACCATTAGTATGGCTCGGCTACTGTCCATTGTTTCGTTGTTTGCTGAAACAATTGGCAGGCACCAGCCGGTGTTCGGTCGTCTCGTTAGCGCTGCGCCTCCAAGGAGCACAGAGGACAGCATTGTCCGTCGCTCTCTACTCGCCAGGATGGTTAACATCCGCGGAAAAATTCTAACGAGCTCTCTCGCTCTCTCCCTCTTTCATTTCTCCCTTTCATCTTTTCTCCACGACCATCATACGTTCAGCAAATTCCTTTTCTCTTCTCTATTTTTTGGTATCTTTGAACCGCGTATTTAACATAGTTTTTCAATTCGCACGATCACGCAATTATAGCGAGAATTGCAGATTAATTCGTTTCATTAAACTTTAACATACCAATTTGCATGCAATAGGATTTGCGCCTATATACGTAACCATATTCTTGTGTTATATATACTATTGTTTTAACTTTCTCAGAGTTCGACTTTTGATTGCAAATTCCGTTTCAATCGTATGGATGTTTAATATTTTGGCATTCAATTTTTATATTAATTTATAGTGATTTAATAGAATTTATATATTTATTAAAAATCATTTTAATTATATGCAACAATTTTCAACAATGACGCTTTCTTGCATATTATTTGCGCTTCATGCAACGCGTTTTTGTCATCTCACTAATAGCACCCGCACATTTAACACCTTCGCGATGAATCTCGTGAGGACGTAACGTAGCCGCAGCGGCAATTACATCGGTTCTCGAGTTTCGTCTTTTGAAAAGCTCGACGCCGCGCCGCCTTTGGTGGCCGCTGCTGACTCCGGTCAGCGGAAGGTGAGAATTAACGACGACCGCTAAAGGCGATACCGTTTCCGTCGCGCCTCGCTGCGGAGGAACAGCGAGCGCGATTCATCGACCGACGAGTTTTGTGAGAACGAACCAAACATTTGCCGGATTCTTGGGAATCAAACCGAAGTTTCACTTAAGAAAGATCGCACCGTATATATGATATCATATACATAAATTTATTTATGTAAATATTTATAAAATTTTAGAAATTCTATCTCGAAATCTGTTTGTTCATTCGCCAAAGTATCGAGTGGAAAAACGACGATTATTTCTTTTTTATATCAAGTAAATGTAATTTATAAATATAATTAAAAAGATTCTGCTTAACCAGTTAAATAAAAAATTTGACATGTACAAATTTATGTTTATATAGACAAGAAAATTCTACTAATTGAATTTATTTTCATTTACATGTCACAGTATGGATAAATTGCATTCCCTCTCTTCTTTCCTTCTCTCACTAAATCACAAGCCGCTATAAATACTCGATTAATATTCCGCATCGTCGATCTCGTTATATTTCTCTCAATGCTGGCAATCACGCATTTAGTATTCTATTTGGTTATCTCGTCATTGCGACTTCAATTATTGAAGAAAATTATGATATTTATTCATTCTCGCTACTCATTCCATATAAATTTTAGGCAAGATTACCACAACATTTACACAGCTTTTGAAAAATGAAAATTAAAGATTATTGTTCCTTCAACACACATTTGATAATTTAAATTTAAATTTTCTAATAAAAATATTATATATGTATACAATATTTTCTCTGCTTAATATATCATTTTCTGTTCTATTATATTCTAATATTTGATATGGCTACTTTACTTTTCTTGTCGCTTCCTTTCCATTTTTTTTATTCCAAATTGGCCTTTACCGCCAAACATTCCCCAACCAAGTATCGGAAAACGTCGCTGTTAACCAATGGCCGAAGAGAGAAGGAGAGAGCAACGGGAACGCGAACGTCCGGAGAAGCATACAGGGGTTAGCGAGGGATCGAAAAGCAGAGAAAGGGCGAGGTTAGAAATAGGAGCTAACCGAGCGTGAGAGATTAACCCCTCTAACAGCGGCCGCCCAGTATATCAAGGTCCCGTGATAAAACGCCGCCGGCCTCTGGCTGCGTGTTGCCACCCCTAACAGTCTCTATTGACTACCAGAATCCAATATATTCTACTCCAACGGCGGAGAAAACCGACTAGGAGGCGCCGGAATTTCATACATCTTCTTTTGGCGATCCATCGCTTTGGGGTGAGACCAACCCCCGGCCAAACCCTCATCTCCCCTCGCACCGCATCTATCTACCGATACACGTCCCTTTTCCCCTCTTCGCAGTAACTATCGAGGTTCTCACGGATACTACGATAATCGCGATCGCTCGGAATTGAACTCGTTCACCCTCGAATCGAAAACCCAGCACACGATCGCCGCTGTATCGGCACTTGCATTTATTTCGCTGCTTGCGGGTGGTGAAGTCGACAAGGGTGAGGAACAGTGGTGGTGGCGAGAAAAGTGGCTCGTAAACGGGCGCGCATGCGAGGCTATCGAAGGAACGATTTTATTAATTGAGGTCGTACATAGCGAAGTAATCGAACGGAGCGCACCGACTGCATAATTGAAAATATCAACGAAGGTTAAAAGAAATGCAAGAAACTTGCTCGAGCGGAATATTATTCGAATATTTATCGCGGCTTGAAAATAATTCAATGTAAAAGAAAGATAATTTATTTTTATATTTTCTTAAAACACTTTTCAGTTTGCACGCAAAAAAATTTAATCATGAAATTATTCGACATGTATTAAATTGCGAAGAAATGAATTTTCCAATTTTAGAATAAATTATCCGTTTTATCAAGTAAATATATGAAATTATAAATATTGTAAATTATTATATTGCATATTCGCCGATACTTGCATTATAGCGTAATTGAATAAAAATACGTCGCTAAACATTAGTAATTGCGCATGTCACAGATATCGAATAGCGATGAACGAGCAGAAGTGTCAAATGACTAATACAGCTTCAGAAATCAGTGGATGACAGAGAGTGTAAACGTAGCGACCGAAAGAGGAGCAACGAGGGATGATCCACTCCGCTCCCTAATGCCTAAACACCCTAATAGCTCAGTAAACAGCGGAACCGGCCTCGCATGCTTTGAAGTCGACGCGATTTCGAATTTACGAAAAGATCCGAAAGGCGGAAACGTTGGGCCGCGTTTGACTTGTAAGCGGATAACGTTGAGTCAATGGCTTATTGTTTCGGAGGGATCGTGGATCGGAACAGTTCGAGGGTTATCGATGGGATTGTGTTTGCCCAGTTGGGCCAATAAACGACCTTCCTTCCCGACACCGAAAGCGTAGCTCCGTTTTCGGATTTCCGTAGCGGTATGTCACGATAAAAACGCTTCGAATCTATTAAATTATCGAATTAATGCTAAATTAATTATTAATGACTGCTCAATAATTCCGAATAAAATTAAATTTAAAAAAATGTAATTATATGATACAGTATGCAAGCAAGTAAAAATTTAATAGCGATATAAAAATTTGGAACCAATGTAATTATAGAATGATAAAAAAAAAAATGTGAAGAGAAAGAAGAATCGCTTGTAATGGATGCCAAACGAGATTCGGAAGACATTTCATTCTATTCCAAGACTCAGATTCGATTATCTCGAATTCGCTATTATCCTTCTTTCGTGCTTGCGATTTGTAGCTGTTCCATCGTCAATTTTATTTCTTTGTAATAATAATGAAATTTTTGACAAATTTAGACTTAAATATTTAATTTTCTATGCATAATATCAAAGAAAAAGTTACTATTTATTTAAATTTTGGTACGGTTATCGATAGATTATTTATTAATACGTAAAAAATTTTTATAAAGTATTTTTCAGCCATAAAAATTATGGAAAACTGGCATCATAAAAATGGCAAAAGCGAGCTTTTGATAAGATTCTATTGCAAAACTTTGTACAGCAAGAGGAAGACAAGCGAATTAGCTGGCGATTCGCGATGTAATACCGGCACTCGAAATGCGCTTTGCTCGAGAAAGGTGATCGGAGAGCGAAATAAAGGCGGTTATATCCCAGGGGCCAGCAGGTGACGCAGAAGCATAGAACAGATAAAGGACATTTTATCTCGGAGAATAACGCCCCGTAGAGCGTGAGTTCGCTCCTCCCAACCCTCTTTCGCCACCCCTTCTCACCCTCCTGTGCTTTTTCTCTTTCTCCCTCTCTTGTTTCTCTCTTTCTCTTTCTCTCTCGCTCTCTCTCGCCCCCTTTGCTTTCCTCGCTCGTTTTTTTTATCCCGAGCATTCGCGTTATCCGCATCGAATCTTTCAATAAAAAATTTTGTAGCCCCGCGGAGTCAGCGCCATTTTGTGAGTTTAAATGGAAATCCGGCCGGGAGAGTGGCAGGGGGTGGTGACCGGGAGGACGGCGAGCACTCTTAGCATGCAAATTAAAGTGCTGCCATTTGAATGCGAATAAAACGTCCCCGAGAACGGAGAGCAATGTAGAAAAAGAGGGCGGAGAGCAGAGGACGGGAAAGAGAGAGAGAGAGAAAGATAAAGAGAGAGAGAGAGAGGGTGACAGGAAAGTTCGGAGGGAGAATGAACGGAAAGCCGGGCTTGACAGATCGCGCGACAGAGGTGCTTACGCGGTCGAAGAGGAAATTTCGAAAAGAATTTCTCTTTCGCCCCCCTCGCGCGTCGAACTACGCCCCGTAACGAATACTAGATTTGAGACCATTTGCGAACTATCCTCACCACAAAATTTCTCTTAGCTTATCCCGAAAAATCTTCATTTCACTCGGATCTTTACGCAGCAATTTATGCAAGAATTTTACATATGATTTACTCACAACTTGTTATCACTGTGATTTATGATCTTTCACTCAGTCGAAAAAAATTTTTTACCATAAGAAACAAGCATACAATCAAAAATTGTACGCTTGTTTAAAAACAGAAACTGTGTGATAAAATGCAACATTCATAATCAAGTATATTGAAAGTGAAAGGAGATGATGTAGGCAGAGCAGTGAAAATGAGGCGTATAATCTGTTTCGTCACAAATCACGGCTACATCTCCGTGTCGTCTTATTCGAACCTTTCTTCATTCTAAGGGCATAAGGAAAGCCGCCTTTCTCGCTTTGGTTATTACTTGAAGGAGCTCTTTTAACAACGCGGTCCGTCGACGCGACAGTTATGAAATTTCTTTAGAATTATTTCGCTCGCCTAATGCCGCCCCATGGAAGTCGCGGTGGAATAAGAAATAATATTTTCTCGGGGAAAGGGAATGGTATCTTTACCAACCTGGCCGCTGCAGTATAGTATAACTAGACAGTCTTCCCGGGATTTACTACGGCTTTATGAAAACCATCGTGAAAACTCTTAATTGCCGAAGAAGAGCCCGAAGAAAAGCTCGGAGAAATTATACGTATTAAAAAAGCTTGACTTCTACGAAATACTTGCAAATATATAAGATATATCGTGTTCAACAAAATACAAATATTTAAAATTATGTTAAATACATTAATTTAATTTCTTCGCATTTATGCGTCAAAGTTTATATTTTACTTAAAAACGCAGAAGCATAAATCTGTCTCAAAAATATTTATATATTCTATTAAGACAGTTTATGCAAAAAGATTCAAGTTTAATAATTTAATATTAATTAAAATTTAAATGATGAAATTATGAATGTTGTCATTTTACAATTATTCTTGAAATAATTTAAAATTTAATAAGTGCTCGTGTAAAATATGATCACAAGCACCCTATATAAATGTAAATATATATGTTCACTGAGAATTTAATAGCTGAAAGATGTAGAGATAGGCTGAATGGTGAGAAATAAATCTTAAAGCTCATCCAAAATTTTAGCAAGAATTATATAATATCTCTTTGTCGAATTCTTATTTGAATATTTTCGAGAATATTTTCTCCGCACTTTATAAAAACTAGAAAGATTTAAACTTTCGCAACTCTTATAGATATAGAGAATATGATGCTAAAATTTATACTTGATGTTATAGAAACTTATTGACCGTGTAATTCTAATAAAAGATTCTCTCTTGGCAACAATTTCGAAATTATTCGTTTATTTAAAACATTTTTATTCTCTTTTCATATTAAACTCCAATAAGTAAAATAAGGAGTATTCACATTTCCATAAATTCACACACAATTTCAGCTTTTATAATTCTCAATTTATAATTTATATTATTTATATAATAATTTTTTACAAAACTAAATATTTCAATGATGAAACAGAAACAAATATTAGATTTCTTTTAAATTGATTCCCATAAAAATTCAGTTTTCGCAAACGTAAAAAAATCTAAATCAACGATAATTTCAACAATGTTTTATCAATGGTAATAATTATCAACGATAATTGCGATGAAATTATCAACGATAATTTTATCTAAATACTTGATTCTTTCCATTATTTTTAAAAGAGACTATCTGATATTTTTTTCTGACTTTAGCGAAACGAATACAGTTCACCGAGTATAAAACCAATCATTCGGGCTGTTTGAACCCAATCAGTACAGAGGTTGAAAAGGTTTGGAAAGGAGATCGCCCGATTCGACAAAGAGACGCGAATAAATGAGACGCTTCGATATTGTACCAATGAATAAGGAATCAGAGCAAACGAGAAAGAGACCGAGCAGACGAAGGTGGCCGACGAAGTCGGAGAAGTGCGGCAGGAAATAGAGATGAACAAAATAAATAAGGAAGAAAAAAGGCGAGGGAGAAGGGGTACCGCTTAGGGAACCAGCTAGCGAGAAAGAGAACAGCGGATTTGAATATTGATTCGTTTTATTTAAATTCCGTGCTCTCTTATCGCCGGTCGGATATCTTCCGCTGGAATTGGACGCGATAACGAAAAGCGAAATGTGGCGTCGGATCGAGCGAATAGGCTGGATTGGCGCGAGTCCTCGCGCTCGTCGAGAAAAAGGCCATTTCGGACGAAGATGTTGAGGGGAAAGGGGAAGCGTAGGACAGAAGGGAAATGCAAAGGTAAACGAATGGAATTTATAAAACGATTTTTCTTCCTTCTTAAGCGTTCGCGCGCGCTCGATCACGTTCCGTCTTTCGCAGCAATACTCGAAATCGGCACAAAGACGAGATATTCCCGCGGGACCTACTTTGAAATACATTCGTCGGATCCTCGTGAAAGAAACAGTCTATTGCAAGGGGAAATGTCTGTAGAATGTTGTTTCTTCTTTTCATTTATTGTATTTTTTCCTATTCCTATCTATTGTATATTGCCAACATCGAATCTGATAATGTTTTTCCGTATAGAATTAACCAAAACTATCATTTTTTTTATTTAATCCGCAAATTCATTGATGATTTTAAGTTAATTAAAAAAATATGCATTTGGAGCGTGGCTTATAATTGTTTAAGCTTAAAATCGATAAATGTATGTATACTCTTTTAAACTGAATCAGTGAAAATGTTACTAATAAAAATAATGACAAGAGATTTTATTAAAAATCACAATGAGTATTTTATCTTCAGCAAAAATACAATTTTCGAGTCTCCATGTTTATTATCATGTAATCATATTTGCAAGATATACTTTTAAAGTTATTTTTATTTATTTTGAATTGCTACTTTTTGAGAGAACATCTACATACATATCTAGGATGAAACACGTACAATTAATATTTATATATATAAATTCAATATAATATAATTTAGAATAATTTAATTTAGAATAATATACATATTTTTTTCTCCTTAAGATACATTTGCAAATGAACAAAATTTCTGACTAAAAATTTACCTTTAGATATCTTCTTAACAATATATATATCTTGCTATATATTTATCTCACATATAAGCATATAATAAAATTTTAATATATTTAATATATTTAATATATTTAATATGATATATTCTAAACATCACTGATTAAAACAACTAATTCATTAATTGATTTTTGTAGTGAGATTCTACTAATTAGCAGTATTATATTTACAACTAAAATCACATCAGTGATTTATTGTTTTTCAATGATAATTCACTGATTCTATTTAAAAGAATACAAATGTATAAGAGCAAGTAAAACTCACCATGATGCTGATGAAAAAGTCTGATCCACATCTATCCCATGAAATTCCATAAGGAGCCCATAGTTGTGAGAGTCCATCCTGCGAAATTCCATCACAAGTCCATATCTGCGAAAAAAAAATAAAAATATTTAGATCAGTATTTTTCAATACGAAATTTGTTAACGAAAAATTCCGAAAATGATGTGACGCGCTGTAATAAACAGGAAATATTTATACTAACCGTAAATATCGCAAATAAATAGCGTAATTAATATGTCGCAGTAATCATCCGACAATCTTATTTGCTACTCGACATTAAATCAATCCTCGCGACATTATTATTTAAACAAACGTCAATACGCGATACGATATTGTATTATTATTATTTAAACTTTTAAGTAAAGATTAACAAGATGCGACACGACGTTATAAAGATCGATACATATGTCGAAAATTTCATTCGATACAAAGTTATGCGCACTTATGATACATTCTGATAATTGCACATCACTCTTTTCAACCTTTTCGATACTCGTTCGCATATGAAATTTGTTATTAATGAGAAAAAACGCGAAAAATATACCGTAATCTTGAAAGCGTTGGCGAAATTAAATATGTCTGCGATCATAATTCAAAAGAGCATCATCATTCTGTCGACGCGGTTGCTATTGCCATCTATATAAAAAAAAGTGCGACTCAAGTGCACGCTAGTGCGCATAAAAATTTAGTGAGCCTAATCGCATGACAATTCACCGATCGACCATTGAATAAAAAAATATCTAGATTTTCCAAAGTTTTTTATAATACATCAATCACTACGTCTCATAGAGCATAATTGTCGTATAACAAAAATGATATATTATTATATGTATACCTCGCGCGAGAAAAAATATATCCTTTGATTAAAGAAATACATTTTTATCTAAATCTTATATATTTCTTTTTACACGCGATCAAAGACAAATTGATTTATTTAATTAATTGATGAAAGAATATATATAATGTATAATAAGATATAGATAAAATCGAGATTATTAAACAATAATATCGAAATATAAATAAACAATAATATCGAAATATAAATAATGCGTGATAAGTGAATTTACTTACCAATTTATGTCATGTATTTATCGTTCTTCGTCCCTGGCTCACTGAGAACACGAACACGAATCGATCAAAAATACACGCACATTTATAAGCGTAATTAATTTTCGACGGTTAAAAAACGCGAACGATTATATACGGTTATTGTTCCCGGCACATTCCGATACATTCATTCGCACGCGAGACTCGTCCTCTGCTCGACAAGACGATAATAATAGAATTGTGAGATCGAACGCACAACTCGACGCAATAAATATTGATCGTATATATACAATACTAATATATACAATAGAAAAAGATGCAGATTAGAGACACTTACTTATCATATTTCACGCGTCACTATTTCTAATGCTCGCAATTTCGAGGTTCGTTCCTTTATATTTCTCGTTTTCTCTTTCTTTCTCTCGTACGTAAAAAGAACAAACCTAATTACTCTAGTATAAAAAGTGTTGTGGCTACTCTGCGTTCAATTTCGTGGCTACTTTCAGTCGCAAATTTCACTGAGATCAAGTAGGAGTCGCTCAGTGTCTCTCGCGCGTCGCGTGTGACAGTTCGTGCCGAAGAGTGACGTAAGACTGTTCGTACGTATCGTTAGTGCGTCATAATCGATTGCTCCTCGTCTTTCAACGTCGATTTTCGCGTCGCGTCTATTGAAGTGACGACGTCACGACCGACTTGTCGAGCAGCGATAAGGTGTTACACGGACGATGGCTACAATCGAACTAAGCCGTTTGTTTATATCACGATATCGGATCGCGGTCGCGCCACATCGCTGTCAAGAAAAAAGAAAACAATCACTCTAGTATATTTGACGCCGCGCACCGCTTCAGTTACCGAGGTCAAGGTCGGTCGGTGTGTCTCTCGGTGTGTGAGTCTGCGTAAATGTTATAATTACGTCATCGACGCGTGAACAGGGTAGAGGGGATGCAAAGCACGACAGTTGTGCCGAAGAATGTGTTATAGTACCTAGGTGCGCGAAAGAAAGCAGTCACGTGATTTCGCGAATGTAGCAACTTCACTTGATCTCGCAGCTATATTCGTTCTTCTTGTTCGTGCGCGATAATCGTTCGACGGAGGATCCAGATCGCTCCGTATTTTTCGCGTCTTTTCGCTCGTCGACCGCGAATTTCGCGCAGAACGAGTATCGGAAGTATCGAAGCAAGTGACATGTGATCATCGGTGCGTGTCTGACAAGTGCGTTTAATCGTGACTCGCCTCGTCCTTCGATAAACATATCTGGGCTTTGTACCGTGAACTAATATGGAGTAATGGCGTCGTGATTACGAACTTGTGTGACGTAGTAATAAGATCATGGAACGATCGCGGCAACGTATTAATCGTGCGAGGCCGTATAATAGATTCATGATATTCCGTTAATCACGGTGCACATATATATCGTGTTATTATTAGCGTCGCGTTGGCCTTTACATTGTTTCAACGAGTCTCGGAAGTGTAAAAATGCCGGCAATATCAACAACGTGAAAATGGCGGAAGCATAAAAGGGTAAAAATGCTAGAAATTATTGAAAAGGAAGTATCGGGAGTGTCGAAAGTATCGGGAGTGTCGGAAGTATCGGGAGTGTCGGAAGTATCGGGAGTGTCGAGAGTATCGGGAGCGTTAAATATATTAATATTGAATATATTCGTTATATTTCGCGTTACGTATTTTTATTTTCGATCGCGAGTGTCGGATAAGTGCAAATTAGTGAGAGTGTAATGTACGAATTACTTGGATAATTCGTACTTATGTGTTTGGAAAATGATAGGAAAAAGTGTGTGAAAAGAATAAAACGTAGAATGCAACACAGCAGGAAGGACGTATCAAGTTTCATTACAAGGAGATAAGCAGAAGACAAGGATAGAAACAGCAAAGGAGCAATACGGGTGAGTACGATTATTTCTTTTATTAAAGTCTACACATATTATTATATACTTTGTGTATATATGTATATGTGTATATATATAAATATTCTTATCGTTGTGTCGTGATGTCATAATTAAAAAGATATTTTATTGGATTAATTTTTTTGCGGATTAATATAATTGAATTATTTACTTAAATATAACTATATAAATTAAATTATTTTTGAAGATAATTTGTGAAAGTATTTAGACTAATGTTTAATATATTAATAATTAATAATCCAAATAATTAATAAAGTTGTCTGATTTTTTTCAAGTTATATTATGTATTTCAAAGCGTAGGAATTAAATCCGTTCGCGAAAAAATTATTCGCTGTTTTTGAGTCTTCATGGTTTTCTTTAAATATTATTAAAAATTAAATTACAGAAATATCTTTATTAAATATTAAAATGTGAAACATGTTAATGCATATAAAACATAAAATGCATTAGAATAACTTTTTAAATTAATTTTTTCAATGTTTAAATATTATTAAGTACTGCTTTATTAATTTGATAAAATAGAGAATAATATGAACAGAACGATATAGAACCACGATGAGAGAATATTTTCTTATTATTATTTCTTATTATTATTAAAGTGTAAAGCATTATAATATGTGTATAGAATAATAATATATTTAATAATGCTTATATAAATAAAAAAAAATTTGTTTGCCATAACAGTAATGCATGCATAAAATCATTGATACAATGGATGACATAAAGAACAAGGCGAATTTAATTCTATATATACAATTTAATTCTATATATTCAATTTTTATTTCTATGCTTTGAAATACGCGGGAAATATTTGGATTACAAAAATTAAAGTTTTTTTATATTGAAATATTTATATATATTCAATATTATTTATATGCGTGTATATAATATTATTTATATATTATTGATTTATTATTGATATTTTATACACATATATTCAGTATTATCTTTCTGAATGCAATGCTGATTTTTGAAAGTTAATACAAATTTTATTCAGCGATTCTAAAGAATATATACCAATCCGAAAATAAAAAAAGGGTAACCCTCAAGCCCACATTGCACGTTACCATGAAAAATCTAAGATTCTCGATATATCGGTAACCGCAGCCTCTATCTCGCAGCGTACATTTCGCGCGAAACAAAAGCCATTGTTTGACGCAAGTACACCCGTCCACGTACGTATTCGCGGATTTACATGACGCACCGCGCTTACCTTCCCTTCCCTTCCCGATACACGCGAGCTTGCGGCCGGATAAAAGCGCTCAGTCGCAGGGAAATCCATGCTGTGTCCCGGGGATAAGTCCCGTACGGGCGTGTATCCCGGTAGGATGACCATAGTCCGATCTCGACCGCGTCAAGCCGCCAACCGATCGGAATATCAGAATATGCGTTTGCACAGGAATCGGCGAATTACGCTAAAACGCGCCGTAGCACATCGAAATTCGTCCTGTATCGCTCTCGATAGATTTTCCCGGAAGCCATTAAGGTATCACAGTCGCTCGGTTTATGACCGTCGTCCAACGCTGTCTGGCGCTTTGCGTGTTTTGAGCAAGAAAGATCGATCGATCTCGAAATCGAGGAATGGGTGGTCCCAGCTTCCCTCGCGTTGCCAAAATATTGGTGATTTCCCGGTTGATCGATGACCATAAATCTCCGGTCTTTCATGATACGCTCTATTATAACAACAAAGAAATTAAACAAGATCTTACCTATCCGCAGAATATTATTTATAAATTCACGCTTGAAAGAATTTGCGATGTTTTATTTTAAATGATTTCATTTTTATTTAATTGCATTTTATATTCAATTTCGCGAAATATGCATGAAATATTTGAATAAAAAAAAACTCGTAAAGTTTTTATATTGAAATATATATATATTTACGAATTTTTTTAATTCAAATATTTCATGCGTATTTCGAGAAATTGAAATTGAATATAAAATGCAATTAGATAAAAATTATATATATCTTTATATCACTTAAATTATTAAATAATTAAATGTTTAGCTAAATTATTAAATAATTATCTTTTGACGTAGAAATGTATTGTAAACCGAAGAGAAAACACAACAATTATTGATTAAAAGTATTAGTTAAAAATTAACAAAAAATATTTGATTTTTCCATAACATTAGTTTGTTAGCGTAGAAAAACAATGGGCTTGACGTGTACCAATTAACATTGTGTATCGATGATTATTGATCCTACGACGAATGATTGACAATGAATCGCGAGAGCAATCGCAAACAAGAAAGAAAATGCGATCGGCTGAGCTACGCGCGGCATGTAAAGGGTCCAAAAAGGGTGTCGGTTCTCGCGTCGGATGATCGATAGGACTAATAACGGCGTCCTTCTTCCCCCTTGCCCTCCTCCCCCTCGCCCTCTTCCTTTTCCTCTCATCTCCGTGCCGCCCGATGGCACGGAGCTGCCGCGCAAAGCAGCGACCGATAAAACACCACCGAAGACTGGAATATTTTAACCCCCGGATTAATAGGCCTGTAAACGACGCAATGATTTTCATAAATATTCATGGGCCGCCGATGCGAAACGCACGCATGATTTATGGTCTTTAATTTTCGCACGGCGACACGCGCACGTTCCGAATTTACTGCGGAACATTGCTCGTCGCTTGTGTTGTGACGTTGAATCTTTGGGGTTCCTTAATGATTGCGCGAAAACGGGAGCGAGATCTACGGCGTTTCAAATAATCGTTATTTTATCGAGTAATCTTAACGAGACTATTTAACACGATATTTATGTTATATGAGAAGAAAGCATTTTGCAGATACATATCTATTTTTTATTTATTTTCCTTTTTTTATTGAGTTAAATTTTCATTTTCATCGTGCTCAATTAAAACATTAGCACAATTTGAATGCTTGAGTCGAGGAAACTTTCTTGAGCTACAGAATCTATAGATTCTGATTCTCTCTCCGCAGACAATTAAGTCCACAGATCCGTGGCTTCACGTTGCTCTGTACGGCTTAAATGTCACGATGGTGGTTAAGCCCGGATTGTTTTAGATCGATTCGAACCGAGCGACAACAGGAAACATCGTGTCGCTTCAATCCTTTCTTGACACCAGGTGCAAAAATCCTCCGCGACAGTACCTAAACATTTCGAGAGGGTCCTAGCCGAAAGAAAAACTACTTAACGGCCATCGTCGGCACCTTTGCGCTTGCTTGTTTTTCCAGAAAACCCTTGCGGCTCTCTTTCGAAAAGCGCGTTGTAATTTGATTCCTCGAGATTCCGAAACCGGGACGCGACATGCAAATGTTTTTTTATTAATTTACGAATATGTTGTTTTTATTCAATAAGAAAGAAAAAAGGCATTAGTTTCGATATTTTCACATTTAATAAAAATTTTTTTTATCAAAGTTGTATCAATTTTTTCATAGTTTTGCTCTTAGTTTTGGAAGAAAAATAACACATTTTACTATTATTTATACATATTTATTAAATAAAATAATTCGCGCGGGGAGAAATTAAGAATATTTAGGAGCCTCTCGTCAAAAGCACAATATAAAGTTAACATTGTCGTTACGTGACGGCGGCGGCGGGTGGCGAAAGACGCCGAGCGAGGAGGGGGGGGAGGGGACGGAGAAGACGCGGGGGCGACGTCGGCGGTGGCTGCGGCAAAGGGGAAGGGGGAGAAGCAGAGGACGGGATCGGGAATTCAAATACCACCGCCATTAAACTGAATAACGACGAGAGCGGCCGTTCGAAATATGAACATGGCTATGATTTGCGGCCTCGTAAACCCCGTTCATAACGAATAATAATGTCACCGCGCGCGGCGGTCGCTCGACAGTGCGGGGGCGCAAAGCGGGAGGGGCGGCAGGGGGAGGGGGGTTCGCCAGCGCGGGGCCCGATGGGAGGACGCGCGACATTGGACGGAGAGGGGCGAGGAGGGAAGGGGATGGCGGGTTCCCGCCTGGAAATCCACCTACAATATCGCCCAAGACTTTTTTCATGTCTCATAACGCCTTGCCCCCGGCTGAAATTAAATAATAAAATATACGCGGTCGCGGAGCGCGCCGTCGTTAACTTCCACGTCCCTTTTCCGCGCATTCGGCATATTCATCCCTTTCTACGTCTCTTTTGAGCCTATGTCTGGTTGGCTTGGCCACCTCGCAGTTTTCGTTATTATATTCCCCGAGATTTTATTAGATGACGCGATCGTTACGGAGAGATATACGGCGTAAAGCTCCCAGAATCTTTCTCCGAAAAATATTAAGTAGATGTGAGGAGATTTTTGCGTCATGTTCGTATTTTTAATATTTGGAAAAAGGAATTCAACTGAGTAGAGAAATCAAGAGAGTTTAGAAATAATATTTAATATTTATTACATATTTAATATTTAATATTTAATATTTATTCTTGCGAGACTTCAAAATTCAAAGACAAGGATTCAAAGATAATTATAGTTTTCATTGTAGTAAAATGTGTCTTATAAATATACGAGGGCAGTTTAAGAAGCATGACATTTATCTTAAGGTAGAAATGCAATCTGTCGTGGAATTCATTTTACGTATTGTAATGCACTATCTGCTTGAATAATCATATCTTTAGTCATGCTCCTTTAATTATCTAGCGCATTTCGATAAATAAATCCGGCGCGAGGGATCCGCGAACGTTTAACTAAACAATTAGCGTCGTAGCGCGTTCCCTCTCGGAAATGGCGATCGTTTCTTTTCTGGCATGGTACAGCCGGTTTGGCCAATGTTCGTCCAATTATGAAAACATATTTGTTCTTCTGGCAGAATGGAAATGGCGTTAAGTAATCCCATCCTGGTCAGCGATCGCGATAACGCGACGATAACGAGGCAGTAGCACGGCTTTGCCGAGTTATTCCGTTTATGGACTACCGACTTTTACCTCGGTCGTTCCTCGTCGTAAGAGTTGTACCATCGAGTTCGGTATATACACCTAATAATGAAGATGTTGTTTTAATTGCCTGCTCGCGTGAGCATCCCACTAATTAACGCACTCGCCACCGAATTGCTACGGTCAGCTCCGCATGACTTTCTTCCTCGGAATATCCGTTGTAGCGTCTAACGAGAAACGATTATACGCTCCATTTCCTTGGAAATCCGTTTAATGCCAATTTTCCGTTCGATATTTTGAATGCTAAATTTCATTGTATTTTTATTGTAAATTTACTACATTTTCTTTTCAAAATTATACGTTGAATTTTATCTCAGCGAATTTTTTATCAAAGAAGTTGCAATTTATTTTATTTCTTATCATTAAATTCCATATTATTTTTAATTATTTTTATTTTAAATTTTAATATATGATTAAATAATAATAAGAATATAAATGGTGGTGTAGAAATATTTTTCAATCTCAACAAATATTTTTTTACAGATTATAAAGGAAATAAAATAATAAAAAAGTTGTATAATTCGCGTTTCCGTAACATCGTTGCGGTCGAGGAAATACACTCGAGAATATATAAGATACTGGTTGGTTCGTTTAAAATTAAAAAATAATTTATATCGATTGCACGGTAGCGCAACCATTTTAACCGTCCGGCAATCACACTGCATAATATCTTCGTTTTATTAAGTGCACGGCTCTTTCGTTAGCACAGAAGCACCATAACGTAAATGGAGCCGCGTTCGTGCATTTATATTTCCTCTTAAATGAAGCTCACGATACCGCAACCAGTATAAATCTTTAAACTTTAATTGTAATTAATACGTGAGCCGCATTAACGCGCAGAGTGACGCATCAGCTGATTCTGAACCGATGATAAAATATAACGAAGTTAATGGATTCAAGCTTTTAGGAAACGCGTAATAAAGTTTGTACCGCGATCTTAGCTTGATATTTATATACACATAAGAAGAGTGCGCATAAAAAATACATGTTACACTTGAAACTTAATTAACATACAAATTTAATTTTAATGCATTTTCTACCAGAATTGTTTAAATACAAAAATTATGACAAATATTTAATATTAAATATCTCTTTAATAATATGCAAATATGGTTTTGACTATTTTATTTGTTTTTTTAAATTTCTGAATATTTTTATTATAAATTCGATAAAATTACAATCACTTATCTGTCATTTTTTTGTAATTACTAACTTAAAGGATTTATAAAAATTTGAGTTAAAAAATATATTTCTCTGTATATATTATTATTTCAAATATATAAAAGAATTATTAACTAATAACATTTACAATGATATATTTAGTTAACTTAAATTCTTTTAGATAAACTTTATGCGTAAAAAATATATTTTTCCGTATATTCTATATAAAAATACGAAAATTCGATGTTTATTGAATACTACAAACAAAGTAAATTTGTCACTCCTTCAATTTTATCATAATTGATCCGTAAATAACACGTGATATCGAATATCTCGTCCCGAGTTATATGATCAATCTCATAAACAAGTAATCCGTCATAGAATTCGTGAGATTTGTTTACGAGATTTCGTAAGGACTTTCTCCATTTGTTAACGTGAGCATCAAGATTTATCCCCTGCAACTCTCTTCTTCTTATCCTATTTAGAAAAATAAAAGGAACGAAAGTTTCTTGGATAAGATTTGTGAGAATATTTTTCTTCCTTGCGTTGATACTTTTTGAATTTCTTTTTCAAAGTAACACAATTTTAGCTAAAGGCAAGTGAATAAGATATAAAATTATGTACATACATTGTATCATATTGTTTTGACTTGCATAAAAGACTCGACTAGACGCGTAATATTAAGAAATAGAGGCTCTGAAATTATCTATGGGCTATTACTCGCGAGGTGGAAGCTGAAAAAGCCACGCGGGAACGCCTGGTAGCCGCGCCATCATCCGTCAGAGCTTAATTTCTCAATGAATCAGGAGCGTCTAATTAAGGAGCTTCTACCGAGCCGAGCGTGGATGGGCATTAGCATCCAGCGGGCCTGTAATTTGTGCCTCTCTTAATTAAATCATCCGTTAGCCAACCCGACTCTTCGTGAAACCGTTCTCCATCTCCTCCTCTCCTCTTTCTTCCTTTCTTTCTTCACTGTTCCTTTTTTTCCTGTATCCACCTTGCCTTTGCTCTTCCCCCGTCGCGGTCCGATGCGCATTTTCGGTCTCATCTTTGTTTTTCGCCGTTTGTCTTCCCCTACCGACTCCTCTCTCTTCTCACATCTTTCTCTCCCTCTCTCGTCGACGTGATTTCTTCGACGCTCTCCGCACGGTAGCTTCTTTTTTCGGTAGAATGCAAACAAATTTTATGGGCGCAGCGCGTCGGTATTGGAATGAGTAACGCGCCAGTTAACGTTGGTAATTCTCGATGCTTCTTCTTGCTTGGCTTTATTCAGCCCGAAGGCATAATTCTTTGAAGCGTTTCAATTATGACAAAAATTTCAAATTTCATAATTTGACGATCAGCGATAGATAATTGATGCTTATATAATCATTATTAATTTTATTTAATTTAGAATGTTTCTTTTGAATTAAATTGCTTTGTTTGTATAAATACAAAGGATAATTTTAACGAGAAATAAAATATATTATAAATAGTGAATTCATATTAATCGCGATTAATAATCGATATTTTACATTTCTCTTGATTTAAATTTTAAAATTAATTAATTTATAATATAGAGTTTAAATATAATATAATTATTTGTCATGATTTAGAGCGCATTTTGCGCTGAAATATAAAAATGGATCTCTCTAATATATTCATAAATGTCAGGCTATTTTGTAAATAATCTTTTCATCATTGCTACCGCAAGATCTTTTCCTTCTGTTTCGGGTTTGTTTTTTTTTTCTCTGTCATTCCTCTCTATCTCCTCGTTCAGGTACCATCGGCTGTCTCTTTTGGACCTTTTGCGCAATTAACCACTCCGACTGTTTCATTGGCCCGCACTGAATTCGCGATCTTTAGTGTGCGAGGCATCTGTAGAATTCACCGAATTTGCATCGGGACGAGATACGAGATCTACCTGGTATAGTGTTCAAAATACACGCGTTTGATCCTCGATGCCGAGAGCCTCGGCTGATTGCGCGCGGCCATGGCTTCATTAAGCGACCGTTCAAGTAATCGGCCATCATACCGCGTTTTAATCGCGATACTTCGTCGTCGCTGTTCTTGTGTAAGATAAAATAACCAAAAAAATTATGTTGTTTATTTTATTTTTATATATGCACATGAAAATTCAGTATATCTTTATGTAATTGATTCTAAAGTGAACAAAAAAGATTGAAAGAATATTTGAGAGATTTTGGGGGATTTTTGTATTATTATGTTCATGTTATTTTTTAATTTAAAACTATACTTGTTATTGATCACGAAAAGTTTTTCTTATTCGTAAATTTTTTGAAGCGAGGGAACAGGTAGATTAATTTTTTTATCGTTTGTTTTATCATCCTCTTTTATTCTATCTTGAAAAGGAAAGAATGTGTATGCTCGCTTTAGGATCGATCAAAGAATAAAGAGTCGATATACCACATGTTCTTCCGTATATATCGAAGATAGAGACAAAAGTTTGCCAGGTACACAGGAAGACAGGCGGCAACAATGCGAAGGCCCCCCGTACTTTAGACTTTAATATATTGCTACTGGTTGCAAGACGGGCAAAGTATTGGACCTTGTTAGGCCTCCCTGTATAAGGGCCTGCTTTGAGTCTTATCTTCCACCTTCGCTTTGTCTTCTTGCATCCGAAGAATTTTTAATGCGAAAAATTGATTTAAAAAATTAATTTTTCAAAATAAGTTTCTTTTGAAAAAAATGAGATAAAATAAATATTCACAGTACAATATTAAAATTCAAATGATACTTTTATTTTCGTATGACAAAATTTTCATGTCTATTATTTTTTTATATTAAAGAATGTTTATATATTTTTATAAAATGTTTTTTTCATATGAAATATAAATTGTCACATATCTTGTATTCTCAACATTGATTATTTTTGTATCAAGAAAATGATAATTTTATTTTTATTTATTTTTAATAAACTATTATTTATTAAAATATACATTCTTTTGGGGAATAAGACAGGGATTTCATTCATTCTCGAATCGAGAAACTAGCAATCTCCTAATCATACATCTTCGTCATCTCGAAAGTCAATCGCCGTTCGCGATATATTAATCTTTATGAGACACGCGTAGGATTTACGTGGGCTTTAGTTCGCAGCCAATCAAAATCTACGTAATCTTCGACCAGACCGACTGGAGTAACGCAACACACGATAAATAAACTAATAAAGCACCGACCCTTTTCAAGCTGCGTGGGGACCCGAGGGGCGATCGACACCCCGCTTTTTAATAAGCCTCTCGCCCCCGCTAAAAAATCGCCCTATCGTTATGGTGGGAAATGCACATAGTATGATAGAGATCACCGCATGTAATCTGGCCATAATAACATTACTCGATTTACATATGGTGGGTGCAGATCATGAATTTATTGCCACCCGGTAGTATGCGTATTGTGCGCATGAGGGATAGGGGCGTAATGTACGTGTTGTCGGTTATATCTATACATAGTGGCTTGTGTCAGCCGGTTCGATTATTAATATCCGTAGACACTAGAAGGAATAGGGCAGAGAATGGTATACGAGGATATTACATGATAATGAGGCGTGCTTAATTGACGAGAAATTTATCTTAAGAATAACTAGAAGCGCAAACATGTTGAGAACAAATTCAAGTCGTGCTTGCGAGTATTCAATATTTTTCATTTGGAAATTGTATTATTATCATGTTATTTAAATCGTTAAAAATTAATGTTTTTTTATTATTCTTTTATTATAAAATCTACTTTACTCGTAAGAATTTCTTATAAAAATTGTAATATTCTATCCCACAATATTGCGATAATATTGCAACAATAATAATAATAATATTGCTGCAATACACTGTATGGGACAATAGAAATGTAATTTATGCAATCATTTTAAATTAAAAAAATAAAATAAATAGTTTCAAGTTCTCTTTATTTGTGAGAACAAATTATGCTTGTGTGTAAAACTGGAATATAATTTTATAGGAATTTATAAATAATTAAAAATTTTTTTACACTTTACATTAAGCAGAGGAACGTATTAATTGCATTCAAGCAGACTTTAAGACATACAGAGCCGATCCTGAGTGTATTGAACGTGTTTGCATCATTGTCATTTCGTAATGCATTAAGATTTCTATTTTTAGAGAGAGTACGTGTTATCTTAAGCCTGTTTTAAATCTGGAATAAAATCGAGTGAATCTCGATGGCAAAATTTGACGGTCGAATGACCGGTTAAAGCGAAACGGGAAGTAATGAGTGAACCACTTAGAGCACGACGCAACGCGGTTACACATGACGCTTGTTAAGGTAACGCGAGATTAAGAGTGGAGAAATTGAAGACATTTTGTGGACGTTCAATTAAAATATATATTGTTGGCCTCGGTTTAATTAAGCCTACTTAATTTTCTCCGAAGGCCCGCGCCAATGTTCCTCGTAATTAGTACGGGGCGCGTATGCCGGCTCCACGATCTCGTCTCGGCTCGGGCTTTTGTTTTCTCTCTTATTCCACCGCATTAGCCTCACCTCTATCTTCGACTTCCCCTCCCCCGACATCACGCGTCTCCCATGACGATGGGCTCAGCAGCCCCTCTGAACGAAGAGAGCGTATCAAACGAGTCACTCTTACCTTGCACTTTCCGACGGGCTTTGTGCGTACGAGGCTTCTTGCGTTATTAACCCTTTACCGTGCGATTCTTTTTTGCAGGTAAATTATTATATTTGCCAAGAGAGGGGAGTGCATGTCGCGTAAAAAATATTTCAATATGTTTCACAAAATATTGATAATGAAAGAACTGCGCCAATCTTGTTTGTAACATGACACGGTGTATTGCTCATAATAATTAACAACGCATTAATAATCATCGAAATCTTGTATACATGACACTTGGATTGATTTTGTCCAACAAGTGAAAACTCATTGAAAATTAGTAGTTTATCTGAGCAAAAAGAAAATAAAAGCGATACTTATTTTTATCTTTTTTTCTTTTCTTTTTTTTTAACTATTAAGCGAAAATTTTATCACATACTTATCCTTAAATTTTATCTTTTCTTATTGCATTTAAACAATGAAAAATACATTGATACGTATGCAAAATAGAATAAACGATAATTAAAAAGATAAAATAAAATAATATATAATATAATATTATATAGTAATAGCTCTCATATATATATAAATTTAACATAATTTTTAAAATCATTTTTTTGCAAAATAAAAACTACATACTAATTCTCATGTTTTCATTAATAGAAAGAAAAAAGAAAGAAAGCATGGCGAAAGAGAAATACGCGTAACATTGCAAGTTTATTAGAATTATTGCGTTTATCCGCTTTGCCAATAACAAGATTTATTAATCTCAAGTTTATTTTAAAACTAATTGGTACTGCGTCGATCATTAAAAAGGGATACAGATATTTGATATCTGATATTAAATTTAATACTGTTGTGCGATGCTTGCATAACTGTAACTAATTAACAATCGAAATTGGCGTCATGTGTTTCCGTGAATATAACAAAAGCATTTGCAAGACTGCCTTCATTATAAATAACTTTTAATGCAGGATAAAAATCGGAGATACTTTCTCATGCGTAAATAATTTATTTTTAGTAGATTCTTGCGTAAGAATATTATATTAATAATTACACAAATATTTTTCTCGGCATATTTTGGAATTTTGTGGCAGAAATATTGCAAATGTACAAAATGTCAAAATGTGCGATTATTACAAAATTGCAACATCTAAAAACAAAAAAATTTTGAAAGCCTAAATTACTATAAATATGTATTATTATTAAAATATGAAACATTTTTTTCATGATTTTTTTCTGCGTGAATAACAGTACACGTGACACGTGATACCCATCACTCGACTCGTAGCTCGTGTCAAAAGTACCGCAGATAGTATACAGTGTAACAATAGTAGTCAATTGGAGGCCCGTAGAGAGCGATCGTCCCCCAACATATCCTTGATATGATGCTGCGCGACACACGTTATTTTTCTATGGCTCGACGTTATTCTTCTGACATATGCTTGCACATTCCCCCTCGTGCAGGGGATCATCAGTTACATTCCCACCCAAGGATTTAAAGTAGCTTCGGAAGATAATCCGGCTAGTTAAACCTCTGGTAAACATGATCAAAATATCAGATTATGCGATCCCGACGTTGCTACTTTTCCATAAAAATAGGCTCTTTGCTTATCATGTTTGCCTTTCGCACAGTAAAAATAATTAATGATGACAAGGCAGTCGGTTAGAAAAAATTGTATATACGATAAATTTAGAGATGAAGAAAAAATCGGTGATTATTTCGTGAGAAATTATGAAAATTACATGAGACGTAACATTATCGATTACGCGAAGCATAACTTGTTAGCCTGATTAATGTAAAGTGAATTTAAGTCTATTTATTTTGTTTCGACATAATTTAATATTACAGTCTGTTTATTACAGAATATTAAAATGTTTATAAAAAATTCTTACAAGTAAAGCGCAGATTTTGTAGTGGGAGGATAATAAAATCAACGCCATCTTTTTAACAATTTAATTTTTTTCATCGAATTTCAATTATCTTTTATTTCCTTTTAATTCCTATTATACGAGAATATTGTAGATACGCGTTTAGTCGCAGTTGAGATGAAAAACAAAATTGCATATTATATTGTTATATAATTTGCTTATCGTATTGTTTTATA
This sequence comes from Camponotus floridanus, assembly GCF_003227725.1. Taxonomy (NCBI): domain Eukaryota; kingdom Metazoa; phylum Arthropoda; class Insecta; order Hymenoptera; family Formicidae; genus Camponotus; species Camponotus floridanus. The sequence goes on along the minus strand of NW_020229858.1, from coordinate 279,445 downwards.
ATTTTTTAATAATTGTTTTGTTTATGCCAAATTAACTTAAATCGTTAATTGCACTCTCTAACAAATTTTAAACATGTATTGTGTGCATCGAATATTGCATTTCATATATTTATTCCTTGCATCTATCATTTTACCGTTTTAATTAATGTTTTACCGTAGACATATAACGCCACAGAAATAGTTTTTATAGCTTTTTAATTATTACAGTAACAACGTAAATCATCACAAGACCTTAATTGCTTAGTTAAGATTTACAAAATAAATAGTTTTCAGCTTGTGTTTGATATCGAATCAAAGTTGCATCGCGCATCTTTTTTTTAATATATTACATTGTTAATTTAATTTAAAATCTCGGGTCTCATAAAAGCAAATTAAAGTTCACGTTTGCATATAATATGAAAAGTTGAAAAATTAAAAAGTCATAACATTTGAATAAATAAGATACTGATGATATAATAAAATCCATGCTATATTTTCATTGGCATACAGTGTTGAAAGCAAGTTGTAATCCTCGTGGCACAATCATCCTTGTATCATTAACAAGAAAAAAATAAATGCAAAAAGAGCAAGAGCGCAAATGCCTCCGGAGGCGGCTTCGTGCAAAGTCCAGCTAAATAGAGTCATCCCCGGTATAGTCGCCATCAGAAGTATCGAAAGACCGCCACAAATCATAAGATTAGAATTTTAAATTCGTCGCAGATCTTAGACTACGCTCCGCCACGTGGTCGGATCCGACATCGAATTCCCTCGAAATCTCGATTCACGATCTACCTTCGCGACCTCTCTCACATGGCAATGCAAAGGCCTACCGAATAAAATGGAACGAGGAGATCGAAATTTGAATAACTACCATTGTGTACAGACCGCAACGTAACTTGCAGCCACTTTTTTTGTACATCGTTATATTTTATAAAATAGACGTGTTTAAAGCAAGCATTGTATTAATGATATCATGTTTACAACACAGAACGATAGTTTTATTAGATCAAGTATTTTATTATTTTAATATTAATTTTATTATTTTAATTTTATTATTTTAATTATATTTTATTATTTTAATTATTTTATATTAATTATTATTTGTATTTTATTATTTTATTATTTTAATTAATCAATTTTGTAATGTTTAACGAATGAAATCGATCGCGTTTATCTGTACATTTCTATGTAAAACATAAAATATTTACAAAAAATTATTTACAAAAAAGATATTAAAATTTAATGGCTTTTAGAGCTTTTATTTTTTAAAGGATCATATTTAAATTTTTAAAGGGTTATATTTTTATTTAATTTTCTTAATTACTTAACATGAAGAAATATATACATCTTTCAAATGCACATATGAGGTTAAATTTTTGAGGCGGTTATTTTCACAAATAAACGCGTAATTGTCACTGTTTTGAGACACAATTGCCATTGTTTTCCCACATACAATTACGATATTAATGGCGATCCATCATTGGGACGATTCAACGAGTCAGTCAAGCAGTTACTGCGCGTAACGACGGTGTCCAATCAACGTGTTTCTTCGTCGAAGTCAGCACGATCCGCGAGGCGATCCTGCAAGGAGGATAAAAGAAAAGCCTAATCAGCATGCGGCCCATCCAGCCAATTAGAAATACTCTGTTTTACGAACTGTCACCGTGGATCGCGTATTGAGTTGTATCGGTCGAGTTATGTTCGCTTCGTTAGTCGGCAATCCTCTCCGGCCACCGTGAGGCTCCGCCGCCTCCTCGTTCGTCGTCTTCTACTCTCTTCGGCATACGTTGCACATACACGATCATAGTTTTCGCGTGCGTGTACGTACGAGAAGACCGCGTGAACGCGCTGGAGCACGTACATCGTTTTAGAGACTCTTCGTGGAGGCTACAAGGTGAATCTTTTCCCTCTTCTCCCTCCTCTCCTGTCTCTCTCAGTCCCTCTCTCTCTCTCTGTCTCTCTTTCTGTATGGACCGCTGCTTGATTTACGACGGACAGAGTCAGCCGACTTCCCTCGGTAGTAAGAGAGACTGCTAATAGTCCCTCCTGGTCTGTGTACGTCTACCTCGCAAATATTCTGCTCTCTAATTGGAATTGATTAGGAAGGGCCCCGGTGCATCGCTCCGCGGAATAAAGACGGAATTGCTGGCTAGCCAACCATCTCTCTCCGCTCGCTCGCTTTCATCCCCTTCCCCGCCTCTCGTTTCTCCGTCTCTTTCTTTCAACAGAATCGGGGTTGACTGCGGATATAACGATCGGAGATCGTTACCGTATCCTTGTCGTCGCTGAAAAAAAGAGGGAGAGATGGGGGCGAAATATTCGCTTCGAATGGTATGCGGCCCACGCTGCTCGCGCAAGAGATCGATCGGTGATGGGCTCTCCGCGGGATACGCTGACAGAACTTTCTGTTATCACGCGCGCGATAGGCACTTCGGGAAATATATGATATCATAAATCGTAGAAATCTTGTGTCAAGAGTACTTGATACTAGACAATACTGTCGCATGCATCTCATGATTATAAGATACAACATTCATTTTAATAATCTTTTGAGCTATTTGTTCTTCTACATATCTTTTTACATTTTGCTTACATAATTTTACCAACATAACATAATTTGTTCTATCCTCGAACTCTTTAAACATGTTTATTTGATTTGCTGAATATCTAGACTCTTCATTGTTTAACGAGAATGTCCTTCGTGTAACATGGATAAACGGATGCAGAGCGGAGAAGTATGCAAATTATTCCGCTCGAGTCTGATCAAAGCACTTCTGCAGTAAGAGGAAAACCTAAGAAGACGTACGTTCTCTAGTTCGTCTTTACCTCTCTCCCGTGTTCCTCCTTCTCTTTCTCCTCAACCTCCAATTCCGCTTGCGTGGCAGCTCGAGTTTTGTTCGGGGACGAGGCGTCCTTTCATTTTATTTTCGCATTCAAGACGCGCTCGTTTGCTATCTCAGTTCAACGCTAACGAGCCTGTTAGCAGCAATTATTCTAATTAATATCTCCCCCATTGGTGGCGACGAGAAGAGGGTCTCCACCCTATCCCGCGGTCACTCCGAGGCTTTCTCTCTCTCTCTCTCTCCTCGAGCCGGTTCGTCCCGGGGCTTCGTTTCGCGTGGATGCAGCAAGGGGGGATGAGAGATCACGCTAAAGAGCGACCGAGAGGGAGACTATCGACGAGCTTTACGACGCTTCTCGTTGTGGTTTTTGCGTCTGCCGCGTGATTGGCTATTACCGTCTCTTCCTTCTCGGCTATATACCTCACCGCGCGGGATTGAGTCTTCTTCGCCTTCTCCTCCTTTTGTCTCTTCCTTCTAAGGCGCCTCACTCCGCGAAGAGGAGCTCGAGGTGCTGCGCCCGGTTTACAACGGGATAGAAAGAGGGGAAAGAGAGAGAGAGAGGAGCCCTTCCGGGACCTACCTCTAATTGTGTTTGCTCTCGCGTTTAAGACTTTTTAACCGAACGCGTATCCGCGCCAAGAAATGGGAGGGGGAGGAGGCAGCTCGGTCATTATGCCAGCAGTCGTCAAGTTCAACAGCGAGGTCGCCCTATGCTTTTCTCGTCATTTTATTCCGTCTTGTTCCATTCGTCGCGCATACTACTCGCGGTCCAGGTTCTCACAGAGAAGATACTTAACCTTCGCGTTCACGTAATTACGCTTACGACGTCGATGAAACATGTCGAATTATCGTCCGGAACCGAGCGAACCGACTTTAACTACGCCAATGGTCCTCGGATTCTTCCGTTCTCGAAGCTACAGGGATTTTAACAGGAGTTCAATTGCATCGTCCTCGCGAACGATACGCCTGGCACGCTCGAACCAATCCGATTGAAGCTAATTTGAAATTTTAAATGCCGTTCGCGCGGGGCATCCTCAAGGGTCGCTGAAAACAAGACAGGAAAGAGACACCGCGTGGTGCGGAGGAAACGAGAGGTGAAACGCGAACATCATTGAGGATTGGAGGAGGAAAGACTGAGGAGAGGGAACAGAAGAGTGAGAAGAGGAGAATGGACAGGAATGAGTGCAGGTTTCGCGGTACAAAACAACGAGGCAGGAAAGACAGAGGGGGAGGAGAAGAGGGAACTGCGAGTCCGAGAGGTAGAGTGAATTATCGTGATATTTAAATTAACAAATGACATTCTGCATTACCATAGCCTGTGCGCGGGTTCAGTATAATAGCGGCCTCTCGAATTCTTCGACCGTTGTCGAGGAACAAAGACATCCAACGTTCTCCATCGATCTATCGATCGTTGAATCTGGTAACTCTTTCGAGATTGTAATATTGTAAAAACGAAAATGCAAAGTTAATTCTGTTTTACAGCAAAATAAAATTTTTTCATTCGGTTAAGATAAAATAATTAAAATTAAGATAAATGTTTAATAAAATACACGCAATTTAATGTGTTACAAAATACAGCTGATAAAACTAGAAATATAATTAGAGATAAAATTAATCTCTAATTATATTTCTAGTTTTAAGAGAGGTGATTATTTAAATCAAAATTGCAAATCAAATAGAAATTTGTCTCTAAATATTGAAAATATTATTTCAAGAAAGAATGCAAACAAAAAATATATATTTTATGGAAGATGTAAATATGTAGGCATGCGAATTTAGTAAAGTACATGTATAATAATAGGAGATGTTTTTAAAAATATTAATGAAAAAAATTACGAATTTAAGAGAGGAAACATCCAATAACTAATTGAGTCGCAAGAAAATGTAATCAAAAATATCGCATACAAATATAAGTACAGAAAAAGGGAGAGGAATGAGCAGGATTCATCACTTAAAGAAAATCGCGATGAAATGTAGCGCGCAGAGAACAGCGGATAGAGAGAGAAAAAATAACTAGCACGCGTCGCCAAGAAAAAGAGACACCAAAGAATCCGTATCCCGGGAAAGACTATGAAAAAAAATGCGAAAGGATAAACTGGAAGAGCACAGAAGCCACGCGAAGACGAGAGAGCGGTGGCCGTCCCGAGTCGGAAGGCTCGACGAGACAACGGAATATAAGAATAAAGGACGCAGAAGAGGAAGGTAGTCCCTCTCGCAGCGAACGAGGGAGAGCGGTGGTGACTACGCGTTGCACGGTGTACACCGAAGCCAGGAGATCTGGCGACTTAGATAGCGGGGTGATCTGTGAGGCCCGGTGTGTGGTACCCCTTTTGCGAACGTCCTGCACGCTTTTGCGAAGGGGGCTGCGCGATCGGGTGAGCAGAGCGCGGTCGCAAGGGGGATCAAGGAGAGGAAGAGGAGGAAGGGTGGTATGGGGAAAAGATGGTAGCGTCGGGGAGAGGATGAGGAGAGCAGCGTGTTCCTCGTGGACCCTCCAACGAGGGCTCTCGAGGACTCAGGATTGAGACGTCGTGGCCTCTTTGTACCGCGCCGTGATGCTTTCGGAGCATCGTATTTACGAGTAACGCCGTGTAATCGTGCGCCTGCGAGCGTATTTTCCCTTCTCCTCTCCGTCTCTCTTTCTTTCTCCTTCTCCGTCTCTCGTCTCGACGCCTCGTGATAACTCTCTTTGTCGATCTTCTCCACCGCGCGAGGAGAGAGCCAGGGACTTCGTCCCTGCACGCTCGGAGCGCATTTGAATTCGAAGAAAAGGTACGATCGGCACGACGAGACCGGCAGCGGCTTAGTTTATTCTAGAGAGGAAATCGAGAGATTGATTTTCTCTGAGAGAGGAGAATATATCGGAGGCTGGTCGATAAATGCCGAAGATGTGTCGCATCGCCGGAATAAGAGAGATCCTTTACAATAAATTAATTGCGATGTTCTTTCTAATTTTTTCGAGTACAAAAATTAGAGAAATAAATGTAAAATTAGTGAAATTAATGTTTTAGAAAAAGACTTGTCAATTAACACTTAAAATAATAAAAATGCAAAAAATTCCGGCACGAATATTGCTTTACAAATACTTTTCAAGTTTATATAAATTACATTTTTCTTGTAATTAGCAATTTTTTTAAGTTTTTAAACAGTATCTCAAAAATTCTAATGAAAAAAATGACTTAAATTGTTCTTTGTTGAAGTAAAAAAGATTTCTTTTTGTTATTCATTTTTAATAAAAAGGTAAAACGTTTCTTTTAATTCTTATTTTTTATAATATATTTAATCTCTCACTAGAGCACACTTTGAAATAATAAGCTCTCCTTCTTTTATTGAGGAAGAAAACTTTATTAATTATATTGAAATTTTACAAAAAGATGCTTGGAAGGATTGATTTCATAACTGCTTAATTATTAATATTCTCTACATAAACAGTATATTTTATTTAAACAATGATATAAATATTTTCTTTCACAAATACCGCCATGGTAAGAATCTTCGTGCAGACGTCGCAGATATTCCGAGAAGGAGAACTCGGATTGAGACATCGCGGTCGGTTGTAACGGCCATGATGTTCTTGGTGCATCGATTTACGATCAGTTCTACGTACGCTCACGAACCTTCTGTCTTTCTGTCTCTCTTTCCGATACGAGACTTGGTTTGATTTCAACTACGTCGCATTTGAATTCGAAGAAAGAGTACAAGCAGCAACGAGAAAGCTTGTACTATCGTTAATGAAGAAGCAAAAACAGACTTGATTAACTTTTCCCATTAAATTCTTCATTTTTAAAATAACTTCTTAAAACAAGAAGTTATTTATGAAATTTTTTGCATTTTCTGCAAAAACTATATTTTTTTATTTAAGAACTTGAATGACAATATATATAATTTTCTTTGATATGATAAACTTTGTAACCTTTTTATCTAAAAAAAGAAACTAAAAATTTATTTTAAAAAATCAATTTAAAATTTGACTATAAATTCTATAAAGATTCAGGTAAACAATCAAACAAACATATAATTTGTGACATTATATTTATGTTTCAATTTTGTCTGATTTATTTCTAAAAAAATTTTGCTCCCTTATTTATATATTAAAACATCATATATCAAAACAAAAATCTAATTGTGAGATCGTAAAGCTATAAAATCTAATAGAATAAAGATAATTACTGTCAATTGTAAATCATTTTTTGACAAAATAACGGGAATTCGGCGATATTGTGATGTCATCACTTTTTCCTATCTCAAGCATAAAAACAATTTAATATTTTTGAAGATTTGTCGTCTGATTTTCAAATTTTCTCATGTCTCTAAATAAATTATATTCGTATATTTTTAGTTAAATGTAAAAATGTAAACTATGAAAAATTAACATGAAAAACTATTATTAGTTCGAAATTATTAACATGAAATATATATCATATATATAATTATAATTAATTAATAATTAATATGCTTTTGCATTTAAGCTTAATAAGATCATGCACGTGACGCAGATTTTAGATCGAATTTGAGATATGATTAATCTCGAGCTCCTATCTCTTCGTACGAATCTTTATCTGTCTTTCTTCTTCCTCATTCAATTACTAATTGAACCGATCGTGTGGCTATTATTACTATAATAGGCATAAACTTCTTTCCTCATCGGCGAGAGCGCATCGAGAGTGTTGAAAAAGCCTTTTATCGTCAGCGATTATAAACTGGCACCGTGAACTCTCGTCTAATCTATCGGCTTCGAGGGATTAATTACTCTTCCTCGTCCGTACCATTGCGGATGATCGGCTCAAGGGTGGCCCGTGCACCGAACAAATCGCGCTCTCATCTTCGATATCTTGGCCAGATCGGCCGGGCGGCCACCTTTGACGCAGATGACTCGCTCTAATCGGCTAAGTTAGACAAACAAATGACAATGGAGATCGGTTATCTAGCTGTCAAGAGAGATTGAGACGAGGGAGGGACGGAAGAGGTAATAAGTTCGCTTCCCTCATACATATATATCATCGATATATCGCGGGATGCATTGTTTATTCCGTCGTAACGGGATAGGGATTCGGCAGGTGCATGCGACATTGAGATCTAATGAATAATCATACTAATTGGCTTCGTAATTTAAAATTTCTAATAAATAATTATTTAAAACGAGAAGCTACCTTGATTTATTTTCAAGCATATATTAATATTTTTTTTATTCTACATATTAATATTAAAAAATTATTCTAAAATATTAATATTAAAATATTATGTATATGAGATTGAAAATTATATATTAAATATCATTTTGAAGAAAAAAAAAGAAAAGTTTATTTTACGGATACAATTTGTTTACAACTTATTATATCTAATAATGATAATATACGAGCCATCCTCAGGAAATATTCGACCATAACAGTCAATGTCATTGAGAAGCACACATTAAATCTTTGATGCTCCTCAGAGATTCCAATATGAATTCTTCTTAAAGGAGTAAAATCTGGCAAAGATGTATATCTCTGAAGGTGCTATAAACCATCATATATATAAAAACGTCGCGTTACACATTTAAAATTCTCACGAATCGTACCCTGTCTCTTCTATCGGCGTAGATTCCAAACAAAGGGAATTATTTTAACGATGACAAACGACTCCGCGCCAGTCATCGATCCGTTGAAATGTCTGAAAAAAATTTAATTTTCCCGCCACGCCCCCCAGTGCGAGCTAGAAAACACAAATTACCCCGGTTCGAGAAATATACGTCGTTGCTCTTCTCCGAGGGTAGATCGGGGTCGAGTTAAAAAACGATTTTTCTTCCAACGGGTGACCTATTGTGAGATAGTTTCTTTCTTTTTTCACCTACCTGATTCGATGATTCCGCGTGCTTATGCGAGAGCGGTCAGCTGGAAAATTTCTCGACCGACTCCCACGTGGAGAAGTGTCCTGTATATGATTTTATTAAGCTCTCGTCGAGTTTCTCCCGATCCGGAATGTCTCAAAGCCTGCTTTACTACGCGCTGTTTCGATCATCTTGGCGAGATACAAAGCGATCTCAGGCAAGCAGATCGAAGTTATATCATAGCAACGGCGAGTCCCTCCGAAGGGACTCACCTGCATCTTGCTTTCATCGGTAACCTCTTAATCGACCGTAAAAAAGCTACTCGAGACGCTCAAAGAAGAGTCACTTGAGTACTACAAAAGCGTTTGTGTTCGCACCATTATGATGTTTAGCTCCATTTTTCTTTCTTTCTTTCTTTTTTTTTTTATTTAGAATAGCAACCTCAAGAACTGATGATCTGATACGGTAAAACAGAATTAGTGCGTGACATCTGGGTGTTTAAAAGCCAGAAACATAAAAATAAATGATATATAATATATACATTTATAAAAAATTAAAACAATTTATAAAAAAATAAATTTTGAAGTAGTAATTTATTAAATAAATATTAATAAAAGAGTAAGAAAGCTGAGTGACTTAATTAAATTTTTTTGTATTTAAACGAATACAAAATTTTTTAAATACATTAAGGCTGTTGATAAATAAAAGCAAAGAAGTTTACGAATTTACTTTCTCGCGTGTATTTATTAATCATATTTAAATCATCATTTAATATTACATAATTTTTGATAACAGACAAGTGTATAATTTATCTTTAGCTATTAAAATATATTAAAATTAGATTTCGTGTTTATTAAGTCATGAAAGAGAGATATAAAACTTCTCGATGTTATAAAAATTTACATATGTATGTGTTTAGAATAAGATATATTAAAAGAAACTTTTTTTCTAAAACATGGACAAAGACCAACTTTGTAAGAAGAAAGACTTGTGGGGGACGGAATATACAAGTAAAGAAAGAGAGGTCGGTCACATTGAACGAAAGGGTCGAATCCAAGTTGTGGAGGAGTAGGTACGTAGTTTTGCGTCGCTTTCTCGCGGTGAACAATCAATAACTGCGGTCTCTATGACAGACGACGCAGACGGCCGTGCAGGTGTTGGTACCGGCAACAGGGCACCGCTCGAGAAGCCGACAAAGACCCCGGCAATGGGCGAGTTGCATTCGGCATTTGTTTCTGGAGATACTTAGATCGTAATCTCTCACCGATGCTCTCCGACTTCGGTGGTAGTTATATGCGCCTTCTTTGCCACCCGCTTAATCTTAAATTTAACGTGTCTCTTTCCGCCGATGTTCTCCTCCTTCTTCGCTATTTCTAAAAAAAATCTGAGACAAGGTAGCCACACTGCTTAGCAATAACACGATTAATTATAATTGTATCAATCTATTTAACAGCTATCAGTAAGACTACAATTGAAAAAGAAAAATATTATTGAATTAATTAAAAATATAAAAAGTTTTTTTTTCATTATAATTTTATAGGAGATTACAAATATAATATTACAAATTGCAAAATATAAAAGTCATAAATATTAATTATTTATATTACAGGATATATTTATTAACTTTCCTAGATTAAAAAGACATTATTTACATAAATTTTCTCGTGAATATATTTCTCTCGATACGCTTTATTTTTATACAAAAACATAGATAACTCATCGACTTGTGGATTTGCGCATTCGGAGAAGGATTAATTAGGCAGTCGCCTACACACACACACACACACACACATATAGAATGGCGGGATCGAAATCGCCGATCCCGTGACTTCCGATTAACAGCAGTAGTAGGAGCCTTAGGTAATTAGTAGGTACCTACCGATCAGCATCTGCAAGGTGAACGAGCATTTTATCATGCTTAATGAACCTCGGAGAGAGAAAAGGGACCGTGAATCTCGACAATGGTTTTCATCCGGGACGTGTTTCTATCTTTACCCGATCAAGCGACAAGTGGCAAAAATTCGGCAAACTAGGGATATTCGCACAGTGTGAATAAAAAAATAAATTTGATACACATGTATCTTTGTTTAAATAAATTCTATTTTTCTTTATTTTTTCTAATAATCTAAAGTTAAAAGTATTATTGTAAAGAAAGAATAGACGACGGGCAAAGTATAGAATCGAGCATTAATATCGCGACGCCCATCGCACTGTTTTGCGCGGCATCGTGCCGACGATACGCGTTGATAATTGACGTAGCAGATCAGTTAGAGGGGTCTTGGGGCCCGAAGACTCCACTCGGCGATTAAATAACCGTGCAATGTTCGAGCACGGGCCGAAAAGACATTCGTATCAATTATGGGAGGTAAAGTTTCAGTGCCCCGCTAAGGAGTCTACGGTGGAGACAGACCAGCGCCTTTCGAAGGAACTGGCCCGCTATATTTTACCCAGCGGGGGATCGTCTCCCCCCCCCCCCTTCTTTCTCCACCCAACACATGGCTAAAGAGTATTCTAACCTGTGCGTCTTGTGTGCCAGACCGTCCTACGTTCCCTTTGTCCTCCTCTATTTTTGTCCCCGTCTCTTTCCACCGTCCTGTCGGCATTCTCTCGTCTCTCCTCTCCTCATCCTTCCCTTCCCGTTTCTTCCGTACAAATTAAATTAATTTTCGAGCAGCGAACATTACTCTCTTATGAATTCTACCGCAGCATCCACGGAATGGAGATGTTTTCACGTCCCACTACTCGCGGTCTTGGGCCTCAGAAGTAAAGATTCGGTCTAGGGCCATTAGTAAGCCGTAGTTTCTTCGCTCATCTCGCTCTTTCCTTTCGGATTTTTTCGCATCTTTTATCCGCGGATCGCTCCTTTATTTTATGACTCTCCTTCTCCGCCATGATGAAGGCGACATTTTAATTCGCGTGCTTAATCCTGCACCCAGCCGGAGAGAAGAGAATTTCCAAAAAGAGGGCGCGAAAAAATGGAATAAAAAAATACAAATTCTCTCCTTTCCGACTGGTGCAGAACTAAGCACGCAAATTTAAATGTCGGCTTCGTATGTTAAATGTATGTGTGAATTGAACAATTAATGTTTCTTGATTTATAAATAGTTATTGTAACTTTTCTTGGAAGAAAACCAACAAATATTATATATTTATTATATAAATAATTAATAAGATATTTTATTTATTTTTCATTGATTTTTTTTTACTTACAAATTTTAAGAAATAATTTCTTAGAAATCTTCTGTAATTCAAATTTCACGAAGAAATAAAATACAATTATTTAACATAAAAATACACGTTTAAAATATACAATAATCACACATATTTTTTTCAATAGAACTCTAAACTCTCTATTGACGAGTGAAATTAACAATTCAAAAATGCCGTAAGGTCAACGAGATGATAAGGCGGCCCAACAAGCTGCCAGCTTGGAGACGATAAGCAATTTGTAATATTCAACCGGGAAAAAAGAAAAAAATGCAGCGACAGAATAAAACGACCGAAGGTTGAAAGGAAGAGAGGAAGGGAAGGGGAGAGATCAGGGATAAAGGCGAGGGAAAAAAATGAGGCTCGGTTAGCAAAGCCGGCTAACAGATACGGTCTCGACGGGTTTGACTCGTGATGAAACATAAATGTTATTCCCGCTTGTGTAATTCATGTCTAAACTATTCAGATAAGCCGTTATCGCGCAGCGAGGCACGAATGCGGGCCCCCTTTGCCCCTCCTGTTATTTATTTTTCTCTCCCGATATATCCGTATTTATAATAATTACGTTCCACGCTTTTCAATCTACTCGAAGCTTAGCCTCTTCCTTTGAAGACTACAAATCGATGCAATCAACTGATGAAAGAGCAAGTCAAATCTTACGCCTCGACGAATGTTAATTACATGTTCCGTCTTCGAGAAATCGCGCGTTACGATATTGCGGTGAATCTTACGCTTATAGTTCCTTTTCTTTCAACAGTGCCTCTTTTATGTTTCCGATATTGAATGATAGCGAAAAAAAACACTTTTAAAAATGCAATTCAATTCATCAGAATAACATTTCAAGGTAATGATAACAGTGAAATATTTATTCATCATTTTGTACTTATCACAATAATTAAGAAATTAAAGATCGTAACAAAGTAAATACATAATAAAATTATTTTTTATATTTCTTATACAATTCTTTTAAATTATTTTTCTTTTAATTTATTTAACGATATGTTAAATAAAGTGGATTTTTTATATCGCGTATCTGAACGCAAAGTGTTAAAATTTGAAAGCACTCGTCGAATGTGTGCGTGAAATAACCGATTGGGATGTTCGTTCTGAAAACTTAAACGACGATAGCGCTCGAGGCTATATTATTAAAGATGAGCTCGTAACAATATTGAACCGGCAGACAAATTGGACCACCCTGGGCAATACCCCCTGGTGCACTCCGCACACGCTGTCCAAAGCAAAAAAAGCTTACGGATGCTACCAGCTGAGATATCGAGATAATGATGATGCCAAGAGGGGCGCTCGTCTTCCTCGTCAGGAATTTGACTACGAGATATGTTCGATAATCAGTCAGTCTTCTTTGGAAAGGGAATCTTTTCAAGATTTCATCGAGTTCTGTTTCTTAATCAATGTTCATATCGCGCGAGCAAACATGTCAACGTTATAATGTGTTGAAATGTAACTTGTGGCTATTCGAAGCATTTCGCCAAATTGCAATGATTTCTGGAGAATAAAAGGCAATAATGATAAAAAGAATTTTAAATCAATAAATATAACTATAACTAAATATAAATATAACTATAAATATAAACATAATTTTGCGAAATTTATTTACAAAGTTTACTTGTATTTATTTAGCAATATATTTAAAAGCTGCTTCGTGATGTAAAAGATTATGTTAAAATTTCATTTTTAATCAAATTTTTAGTGTGTATCATAAATATATGAAAGTAATTATAACATATGTAATGAAGTTTTATGAGCACAATAATTAATCGATTTTTTTCGTTCTCACGCTTTCAATAGAAATCTGATGAAAATCGACTGCATTACTGATCAGCAAAATGTCAGACCAAAGAAATATGCTCCCGCCGGCAGCTAATCTAAAACAACGAGCGCGCGATATGGGCACAAAATCGGATCCCGTCGGAAGGGTACGTCCCATAAATAAGGAACTCGGATTTCGAGAAATTCAATAAGCGGGCATTATCGAAAAGAGAAACGGCCGACCTATGAACCGACTGACAGAAAGCGGCCTCGAGAAAAGTCGATATCTCAATTGCAGTATCGGACGTTAATGAATTTCCAGCGGCGATTACGGCTGCCTAATATTACGAAATTAGTTCGGCGCTCATTTCGTCCATTCGACCCTGACGTAGCAAGAAGTCGGAACCGTATTTCCGACGATCATAAATCACGAAAAATAGACACAGGAAAGATTGCCGGCAAAAAAAAAAAAGATCGAATGGCGCGACAGGAAGAAGAAAGGTGGATATCAGATTAAAATTCTCCTCGCTCTTTCTCATATTCCCCCTCCCCGCCTTCTTCTCGCACGCTCCGCACGTTGGCAGATGAATATAACCCTAAAGAATAATTAAAGCCTTGGTTGAGAAATTTGTGCCGCCGAGAGCTCGTTATTACGCATGTCGAGGGAAATCTTAATTAAAGTTTATGGCGTATAATTTGGTTTGTTCTTTGCTTGACTCTTAGATTGGATTTAATCATATGATCTCTAATTATGTCTGTCTCTTTCCGAAGCAATTGAATTGACTTTTAATTGGCTCTGAGTCAAGCATACGATTTTTAAGTTACAAAAATCAATATATTTTATAATATTGATATATCTTATAAAAGCTTTTAATCATATATTGATTCATCATTTAATTATTATTGCGCATGCATTTAATTATTATATGATAAATAATGCACAGAAATTATTAATGTAAATAGAATCAGAAAATTTTTGAGTTATTCTAAAATTTAGAAATTTAACATTTAGAAATAAATAACTGTCTACTAAATGTATTAAAAAATTAATTATTTTTAGAATAAATTAAAGTAAATAATTTTGCAAAGAGCATAAATGTATCCAAAAAGATGTATAATATTAAAATATAAAATATTTTATACATAATTGAAAATGATAGTATGTGCCATCTCTCTACAGAGATAGATACTAGTTTTTCATCGAATGATACGTTCAATGAGCTCTTCTTTTCTTTCATAAATAATTTATTAATGTTTAAAAAAGATATTTTCAGATTTTATTTAAATCATATATTTCAATTTAAATCATATATTTTAAATTATATATTTTAATTTAATTTACCAACGGTATTTTGAATCATACCTAAGATTGGTAATATAGAAAGTGTAACGGAGACATATCAACTGTAGAGGTTTTACTCGAAGATAAAAGATATATAATTCATCTTTATTAATAAAAGATATAAAATTTAATAAAATATTATTTCACCAAAGAGAGAGATTTCTGATGATATTTCTAAGTTTACGGGAAAAAATTTAATTTTTATTTCTAATCATATTTATTTTATATGTACATGTATATAATACTGATTTTATTTTTAATAGTTTACATTTGAATTTATTTACAATATACTAATAATAAAGCGCTCAGCCATTTATCTTGTTACGGATTTTTTTATGACAAATTATCAGCATTTTTATTATCGATATTTTATCGGCAATTTAATATTATATATCTTTTATTACCCTCTTTATTATATTATCAAGCACCGACTTTTAAAGAATATTTTATACATCACATTTTTTGATGCATACTCCAATAAAGTTTTTAATACATAATAAAAATTTATTTCTATTTTAATTTTAAATATAATACAAACTTATATATATAACAAGAAAACATGAACGAGAAGCTTTGCAAGTATTATTCTTAATTTTCTATAAATTTTTTAAAACTATTAGAAAGAAAATATTTTTTTAAAGACTATACATTACAAGACTATTACATTAAGAAAACTGTAATAAAACCAAAATCACATAATATGATTTTTGAAAACGTATGATTTAATAAATATTTTTGTGATTTTTTGTACAATTATGTAAGAAAATAATTATGTAAGAAAACTTTTATTCCGTTTAAAAATGTTACTGAAAGTGCAATAAAATATAGAGAAAACGTATTATGAGCAATTAAGGTTGTCAAAATTATAAAATACAATACTTGTTTTTCATAAAGAATTAATCACAGTAAATGTTATGATCTTTATTCAGATTTTTCTCAATTAAAAAATTATAGTTGCCTATCTTTGTCGCAATTAAAGACAACAAGAAAATTATTACAAATTATTCTATCAAATATTCTAAATCAGAATCAACGATTTTTATTATCTTAAAGACGGATGATACTGTTGTTTTAATGTTGTATTTTTTATAATAATTACGATCGAAATTATTAATACCAAAAACTGCAAAATATTATCATTTTTTTTTGTATTAAAAATTTAATTTATGAAAAGTAGAATGCCAAGTTCATAGATAATAATAAACGAATCAATAATCTCAAGAGGTAATTTTGAGATATTTAATTTCAAATAAAAAATAATGCACTAGAAGTTTGTATAAGAATACAAGAAAATATTGTAGAATATACGTTGTAAGACAACAGTTTACAATTTTTTTAAAATGTCACTTTTTATTATGAGAATTGAATGCTAATTGTTTCGTCTTCGTTATTGACATCTGACACGGAACAGAAAAGGAGCGTGTCATAATTTCGACAGGATGGGGTTTTGCTGTCAGTATCAGATCTCGGGTAACGGAGTTAAAACGCAAACAAAACAATGCATTTTTCCCTGGGCAACGGGAGGAGATGATCCTTACGGCCCTTTTTGACTGCGCGACTTCGACGAGTCGAAACTAACATAATCCAGACGCGTTTCTAGAGGCGCCCGGAACCCTTGACGCCCGTGGCTGGAATTCGAAAAATCGCCCCCTCGAAACTCGAACTCGGCGCAACGATCTCTCGCGCATTTTGTTGCTATACCTTTCATAATTTTTATAATTTAAATTGTCAATATAATTTAAATATCGTATCTAAAATTGTATTTAATATCTATTGTATTTAAATTTCATTTTTCAAAAATAAAAATATATAAAATTTATTAACCATTGCGAAAATGAAAATCATAATGCAAAAAATTTTTAAAATGAACTTTATAATATATATGAAAATAATCAAAGGCATACGAGAAAAAAGAAGAGACAAAAAAATCAGCATATAAAAAGTTATGAAACGTTGATTTTCATAGAATTTTCTTGTTAACTGATGCAATCTTATTAATGCGCCCTGTTAGTCATGCATGTAATTATATACACGCACAAGCGGCGCGTGGACGCACGTTGGGCTTCGTGCGTGGTAGGCGCCAAAAGATAGCAAGGCAGGCGCCTTCTTAACTGTGGGAAAGAAACGCCGGCGTCTGGAGAGTCCTACGGAGGCGCCGTGTGAGCATCCTCATGAATTTTTTAATTAATTTTCGCTTGTTTTTCGTTCAATTACAGATAACGCTGTTTCATGGTAAAATGATAGGTATTTTCAGGAATTTAAAACTTATATGAAGCCATAAGAAATATTCATATATTCCAATTTTGATGGAATGGAAATATAATTAGTAATGTTAATTAATAACTTTCGATTTTCTTTTAAATTTCGTACGAAATTTTTATCTCAAGAATTATTTTTCGACATCGATTATGATATCAGAGGCTGCAAAACTTAGAAATTACGTTTTCATAATCTAATAATTTATTAGAAATATATAATTAGAATAATTCATATATAATTGTTTGTTTTATTTAGTTGCAGAATTTATAATATATGTGTAATGATATTTGCATAAATATTTGTAAAAAATTTGTTTACTTATTACAATAAGATTAAACTCTAATTACTACAATTTTATAAGAATACTGTGACAGAGATATTCATTCAAATTTATACAAACTTTAATAGAAAAGTTATTCATAAATTAAAATATTTAAATTGACAATCAAAGGATCAAATATCCAGATTAGATAAATTTATGCAGAATAGATATACTTTAATTGCTCATATGCTAAACTGAAGTCGTGGAAGATACTCGGTATAATACGGTGTCCAGTTGCAAGACTGACCCATCCATGTTGCCGCATAAATGGGCCCTTTGTGCTGTCGTTTTGCGTCTAAATAGCCGCATGCGGCCTCGGGTGCCCTATCCGTGTATAGTTTATAGAAAAATCTCGCACGGTGGCGTGTATTCCACTAAGCTCATGGGGGGTCGTATGCCGCCCATGGTGAGCTGTCTGCTTTTTCGAAATCTGCTCTTTCTCTCGTAATTATTAATGATTGCTATATTAATAGACAATATCAGATGGACATCGAACAAATAGAGTGTTTATGAACAGATAGAATCTAAAAGAAACTAATATTGGATAGTGTTAACGAAATAATTTTCGTATATTTTGCACCTTTTTTAAGTTGTTGATATAAATAATAATATAATTAATAAAAAGATTATCATTCTATGAAATAATTGACATTAAATTAATTTTAGATTTTTGTGAAAATAATAGAAAGATTATAAAAATATAATTTCTCATTTTTAAAATATAAATTTGCAGTGATAAGAAAGAGACTCAATTAATTTCTCTATGATAATGCATTATAAAAATTGCTATATTAAAGTTATGCAACAGTACAGACTGGAAATTAGTCAGAAAACTATTCTTCTTGTTTCTTACGATCACACTAGAATTCGATCATAGTTGAATATTATTACTGTTGCAATAATAAAAAATATGATTTAACTGTATTAAACAATTAATATTTTATGCTTATTTAAGAAAAATATTTGCATATCAATTTGTTAACTACATCTTATTATCTCTTAAATTATTTTTTCAATTTCAATTAAAGACAATTTCAAATATTATGCTTAATGAACAAAGAATGCAATTTGATTTAAATTAATATTATTGCGGCATACTGAACGTAGAAAAATGTAATTTAATGACAATGAAAAGCTGGCAAGCAAACTAGCTGCATATCGCAACTTGCAGACTTGCAGAGCTGCAGATGAGGATGCTTCCTATTATATTTGAAGAGGTCAGCTCGACTATGTGTTTGAGCGCATCAAATGAGACTTTTGTCGTTTTCTTATGAGTGGTCCAGACAATTGCGTGTATCTGGATGTCTAGACGGCAGGTTTCATATTTTCTGTTCGGGCAAAAATCGCATTAATTTCAGTCTTTTCCGCTACTTAGTGTAACGATCGCCGACGGAAAGCATCCGCAAAATATAAATTCTTTTTTAAAATAATTTTTCAAGATTTTATTTACTATCTCTTATTATTTGTCTTGTGTATGTTATTTAATATATTTTTATATATTTTTATATATTTTTTTATATATTATATTTATGTATTATTTATATATTATTTATATATTATATTTTTGTTATATTTTATATATTTTTATATTATTTTTATATATTTCTCTTGTTTAAGATTGTTAAAATATATTTTTAATTTAGTCTATTTCAAGGATATATAATAATCAAATATGCTACGCTAATTGAGATTCATAGTTTATATTTATTTATAAATCTAAATATAACTTGTTAAGATATTTTATGGACAAAAAAATTGAAAAGGAAAAATATTACTAAATATATATCAGGATTTTTTTTTAATTATTTGTCTGTGTTAAATGCATTGTGGCATATAACATATATTATCAATTTCATAATTTTAGTATCATTTTGACAATTTTTATTACAATTTGAAAACATATACAACGTAATCGAAAAAAATGCAAATTAATTTTACTATGTGTTACTGCTAATAAGAAAGGCAGAGGAGAGGAATGTATTACGCAAATAATCATTTAATCATCGCTTTTAGAAACATGACTCGCAGCATGTTTCGATTGGTCGAATCTTCTTATAAAGGCGGGTCTTTCGTATTCTCCTCCGCCTTACATTACCGGCGGTTATGGCTGTCACGACGCAAAAAGATATTTTGCCGTCTCCTCGATTATTCGGACACTTTCAATATCAATAATTAATATAGCAGTCGTCCCTCTCATTTCTCAATTATGCTTGTTTATGCGATTTTTATCGATAAAAACTGAATTGAGAATTTTTTGACAGATCCTAATTGAAATTTATTTAATTAGGATCTTATATAATTCATAATTAAATAAATTAAAGATTAGGAGAATTTTTAATAAAAAGTTAGATTTTTTTATACAAGCAAATTAAAGTATAGATACTCCACTTAATCATTGAAATGTGAAAGAAAAACGATATAAAAGTTTTGAATTAAGTATTGAAATTTTAATAATAATATTTAATTTGCATAATTATTAAATCTAATTTAAATTGCAAAGTTTTTGTAAATTTTTACATTAATTACATTCATCTAAATGTTATATATATAAATATAGCGTCCAATTTAATTGCATAAGACTTTATGCAATTAATTTAGAAATCACTTAAAAATGATATGTTCATATATCTTCAAATATACATATATTACTATACATTATTATAATACATTTAAAATAATCATATTCGATATTTTCCAATTAATAATTAATTTCGTGAAAATCATGATGCACGGAGTTATCATTGAAAAGCGTGTGTGACTGTAGTAGTAAAAATCTTCAGTCATATACACTGATGTGCTCACACATTCACATCGACGTATCGCCGTGACGTTCCTGTGCGACGGGACCAACACTTGACTCCCTTGCAAGACCAAGTCACATTATACGTCTGCCCTCCGACCCGACCACTCAACCGTGACCATCCCCCGAAATAGGGATCGTTGGCGCATCGATAAACAACTCTTGATTACAATTTCGCGAGTTTTGCAGATTTGCAAAGTATTATCGAACTCGGTGATGTGTTTTTTTTATCGCATTGCTATTGAATTTCGGTGATTGATAAACTCATAAGTGAACTGTCAAGACTTTTATTCAAAAGATTTCGTAATCCAATTTGACAGCTTACAAAATGAGCAGACTATTATTTTTGTGCGTGAATTTAAAAAATGGATTTATAGTCAAACTTGATAATTAATGAAGTTTTCGAAAATTGTAGAGAAAAATATTAATTTGTTAAAGATTTATTAAATTATTATTTTGAGGATTTAAATGAATCAATTTCATTAAAATTATCACAATGGCACAGCAATCTGTCCAAGGTGAAAGCAAGATTTCTATCATCGAGTTTGTTCTTAAATTATGAAGATGAGACTCATTTAAGGAAAAGTGTAAAAGAAAGGTGATCATCCAGGATTTATTTAACGAAATAACGTTCGATGCATCACGAGTGTTTTGATTAAATATCGAGGATGCTTTAGAATGTTGTCTTCTTCAATATCGACTCCGTTCAGCGTTCGTGATATTCTTAATGAAGAACAGCAGCTTGGTGCCATGGACTGTTACGCACATCAAAATCAAACACAACAACAACATGTGCATCAAGATTATTATTCATATAATATTGTACCTGAGAACAATTGGGAAATGGATAAATTTAAAGAGCAATCGATGCCCAACTATCAGCATTATTCTGATCTCAATCACGTTCACCAATTGAGTCAGGTGGTACCACCGTATCAAGAAACTTCTATTACTGAAGACGGTAAGTATTATTTGATTATGAATATTTTATTTAAAATTGAATAATTTTTTTCACGGTATAATTATTTCTAATAATAATTTTTACAATACGAAATTATATTAAGCTATATTATATGTTATTCTTCACTCTATTCTTTAGTCTTTTCTTCTCATTAATTCAAATTAATTGTAATATAATAAAAAATGACAAATCATAGCAAAGATACTATATCGCTTTTTCTCGTGTTTTTTTTTTTTAATATTATGCGATTGAAAAACTTTATAAGATATTTTACAAGAAGCAGATATCGTCAGAAAAAAATAGGACAAGCAAGATTTAGATAGAAACAAATAAATAAATCTTAATTTAAAGAAAACAATCATTATTGAAATATAATGTTCTATTGCTTTTATTTCTCAAATATTTTAGTTATATTATAGTTTGAAGAATTTTAATTTTTTTTATTAGTAAAAATTGTTGAATAAATTCTCTCTAATAAAATAAATTATTTTCAGGTAATATTGTTACATCCAGCAAAACAGAATTGCGCAAAAGTCAATCTGGTAAAAGAACGAAACGAAAACCAAGAGTATTGTTCTCACAAGTAGGTTACATATCTTTAAATTAAATATTCTTTATATTAGTGATAATTGATGAATACTTATTAAAATATTTAAATATTCGATCCAAGCGGATTGTAACTCTTATAATAAAAATTTTCTAAAAATTTACAGGATTAATCTTAAAAATTATAAACTTAAAATTGCCTTTGTAAAAAATTACTTCACAACAAAAAATTAAAAAAATTAAGTAACGTAAAGCATTAAATTATAAATAACAATCCGCTTCGCAGACACAAGTTTATGAACTGGAACAACGATTTAAGCAACAAAGGTATCTGAGTGCACCCGAGAGAGAGATGCTGGCCCAAAATTTGAAATTAACTAGCACGCAAGTGAAGATCTGGTTCCAAAATCGACGATACAAGAACAAACGCGCCCGAATCGAAGATGCCGAAAAACTGCAGGCGCAGAATATGAAGAATCAATCATTGAAGAAAATTACTGTACCGATTCTTATCAAGGATGGCAAACCTAACGTTCAAGAATCTTACAACGGTCCTTACTGGCCGAATATCCGATCCGATTTAAGCGTCCCGATGCAGACAGATTTCAGGACGAACGAGATTCGTCTCAGTCCCGACTTTAGATCCAACTCGAACGAAGTGAGAATTGACTCCAGTATTAGCCCAGAGTATAAATCAGAGGTCAGCTCAGAAATGCCAGGAAGATCAAGTTTGCATAATATAGTGGATAGGCAGCACGTTCCAGAGTACAGAAACAATTTTGTGACGGAAACTCCACCGGGTGTTCACGATTGCGATCGATTAATCAAAACGCAATTTAAAACATGCGCGAATGGAAATGAAACTGCATCGTATTCAGATCTGAAAAATATCCAATCCGATAATAAACAGCTTATGACTGACAAGCGGATGCCTATGGATGTCTCTAGTGGCGAATATGGATTTCCCAATTATCTTGCTCCGCCTAATTATCAAATGCAGTACGTGAATTATATGGAACAAATACCTATGGATCAAAATTTACAGCGATTATGGTAGGTCTTTACGAGAAAGAATTATCTGACGTGAAAATTATAAATGATTGATCTCTGTACAATTTCTGCTTTCGAATTTATTATAATGATTTCAGTTGACAGGAGCTTAAATTTACGACACTAAATTATGCTCTACTGACATTTTATATTTGCTGAATATTTATTTGATGAATATTTAAATTTTATTATCTACGATGTGTGTGAATCCAAGTGCATTAACATTATTGAAAATTGATGTAACGACAAGGTGGTTGACAAGAATTATTATGAATAATAATGTATTTTTTATGTTATAAATAATTACTTAATTCATGTCACATAAAAAAAAAAGAAATGAAAAGGGGAAAAGGAATTTATATTTCTTATTTTTTAGAAAGCAGAAAGGAAATTTATTATTCTTATTTTCTACATATGTTTATTATAGATTTAAAACAAACATTTTATTTTATTTATTTAGTTAAATCGAATTGCTGTTTCTTGGAAAAAATCATGTAAAAAAACCATTCAAAAAGAAAAAATAATATGCCAAAGTAATTAATCAAAAATGTATTTTTTAATTTTATTACGGATACGCAAATAATTAAAGTTAAGTTAGAAGTATGCTAATCAAAGAATAAGTTTACGATATTGGCAGCTGGTTTTTTAGTTGACTAAGATTTTTCCCTTCGAAATAGTAACGCATCGTATAAGAGGCGGAAATTGCTTCAAGTGGCCTTTGCGGAAACATCGAGCACTTTTCCGCGGATGTTATATGCCTCGAAAAGTTTTTTTTTCTCTCTAACTTTCAAGTGCAGACGTTAGTTGTGCAATAAATTAATTTTATTCACGTGATATACCCTGCTTAATAAGAACGGAAATGTATGTATATTGTAAACAGTTACGGAGGAATGTTCAATTTTTTATTAAATATATAATGTGCATAAATCTAAAAAGTGCATTGTGTTTCTCCTACATATATTCTATTTAAAATTGTTTTAACTTGCCGTAAAAATAAGAATTTATATTTACAACTTATGAATTTTGCGATAGAATAATTCTTTCACAATTATAACTTACATCTTAAAATAAAACAAGATTTAAAAAAATCATGTATTTAATGATAAATAAAATTCTCAATCTACAAAATCTATCTACAAAATTAAACTCAAATTTTATACATAAGCAAAAAATTATTTCCTAATCAAGCAACAGTTTAGCGCAGTTTCAGCATAATAGTGACATTAAATATTAATGCAATGAAATATATCATTAATATATCGTAACTGTATGAAAAAGTTGTAATTTTAACACAGGTAACAATTCGCAAGAAATCAATTTATTTCTTATATCGCGTATTTTTTCTATCCATGACACATGCATCTTCATGTTCTGTGTATTTTCAATCGATATCGATTTCCATCGAATCAAATCCAATCCACATGCCTCTTGGAAGTTCGCGGTCCAATACAGAAATATGGCGAAATGGCATTTATAAATAGGTGAGTTCTGACAGCTTGAGCGAAACCATGGGCGCCTTTTAGGTTATCGCGCGAACGATGGGTCATCTGGCAGTCAAGTGCTGCCTACATAGACGATTTACATCAGTGTAATCGTGTTCATGGTGCTACTGGTGCCATAAAAGGCCATGGGAACAAGCTGATAAAAATGTCACTATTAATTTTATAAGGCTCATGTGGTCATATCGTATTTGAAGGAAGAACAACTTGCTCTCATTCTAGACATGCACCTGACTACACCTGCGGGAGATTTCAATTTGATAGGATAAATCGATTAACGATCTAGTACTGCTCTATATCATTTACATGAAAAAATAAAAAATTTTTAGTATAAAAGGGAGACGAGATATCGATAAAACTTAGATGAAAAAATGTTAATGTGGAAATGAATAAATTTGTTAATAAGTTACATAACTTTTATATTATAATTATAATTGTAAAATGTTATTAATTTTCGGCGATTAAATAAATCCTTTCAGCGTCAATTGCGTTTTTCACACTTAAAATGCGTCGATGCATCATTCCACATGCACCATATAGTTGTGTCCTCTAATCATTATAGTTCCATTACGATGTCATGTATTCAGATAATCAATCATAAAACGCTCAACATAGAAATTTGATCTTATTTACTTGTAAGGGGAAGCATGACGCGAGGTCCCAAGAGAGGAAAGAGCGCGATGCTGTGCAAATAGATAAGCATATGCATAAAACGGCCAATGTCTACAAATCAAACGATTTTAATTAAAGATGAGGCTTTTTTGCGCCTATAAATGTGGAGATCATTAATCATCTGACCTTTAGACAGATATATTTTTCAACGATATGAATCGATTTCTATTACATATTAATTCTCTGTTTCACAAGACTTAAAAAAACCAGAATAAAAATATTAATATTTATAATTTATTTATAATATTTATAAATGATAAATATTTATAATTGAATTATGCATTTTTAAATATGCATTGCGAATTATCGATTGCCGAATATTCAGATTAAAGGATAATGTATTTATCTAAAAAACAGAATATATCATTTGTATGTATTATTTTATATTATTTCCTAATTTTAGTATTTTATTAAAACTACTGATTATGCTAGAATATTTTTATTAAAGTCATTCAAAATATAATAGGGAAATGGTATGTTAAAAATGCATGTACTTTACACTTTTATTTTAATAATAATTTATATACATAGAAGAACATTTATTAAATAACTATTTTAAAGAACAATTTAAAATCTTTTTTCTGTAAGAAATGATTATATTTAAAAAAGAAATATTTATATTAATCAAATCAAAATCTCTACTTTATCAACCTGTGTCAAGTTATAACCATGTGTTGCTTACATCAGTATGTTGAGAGGTCGAGGGATGTTAAAGCTGCTTCTCTCTCAGGAGAACTTAAGTCTAAATTTCTAATTTATCAGCACGTGAAACAGTCATTCAATTAATGCTTTTTGCTACTGACATATCCTGCACTCTATATTTTGATATAGAAGGGACATTTAGAAAAAAAATGTGTGTGTATTTTATTTTATAAAAAGATATGTTTTCCCTCTCATATCATCAATGATAAGATTTTTATTTTAATTTTGTACTCAATGTTATGATTTATTATTGTTTTATTATGCATCATTTTCGAAATAGCATAAAAGACAAAGTACTTTGTTAAAATTTATTAACTGTTCATCATTTGTATTATATTTATGAGATCAAACATATAATTTATTGTTTTGCTAACATAAGTAATATTTTTGCTTTCAGAATACGAAGACGCTCGAAGTATTATCGAATACATGCTGGTGAAGCTATTGACGTCTCTATCCTCGTAGTTCGTAAGTATAAGAAATATTCGAAAGAATTTCTTTGGCGGCTGCATGAAACACCGCTGATTGGCCGCTCGTACGCCAATTTTCCTCGACGGCGCTTCGCCACGAAAAATCGCTAAATTGCTTCTTTGAAATGCCGGAAAAGCGGAGGAAACGGTTCCCTCCGTAGTTCGCTCGACAAGTTCTCCTTGACTTCAAGCGTCGTTACCCGCTTGATGATCCGCGATGTACTCGGGCTGATTTTCTCCCTTCGTAAATTCAAAGCAGAGCAGGCATTAATTTCGAGAAGAAGAAATATTTTCACACGTGTGAGAATAAGTAAAAACTGCGTAACGTTTGTAAAGTGAAAAATTTACACTAAAGAAGTTCTATATCTTTCTTCGAATAATAATAGATACTTAAACTTAGGTAATTATCTTTCATTAAAATTTCTTTCTTATATCACTAAAAAGAATATGATTTTAGAAAATATTAAATTAAAGCAAGGATTAATTTGAATTTTTTATAAGTTTTTAGTTTTCTTTGATTATAAAATAATGCTCTAAATTTCGTAATAATTGTATAATAAGCATTGGCTTCTTATATTAATAGAAAATTATGCTGTCTCTTTATTCGACAGTTTAATTAAGATTATTGATCATCAACATATAGTTTACCTAAAGAATAACATACAGAGCTGAAGGAATGAAATAACACAAAAGAGATTTAAATATTTGAAAATTTATATTATACTTATATATATAAATCCTATTTGTTTCTGATGTGACATTTCGAATGTTTTCGACGAAATGGAGAAGTGTCCCCTTTAACGTTTTCAATAGTCCATGTGACACTCCGGCTCCTAGGTTTCCTTGGCAACCATCCCAATTGAAACGCGTGTCAGAAGTCGGAAGAATGGTATATAAGAGAGATAGGAAAAAGTGACGACAAAGACGAAAGTAACTGAAATCTCAAACTTGGAACCGGCAATTCCGTTTATATTACTTGGAGGGCATGGTGAAATCAGATTCACGCGTTTGTTGTACTCGTGAAAATAGAGAGGAAGAACTTGTTACATTTTTTTCTATTATTTTAATGTCTTATCAATTGCAAACTGACTGCACATTGCGAATCTTTTTGACAGTTTGACTTAAAGATTTTCTTTACACGATTTATGAACTATCAACATACATATTTTATGTGAAAAAAGTTTTAATTATACTTTTAAATTTGCTCGTTCGTTTTACATTTATTGTAAAAGATATTGCAGACGCTCGAAAAAATCAGAATTTTTTTACCCCGCACGCAAATGGCTCGTGCAAAATTGATAATGCCTGCTATGCAGCCTCGAGCAGCTGAATTGTCCTCTTTGTACTTTTTTACATGAAATTCAAATTAATCTTGCCTCAATAATCTTTTTGCGGTTAATATGATTCTCGATATATATACTTGTCTACGAATTCATTAAACCATGAAAGATATTTAGTCAACGATATATTAGAAGTATCAAATATATTTTTATTTTTTAGTTATAATAATTATTAGAGAGAGAGAGAGAGAGAGAGAAAATGAATATTTTAAATAAAGAAAATGAAAAATTATATTTTTCTTGAATATTAAGAAAGATATAAAAAAATTTATTTAAGAAAAATAGTAAAAATAGTAAAAATATTAATATTAATTCAGTTTTATAATTATGTGATATATTTATAATAGAAAACGCAATATTTATAATATTATTACTGTAACAAGCTCGCAATTTGTATAACTTACAAAATATAAGATTCTAATAATATTTTCTTCATTATAAAAATTTTAATGCAAGTAAAGTATCTAAGAAAAAAAAATCTTCAGATTTTATTATTTAATAACATTTTTAGAGTAGCGTATAAAAATAAAAATTATGTATCTTTATTTTATACTAATAATTTTTCTAGAATATTATATTTGCAAAATTTTACCAGTTAATTTACCAGTTAATTTTGCCAGTTTATCTTCCATTTATTTAACGCACAAAGCTTTGTAGTGACAAACGAAAGAGATGCGCTTATAGAGAAACCGTGTAACGAGGGGGTAAGGCGTAGAATCGTAGTGGATGATCGAGGGAGAGGGCGGTCTTGCGCTATTAACAGCTAATGAAAATTAGCTTTCGTCGGTTGATTGAGCGTTAAATCGTTCCTTTCTCGTTTTACGGGACTAGTCCGTCAGTGGTGCACTCGAACTAACGTACTCCCGCTACAAATTGCGAGCTTGTTACAGTCGATAGCAAATTCCTGAGTCAAGGATTGAAAATGGGATTTGTTTTTTACATTCATATCTTTTTAATTTAAAAGCATCGACACTTTTTTAGAAAAAATTTGTTGATAAAACGTTGCCAATTGATAATAATGTTATTTCAGTAATGATATAATTTCAATTTTTATAAATAAAACAAAAATATTAGAGTATTATATAAAAATTTTTATTATATTGTGATTAATAGACTTATTTAACTAATTATTATTTTTTTCATTATTATTAGTTTTATATTTATAACGATTATACGTTATATAAAATAAACAGACTTGTAATATTATTGCAGCAATTTATTTATAATAGGGTTGATGTAATTTTAATGACAGTAATTAGTACGACGACTTCTATTCGTAATCTATGTTGGTAGTACCAATGTGCGCAATAGAAAATCGGTGGAGCTTGTAGACTTTATAGCCGTTTCTGCAGTCCATTATTGCTTCGTTTATAACAGTTCTAAACATTGTAAAGTCATAATGCTCTCGTGCTAAACGAGGCCTTGTGTCGATGTACAATCGCTATTAGTGCCGAAACTCGTAATAATTTGCGGCTTGCGTCACGAAAATTATGCTGACCACTATAGTTTATTGATACTCAAAAGCGCTAAAAATACGAATTACGAAATAAGTGAATAAACGATTTTTCATCTGCGAATTCTCGTACATTTTTGTATAAAATGTATTATTTAATTAATAATTTCTTTTAATTTTTTATAAATTGTTTAATCATTTAAAACATTTAAAAATGTATTATTTAAATATATTCTGTTTTCTTACGTTTTTGCTAAATAATTTACATCGTAAAGTCGTAATGTCGTACAAAGAATATGTATTGTGATAACTTGTGAAATATTCTATATAACTCTCATGAAAAATAATGCTGTATGTACGTGTATGCATGCCATTAAAACTTAAGAAGTCTAAACAAATACATTAAAAACTACTAATTCTCTTCTTAACAACTCGAAAGACCGCCTCATAAGGATTTATACGGCGGAATATAAAAGGCGTTTTGGCGAGGGGAATGTAACATTTTTGTTTACAACAGATGAGTGTCAGATCTAGATTTTTTCTCGTCCGTCGGTTAAGCTTTCTCGTCTCCGCGTCTGAATAAACATATCTGATGTCTGCTGGGCCCACCCAGATGCAACCATTAAAACCCTTATGAGAAAGTCAGTTGCAATACCAATGAGAAATCTCATTTTTCACCTGCAATGTTACGCTTTTTTTTCAAAATTGAAGGGAATCCAGGGAAAAGGAGAAAATATATACGTACAATAGATTCTGGGTGATATACATTTATTTAAAGACATTTACGCGATCATCTGGGTGTACTTAAACAATAAATTGAATTTGAACATAGTACACTCGTGACGCACACTAAATAAATTTCGTTAGCATTAGATATTTAATTCAGACTTTTTACACATTGCACATAGTCCGCTAGTAATTGCACATGTTTTAGAGGTAATTTGAAGAACACATTTTCCATTTTTATTTAAGAGTCATAATTTATACGTCTGCCAATGCTCTCCCAATTAATAAAAAGCTCCAGATATGATTTGGCATGTTACAATGTAATAATTGCATACAATATCATCTCCACTTCCCTTCGAGATATGAAACCTTAAAGTTAAAAAACTTACATCAAAAAGTAAATAGAGAAGCATTAAATTAGCAGATTACAAGAGAACCTTTATTCTTTAAAGTCTTCCTATTTTTTTAAGTTTAAAGTTTGATATCCCTGACAACATAAGAAATAGAGGTGACTCAATATTTCGTATTTTATACATTTATTTACAGGCTAATTTACATCATTTTTATATCGTTATTGAATTACAATAAATATATGATAATTTCAGACAGCTCTATAAGATGAATAGTAAATTCAATTATTCTGCATATTATTATGATTCTAAGAAACAGACTTTTTGTATCATACGCCGAAATACAATTGAAAGGTTTAACAGTAACGTGTTAAGAGCGTATTTGATAGATAAGCTATTAAAAAATATCATATAAATCGTTAGTAACATTCAATATAGATGTAGTCATACTTCGAACATATCCTTTGATATTCTAAAAAAGATGCAAGATACACTCTCGTGAAGAACCTCATAATTCAAGAATTAAATATTTTAAAATAATTTAATTAGCTGATGTATCAATGGTTTTCGATTGAATTTTTAAATTAAATCAATTAGAATGCGAAATTAGATGTAGGTCAGATGTTAATTACAAAATATTTTTATCAATCTTTTTCTAATTATTATCATGTCTATTTGTTTTATTTTTTTTGTCAGAAAAAATATATCATCATATGTGGAATATACCGCATGGATCATATAAGAGGGCGACTCTACTCTGTGTTTTCTTCTCTTGCAAGTATGTACGATAAATCTGAACATCAGATATAAATCCCTTGATGTTGAAAAATGAACGATGTTGAAATGAACAATTTGCTAAATAATTATGCATTCTTTTCGCCGGAATAAATTTGACATTGGAATTCGTTCGCGCTGTAGATCAGCTTTGCTGATCATGATTTTCGCGTGTGTAATTGAGCATGCTGTTGTTTCAAGTCGTTCAATTCATATTTTAGACAAAGTCGCAGATTTTCAAAGTCTTCTTTCGATATTTCGCGATACTAAGATACCATTATTCTAAATGATTGTATTTTACATCATGCACGTAAGTGACTATCTTGGTGATATGATGAAACGATACTCGACATTTCGCGAGAAATCTATCGTTCATTTCTCGTTCTTGATTTTCGAGATTTGATTCGGATCGAAGTCGGGCGCGATCGGGCTCTGTACCTGAACGTGGGTGGCGTGCAGGGGCGGACAGAGTAGCGGATGATACGGTAGACAGTAATATGGGAAGCCGCCGAGCGCTTTGTTCGCGGGGTGAATTTGCGGGCTCGGCATTTGGCCGGGAAGTTGTCCGGAACCACGAAGAGGCAATCCCCTCAAATGCTCGTCCGGATGTACCAGGACGCGTACAGCCACGCGTCTGGCGCTTCCAGAATTTACGAGGGCACCTAATTCCTGCTGTTGGCGCCGCTTGGTCTTGTATCTGAAGTAAAGACAATAATAAATGATATTTAATGAAATTCCAAAAAGGGGATTTATAATCCGAGTAGTATAAAATTAGATTCTCTTTCCCCGAAAAAGAAACTTTTACATCGAATCTGAAATTAATTATATAAATATAAATATATGAGAAATTATACCGTCGATTTTGAAACCAGATCTTGACTTGCGTCTCCGTTAATTTTAAGCCGCGTGCCAGATCTGCCCTCTCCGGACCCGACAAATATTTTTGAGCGGCAAATCTTCTTTCTAATTCATACACTTGTGCGTGTGAGAATGCTGCTCTGCTGCGCTTTTTTCTATTCTGCAAACTTTGCCCCGAATTTTGCGTCTCGAAAGCATCATCTTCCACCTCATCTGCAAAACGTAGAAGAATAAATTTCTATTTTAAAATTAAAATCACAGCTTCTTTTACATGTTTTACGGAAACTTAAATTAATAGAAACTTATAAGGAATGAAAGTTTTATTAAAATTTTCGTGACATTCCGATTCCATTAAATATTTTCTAGAGGGCATATATATTTTAAATTATTACAGTATATTAAAAGAAAAGAGAATGATTTTGAAGCTTTTGCATATCAACGAGCACGGAATCTCATTTTTCGAATAACGCGAGCTTGCCGAGTTCAAATTCGTTTGCGGATAAATATTTAGATTCACGCGAGAATCTGCAACTATACCGTAAAGCAATCGTTTAGCCCGAAAGTCGGAGTAACCATCAGCGAGCGGCCATAGAAACGGCGAACGATCGGAGAGAGAAAGAGAGAGCTTCGTTGCTTTTGATGTCTCGAACAAACATTAACACATGTACTCGCTACTCCGACATGTTTACGCTTCTGTTCCGCGGTAATTCTCCTCTAAGTTTAACCAGTGGCACTAGAGTACAATCATATTGCAGATCACGCTAACTTCTTCTACTTGGCAATGCGCTTGATCCGCTACTTTGCAATACAAATATCTTATTATAAACAAAAAGTAATATGCAATATTTTAATCAAGAAAATAAAAGCTTAAACCATTGATTATAAAAATAGCTCGCCCTCTTTATTAACTTTATATAGATTATTGTGATATCTATCGAGATATATTTGTTCTTTTTATCATTCATATATATTAATCAAAAATAAAATATTTTATATTTAATTTATTTTTTTGAAAATTTAACTAGATATAATGTTGCAATTTTAATCGCGAGAATTTTTTGTCCATGAAGACTGTATCAAAGAAACTAAATCCAAATTATTTAGCATAAATTTCATATATTTTAATGTAAAAAAAATTTGCATCTTTGATGTAGAAATAATCAATTCTCCAGATTCATAATAATTTATCGATAAGATATCATATTTAAAGATTTATAAAAATGCTTTTTCTATATTTTTATTAAATTTCACGTACAAAAATATAATTATATTTATTTATTACTTTTATCATTTTTAAATTAATATAGAGGAAAAAGAAAAATCAATTTCCTCCACATCTGTCAGTGTATTTCCGCGAGTTCTTTAATCGCGAAGTTCTCCGAGATAGTATTATAATTATTTCGCGCTTAAAACGCTCATCCTACGTCAATGTTTATCGTCGGTGGTCAGCAGGGGATATGGAGCATTTAGAGAGATCTATATTTGATCACTTTCGACGTCAACTAGATGCCATCTCGTCCGGCTAATGCGTCCATCCTTCGGCGCTCGTCAAACATCCTACACCGCGTCTATATCGAGAGTACAGTTCCAGACGAGCAAGTGGCGTCGACTGACTCTGATTACATCGATGATCCTTTAAAACCACTAAAACGCTTTTTGGTTCCTCTGTCTCAACCTGTCTCTTAGCATACGATGGGCGTATATTGGACAGAATTTTCCCAGTTATTACCGTAATAAAGAATTAAAAATCATTTATCTATGTCGATATCATCTCGATTATGTTCATTATTACATTAAATGACTGGAGAGATTTTCCCTCGTGAAAGTGAACTCGTAATTTTCTGAGTGCACCTTGAATCGGTGCCAGCTCGTGCCTATCTCTTCACCCCGAGTCGCTGCAAACAATATGCTACCGTGATTCGTGCGGTTTCAGGTGGCGATCCTTCGTGTAAGAGGAGGCGTTACACTATGTTTCCGTAAAGTTAATTATCGTGTATTTTTTATAGCACTAGCTTTAACATTTTTTAAATGAAATCTTGTATAGTCATATATTTTCTATTTACAATCCCTTCTGAAATTATTACAATTTATGTTATCGATGAGTTTTTTAAATCATTTGGAATTGATTTTTAATTTGCAATATAATTTTAGGAGGCCAATTATTATCAAATATTTATTAAATCATCGTAGCTAAATATATCTATTAAATCTGAAATGCAAATAATTAATCCAGAGCTACAAGTTAGTAGCAATTGTAAACGTAAAAATCTTTATTATTATATCTAACAATTCTATAAAGATAAAATAGAAATCACGTGTACATCTCGCGTCACGGACGCTGTTAATCATGATTGATTTCTCGAGCAGTCAGTGCGAGGGAAAATATCTCTGTTTACTTTTATATTAAGATAACACTATTCGACCATGTAATTCAATACTTGCTCTTCGCAGTTACGAGGGCGAATATATATTACGAAAAAATGAATATGGTACAAAAAGATGCAAAGATTAACTAAGGAAAATATCGCTATACAACGCTGTAAAATAAAAAAACTGGTATAAATTCCATTTAATAAATAGAAAATAGCACCATTCTATACAAAATTGTACAGTATAAATATTACGCAAGCGAATGCAAACGATTAATGATAACAATTATATTCCTATCCTGTATATAATATTTAATACATCTGTTTCGAATAAATTAATCGCGAACATTTCGGAAATAATTAGGAATTGTAACCTTGATCTAAAACAATTTTTGAGGTAATCCACGGATCTTTATGTGCTCTCGAGACAAGGAAACAGAGATGCTGGCAGAGGTGCGGCCAGAGATTGAACAAGTGCAAGAAGTAATCGGTACTCGTGACGTCTGCCGAGTCGAGTGGCACTTATGCTACTAAAATTACATTCAATTATGTTATCTGCGCTCGGGTTAAACTTTAAAAACCCTTGAAGGAGCTCGCCTGTTACGCGTATCTGCTTAAATGACCTCTTAAGCCCGCATCCTCGTGCCCGACGTAAAATCATCCGAC
Organism: Camponotus floridanus; assembly: GCF_003227725.1. NCBI lineage: Eukaryota > Metazoa > Arthropoda > Insecta > Hymenoptera > Formicidae > Camponotus > Camponotus floridanus. The sequence continues at coordinate 244,681 of NW_020229858.1, read as the reverse complement.
AGGTCACCATCTTCCAGCATTTCGAAGATATTGTTTTTAATCACGCGACATATTAAGCATTTATTAATCCAACTATTTTCCAAAAAAATTTTACTTTAACTTTACTTTTTACTAAATTTTTTATTATTATTAATTAATCACTGTAACCTACAGTATTTTTATAATAGCATTCACGAACCTCGTATTCTTATTTTCTGATTATTTTAATATAATATTTTAATAATAATAATTTAATTATATTTTGAAGAAAGTGCCATTTAATGTATCGCATGCATATGTGTAATAAAATTGTTATATTTTAATTATTAAATTATTAAACGCGAAAAGAAAATCTTGATGCTATTTTAACATCATTTTCAATGTTGGAAAATCGCTCAATGAAAATTAATTCACGCAAACAGTATCACGTACCTAAATACTTATTTTTACTCATGTCCAACGCTTCGTCCTGCTGTCTGTGAGAGGTCTCCATCGGTTCTTTAACAGGCTGATACGCCGTCAAGTTTTCCAGAGTCTCGAGATGATGCTTGAAAGATCCCTGGGTTAAATGCGGGATGTTTCCAAAATTTGATAAATTTGCTTGCGCTAGATTCCTTCTCAGGATATCCAGTTCGTGCGCCATGCTCAGCTCCGGGGTGGGCAATCTCGGATAATGAATCATCTGATCATGATCGTAGTTTCCGTCAAACTGCTCGTTCTCTGTTACGCGCTCGTAATCCCGATTGTGTTTTCTAATCGGCGCGGAAACTACAGCCTGGATTTTCTCCAAGTCGCATCTTTTCGAATCCGCGCAGGAGGTTCTCCGACTTAGAATGTCGGCGATGCTGAAGGGAGTCGGTTGAGAAGGTTTCGGCGAGGTTTCGCTGCGCTTATCGTCTTCCATCACTTAGTATTTCGTACGAGCTTCTCGCAGATCTCGCGATAATTACGATAAAAACTGTCTGAAAATTGATTTTTCGCAATTGTCTCTTTTTCAAATTTTTCCAATCTTTTTCTTCATAATTACGTTACAAACCGTTGACCGTACACACACGAGGAAGCTCGTCGCGTCACATGTTACGAATAGTCACCTAGGTCCACTATCTTGTCTTTGTAATGTATTGTTTTCTTTTTCACCTCTTTTGTGAACTTATTGAAAGATTACACTGAATTTTCCCAGTCACTCAACTGTCACTCTCGCTCGTTACCAGCGTCGCCGACACGTCGGAGCGGAGAATCGGCCGACGAATGCTAGATGTCTTCCGCGTTCACATAATCCCTGGAGGCTCTCGAGCAGCCAGAGGATCGCTGGTAGGCCGACTGGCGTTATTAATTGTTATTCCCGAGTGCTCGACCCTTTCGATTCGAGTGTGCTTCGGTCAAGTGTGCTTGTCGCCCGCGGAGACTTATTTTTCGAATTACCACACTCAACCCGCGGACTCTCCCTTCCTCCCTCGTAAAGAGCCTCCCTCTTTTGCCCGAACAACCCCCACCTAAGAGACGCTTGCTCTTCTTTGCCTTTCTCTCTCTCTCTCTTTCTCTCTTTCTATTTTATGAAAATCTTTCTAGTTTCACACAGATAATGTCGAAATATGGTTTTGTCCCTTCATCGAGAGGCCAAGTTTATCAAGTTCTGACTGTGTTCTCATGAGCTATCGATCTCCCGCTATGTATTGAAGAGATGTACCTTTCCTCTCATTAACGAGCTCGTCGGTGCTTCTCGTTGCCCACCCTCTCGGTCCCGAGTCTCCCGAGCTTGCACGCGCGAATTCTGAGATAGGTGGAGCTTTAGATATTCTACGTGCTACCGGATGCGATGCTTCCGTTACGACACAAGCCTCGCCCTACAACCAATCCGTCGCTTTTCCCTCGACTCCGCTTTTCCGCGATGGCCAATCCAGACGGAGGCGCGAACCGGGAAATATTCCGCGACGGAGTGGGATTGTGGGAGATTTTTAGATCATCGTAGTCGTCGCGACTCCGCCGGAACTGTACGGGTACTTTAGAGATTTTCTCGTTTTGTCACCTGTGTCAGCGAGAAATAATAAAAGGCCTCTCGGGTTCTTACGACAAAGCAATCACTCACTCATCATTATATACGACGATAGTTTGATAATTGATGTGTGTTTTGCGCAATCGAGATTACTTACATTAATATTTGATCAAAATGTGCTTTAATATATTAAGGAAATAATTATTTAGTTCAGTCGGATTAAAATTTGTTAAATTTTAAAATATTCTTTTACAATAAAAACAAAATTATTAGATTAGTACTTAATTAATTTCACATACTTAATCAATGTATTAATCTTTTTTACTCACTTCTTACATCATTTATTCTTCTTCAGTTATAATATACACTAATATGATCTAATTTTAATCTTAATTTTCACATGTTCTCATTTTTTTTTAATATTCATATTAAAATTAAAATTTTAATCGTGATTGCATGACCAATTGTATAACCAATATTTTAATTTTATATATTATATAATGTACTTTTAAATATATATTAATATCCACACAATCTTATACACATATATCTTATATATATATATATGTTTAAAAAATTCCTTTTTAAATACATATTTAAAATATTTAATGTCTATAAAATTTATTTATTGTAATACATTTATGTTATATTTTAGTACATTAAAAAGATGACATCTGAATGGAGATTCGATTTCTTTTTACTAGAAAAATTTGTAAAGGATGCGAATAAAAATGTAACATTTTGTATAACATCAAAGTTTTCTTCTTGTAAAGTATGATGAGAATTGCCATTCGAGAGACCACGTCTCTAGTGGATAAAAAGCGATCGAAGTTGTACTAGTTGAATCGCAGCTAATGCTTTCAAAAAGTTACTTTGCTCTCTCTATCTCTCCTTCTTTCTCTGCATATAGGTACAAGCGAGGTAGTAGAGGTACCTACGTACTCTCGTCTTTACGTTCTCTCGATACGATACGAGAGAAACTATGCGGTGCATATATAGGGTGTGCTTTCCATAACAATCGCCGCTAAAGACTCGCAGTATTGTTCGCCACGTGCTAGCACCCGAGTTCCTATGGCAGTTTAATTAAGTGTGAACCGCAGGAACGTGGACTACGCCTGACTTGACCCGATGATGACCTCGCGCGCTCGAGATATTGATGAGAAAATACTTTCGCCTTCCACCTTGTTGGGCAAAATATGTTATTCGTATTGCTTGTCAAAAAGATGCATGTCGATTTTAGATTTTATAATCACAAAAATAATTGAAGATTAATTCAAAATTAAAAGTATATTTTTATCTTTTAAGAAGAAAATAAATTTCTTAATAAAAGAAATCGCTACTAAAAATATAAGCAATTAAACATTGCAGATGACATGCAAGTTATATATTAATAATTATCTGTCAATAAATTTTATTGTTAAATAAAAGACATTACATATGCATAGAGTGCTACTATTATACCTTGAACATCCGGATCGGAAATTGGAAAAACGATGTCTGCCATTTGCCGTTACACTCCGTTATACGTAGACAATCTCAAGCCAATCTTAAGTCTACATACCAAGACCTCTTTTTCTCGATCCGATCTAATCAATAATAAATTATAGGGGGATGGTAGTACGTCTCTCCCCTAAAGCTAAGGCTCTGACCCTCCCGCTCAATTGGTCGCAATTCTTAAAGACCTTAATTGGCGCGGAAAATTATACCTTATTTCAGTTACCCCCGAATAAGACCAGTGTCCGCCCTCCGCGTCGTCCTTTACTCAGCATCGCTATACTTTGTTACCTCTCGTCTTCTCCTCCTTCGCTCGAATTTTTGCCACTCGGATATTTTTTTTCCGCTGTGAGCAATCGCTGGAAATATCGAGATTGAATGATGACGAATGTTAGAGCGAATGAGACCTTTATCGAGAAACAGTCGTGAATTACGTCGACCGATTAAGGACTAAAGTGTTAGTCATTTACGAAACGAATTCGCTGTCAGTGAACGCACATCCGTCTGTCGGCTTCAGCAGTTGTCATTCTCGCGACAAGTCAGTCCCGTTGTGCAAAAAGTCGCCGGTCTCTACGCTCGTCTCGAAGCCTTGCGGCTACCCTTTTAACAAGCTCGTCGTCGCCTGTCGCGCGAAGAGAGCGGCTGGAGATGTCCCATAAAATCAAATAGTTCCGTACGAGGCTCCTTCCGAGGCCCGATTTAACCGGCAGTCAATAAAGACTTGTGAGCCAGCGGCGACCGAGCGGCTCGTTCAACGACCGTATCGAAACGAAAGCGAAACGTTAACGTAAACTGAAAAACAATCGTCGGCCACGGCGGCTGTCACTCCAACGAGGAGTTGGCATCCGCGTAGCGAGTCATCTGTTCCCTACGCGGCCGCGGTCGTTTATTTTTCCAGAATGCCCGCTAAAACACCGTCATTTTGCCCGGGTCCTCCGAGTAATTTCGACTATTTATAACGGTCCACTAGGACGGGCTATCAAGGCGCTTTTTACGGTGAAGGTGCTAACGCGAATCGATGAGTAATGCATATTACGCGGTAATCTTAATTTGTCGTGCGAGCACGAAGAGGCTATTTATTTATCTTATTTATTTTTACATTCAATGGTAGTGATAAAAAATTTACAATAATAGTACATTCTAAAGAATCGTATTTATAATTCATGGCATTTTCTCAAAAATTGCGCAATCGTTTTTCCTACAAAAACGAGAGATATTTCTTGTCCAATCTTTCTGTATTTTTTGCCATTAATATATTACAAATTTTTAATGTTCAAAAATTAGTATAATTATATATTAATGTCAAATAATTAATTTAATGCACTTTTAATTCCTCGACACGTGCCATTTGTGTAACATTCAGTTAATTTGTGTATCTCTACGATTTTTATTATTATAGAATTTGAATCAAAATTTTAAGTGCAGGGCAAAACATAAAGACACCATACAAATATTTTATATGAGTCAAGTTAGAGCGATCATTAATGAAAAGAATTTTAACATAATTTCACAACTTATTAAGTGAAATTTTGCATGCATAAAATCTCTAAAAAATTATATATACAATTCACATACTAAAAAAATAAATGTCAGAAGTCAGAAAAAAATAAGAAACTTAATTTCAATTATTATTAATGCAAAATATTTTATTTCCAATAATAATATTGGAAATTAATTATTTGTTTTTATAAATCAGCAAAACTAGATGATTAAATTTTGCCTTATAAAATGCCTTTTTTTTAATTAATGAAATATCAGATAATCATGTCATATTATATCAAGATCATGCTCCATTAATTATAATTAATATAGTTGAATATATAACAATAATAGTGACTTGAGAAGTTCAAGAAGTTAGTAGGAAAATGAGAAGAGAAGGATAACGGGGAGAGAGAGAGAGAGAGAGAGAGAGAGAGAGAGAGAGAGAGAGAGAAAGGAGGAAGAAAGGAGAGAGGGAGAGTGAATGAGCGGGAGTGGCGGCGGCAGCGTACATACACTAAGCACTAATATTACGTCTCTGGACTGACAGACGCGCGGACTTTAAAACCCAAGACTAACAAACAGTTAGCAGTCATCCGGTCTTCTTGTTTTTATATTCTTACGCGCGCGTTCACGCGCACGGCCGCCCATATCGCGCGTCAGCGTTCGCGTGAGTAAGCTTCTTCTCCCCCCGTGTATTATTGGTTACTTTCGCGTCGTCAAACAGCGATCGAAATTTCCTGCTCGTCTTCGCCGAAAGCAAGCACGAGATTTCCTGTCGCCGAGGAGAGATTCAAAAAGTCAAGCCCCCTTTAAAGTAAGAGCAATTTTTATCACTCAAAAAATTGCCCTCAGGTATCATTCGAAAGATTGATTATTGATTGTTCTATTGCAATGTATATCATCACGCATAAATTTGCATATATACTATCATACAAATATATATATATATATATATATATAATTTTTTATATATTATAAATTTATATATATTTATGCATATAATAGCCTTTACTATAACTAATCTATTATCTGATAGGATTATATATGCAGATAAACTTAAAATTCAGTAAACAATAAATTCAATTTTTTAATTTAAATATATAATTAATTCAATTTAGAGAGAAAAAAATGTAATAATATCAGTAATATAAATTGTTTATAATAAAAATAAATCATCTTATTAAGAGTCGGAGTTAGGTTTGTAAAGAATCTGTTATTTATTTTAACTTCGATATTCTCTATACATTGCGTTTTTGTCCGAAAGGTTTGTAAAATAATAATTATGTTCTATTTTCGTATTTATTAGTTATCTGTTTGATCGTATCAAATGCAATTTTAAAGTGATCATTTGTAAATCGATTTTGTATTTTAAATATTTAACGTCATTTGATTTAACAATCTAAAGATGACATATAAATTATATATATATATATTTCTATCAAAAGAGACTAAAAAAAAATTTCATTTTTGCATTTGATTTTTGTACTTACATTGAATAGTAAAGATATCTGCTTTAATAAATAGAGATACTTGAGATAGTTATTTTATCGTCAGAAGATATTGAAGAGAAAAGAATTTTCTTACATATATATTAATGAAATCTCTGTCATTCATCTTGTAGTCGATCAGCTGATGTGAATGTAGGTTTCTTGGAAGGCTACTATGGTTAGTACGGTTACTTCGAAGTAACTCACTATAGATGGCTGTAGATGTCCATGGCTTGTCTTCTCCTGAACATCTCTCCTGCGCATTCAGCTTTACCAGTAGAACGAATCGTAATAGCCCATAAATCCCCGTTTTTTTCCCTAGCCATCGGCTCTTTTTATTATTTTCGACCAAGCGAGTGTGAATAATCGAATAATTATCTTTCTGAGTCGTAATTAGGCCACCACGGAAGGTCTTTTTTTCCGGAGCCCCATCGTTTCAAAATTAAAACCTCGAATAGAATGATGTTTCGCGTAATAATACATATATTTTATTTTACTAATTGTCTTGCACCTTCGTTCTAGATCGCGTGTGAAATGCTATCTCAAGTGCTAAGAATGCACTTTGCATAAGCTATTAAACAAAAGGAGCAATAAAATTTAATTATAAATTTATCGATGTAAAAAAGGAGATGAAACTGATTTCTAATATTATGCAACGAACAAAAAATAATATGTTTATTAATTAATGATATTTTATTTTATTATATCTTCTTGAGTATTATAAATAATAGTACTAAATAACGTATAACTATATTGAAATATAGTCAATATATATATATATATATATATATATATATATATATATATATATATTTCGATGCAAAATATAAATATAATTCTTTTTTTTATAATTTAAATTTTACATTATTATTTGCATTATTTGCATAATTTGGATTATTTGGATTGTAATTCTTTTTTAATGAAAAACTAATTTGATTTTATATATTTTATTTTAAAAAATACATCAAATATTAAAAAATAATTATCCAACATTAGGTTCTTCACTGTCATTAAATTATACGAAAATGCCCGAAAATTTCAAGTGTTAAACTTATTTCCTACCGTAGTTTACGTGCAGCAAATTGAGAAATGTGCAGTGCATTCGAGATTAAAGAGCGCTCATTTTTGAAATCATTTTGAATAAGATTGCATGCGCGAAAAGTCAACAAGCTCAGGTAGATTCGTTGAAACATCGTCATCACCAACGTTATATTTTTTCGCGGATAGTCCTTTCACCTTACTTCAAGGACTACGGACGAGAAAAAGAGGAGATTGGTCGGTTGGAATGAGCGATTCGCGAAAGGAAGAGAGCAAGGAAGAAATAAAGAGCATGGCGGACGCGGAGCGTGGTGGGACGCTGATAACTCCCGGGGGTCATGATTAATCAATTAGCGATCTCGGGATTCCCCCTTTAAAAATCGACGCCGGGAGAAGAGGGAGGGTCCGGAGCAAAAAAAAGGATAGCTGCCCAAAGGAGCCGCCGATGACGCGGCTAAATCCGTTGGTCGATCAGACTGTCAACCGATTTTCGAAAAAATTCGATCACGTCGATTGTTTGCTTTGCCGATCGTACCGCACTTGGAAGCCTACCTTGTCTTCTACTTCTCGTAACAGAGTTCTTCATCAACCGACAAATTCTATTATGTCGATTGAAGAAAGAAAATGTTTCTCTTCGTCCTTTCTACCGACCTGCTTCGATCTATTGAATTAATTAAATGAATTTATCCTACGAACAATAAAAGATTTATTATTTTACAATTTTGAAATATAATTAGTACGAAAAAATATTTAAAATTTTCAATATTGAATTTTTCTCAAATATTTCGTGTCTTGATATTAAGAAGCTCAATTTTTCTGGAGAAAAATTGATCTAGATTTAAATAGAATTTAACCGTAATATTGTGAACCTATGATATCTGCGCATTTTGGCACGCAGACGCATACCGCGTGTTCAATCATAGGAAGCCGAATTTTATTGTAGGTCCAAAAGCGGCCGCACAAACCCTTCGGATCATTCAAGGCTGTTATCTCTTCCTTTCTGAAAGCTTTTTATTTTATTGCTGCATCCTTCTATAATGCATACCTCGGGACGTGTTCTTACTTTTATTACGAGTCCGCGTCGGCAGTCTTTGATTTAATTAACTCTTAAAGTTCTGTTACCTTGTCCGTTACCGACACGTTTTTCAAACGGCAAAGAGAAATATTGAGAGAAAACCACTTCAGAATTTGCCAAAGTAGCAATATATTTATTGTTGATATATGAATTAGTGTTTGTAAAAAAATCTAAATGTTTTATTATCTTAATATTTCTCTGTCCCTTTTTGCGCGTAAAACTTTTTAACAAATACAAAATAAAAATTGATAGAGATATCGACAGCATACTAAACGCAAGAATGGAATAGTATTAAAAGAATTTGTCAAAGCAATATATTGTCATAGCAATATATTTATTGTTGGTATATGGATTAGAGTTTGTAAAAAAATCTAAATGTTTTATTATCTTAATATTTCTCTATCCCTTTTCACACATAAAACTTTTTGACAATTTTGAGATCAATTAATAAAATAAATATTATATTCACAAGTTATTATTTTTATTATTTTTATTTTATTTAGTATTTGCATGGTTTGTCATTTGAAAATTATGAAATAAATATGATCTTATATTATCGAAGAAAATTTTTTTGCTGTTGTCCAGATACTAAATTCACGAGATTGCACTGCCATAAATGATACTAGGCGGATACCTGATTTGTCAAATACAACTTTATATTAGAAAGAGAAAAATTGTTTGATAAATTGATCGAGATGATCGATTAATTAAATGATTATTAATCGTGCGAATTGATGAGAAACTTTCGTACAATGACAGATCGTCTTTTTTTAACGGCAACGACTGTGACCAATTTGATTAATATCGTCGAGATTATTGTAACATTTTGTAATATAATTATTTATTGTTTAATATAAATAGTTTTGTTTCATGATTGAATAACATGCTAAATCATACAAAAGAAAGTATCGCGAGATTCTTTATTCATATTTATTTATAGATTTTATCACAATTAGTCATTCGATTACGATTAGTCATACATTCTTCAAAGATTAGATACATATGAGTCTAAGAATCGCAATTAAGAAATATACTGAAATATCCAGATATCACTTTGAATTTCGTTAATGTTTTAATCCATTCTTTGTCATCTATAAAATTTGTATCGCGTAACTTGATGCATTATTTTTCATCGTATTGTCTAAAGAGCCGTACGTAATACAGTTTAATTCGCAAAGACCTAGAATGTCGAAGAAAGCCGCACCTCTTAAATATGATCTTTAGGAAGATACGATCGGATAGAATAGATCGTTGATGCGGATAAGCGAAAATTTTCCCAGTTCAACGCGGCGAAACGATCGATCTTGTCATCGAGGCGAGTAGTGAGAAGATTGCTGGCAAGACTTCTCGACTAATTGTTTAATTAGGGTTTCCGTGTATCTACGTGGGATCTAAGCTGCCCGTGGGCGGAAGGAGGGAAGCAGGCAGGTCTCGATCTCTCCAGGATCGCTCGATCTTCTCGCGCCTTCGGGACCGGGCACTCGCGTGACCCGCTAATTTCCCTAATAGATTAAATATCGGAAGAGGTTGTCATTTGGTTGGCACGCTAAGTGAGGTGAGCACCGAGCACCATTGTTTCACAAACAAAAGCCGGCCGCTTTGCGAGTCATGGCGGCGCTCTTTGAACGCCCCTCGACCAATCAGCGGCTGCCTTTAGAGCGCCAAGTACAAAAGAAACCGGCCGGAGATGATTGAGATTTTCTGTGTGTACTGCCGCTGCCTTATACATCTCGCGAAGAGAGAAAGAGACGAAGGTAAGAAGAAAGGGAAGAGAGAAAGCGCGTTGACGGTGAAGCGTAAGAGAGACGAAGAGCCGCGAGTTTGTTCGAAATAGATGACATAGAGAAAAGACACATCGATCGACAAGAGGTTCGAAATAAAGCGAATATTTGCGATATGATGCAATTTTTATGCAAGCATATTTTGAATTAAAATTAGCGGAGGATTAGGCGGCGCTTATTAAATTTCGCATAAAGCCAATAAACATGCGTACCAAATTATCATACTGAATTATGGTTTTTTACACGCGTACGTCACATGGTGCCTAAATGTAGCGTTTCACGGAAACGTACTTATAGAGCATATAATTCGCGTCCGGTACTCTCGTCTCGACTGTTTCTCTGAAACGGAAGAGTGACGGCTACCAACTGTGAACAATTCCAGCTTACGTGTCGAAGCCAAGTAAATAGCTCTTTTGAAATTCAATAGTTATTGCGGTTTCGCATATTCCCGAATCAGCACAAGATCTACGAATTCAGAATTCCGAGAGCCAACCGTCTCTATTTCGAGCAAAATACGACCTGATTTTTATACTGCAGTGCAATACATCTGTACGCTGTAATCCTAAATTGCAGAGCTGCATAAAAATTGTCCTGAAAAAAATCTTGGAATTTAGAAAAATGTTGACCAAGCAAAGTTCCGGGAACTTCGCAGAGCCAATAATTTCAGATTATTGATGGCGACAAACGCAATCACAACAAACCGCAACCCTCTTATCGATTCTCTTTCCATAGAAAGGCCGAACTACCAGACACGCTTCTGTCAAAATACACGTCGGATACCATGAAACGATCGGAGGAAGCGGGGAGAACGAAACCGGGGTTATAAGATAGACGCGAAAAGAGAGGAAGGAGACAAAAAACGGAGCCGCGCGCGGGGGCGAGCGGAGTTAATGTGGAAGAAGAGGCCCCCTCGCGGACTTACGACCCTCGGTCGACCGCGGACCGGACTAATGATCGAAGAAAGAAGCCGCCTAAACGACCCGTGTCCTCGGGTGTTAGGCTCTCCTTGGATCGGGCCCCGATTCGCCGTAGAATCTGAAAGAGCCTCCTCGTTACTCAAGTGCTGGAGACGCCGGCCGTGGGAGTCACCGCGATTTTTGCACCCGCGAAAACGGAAGTGAGCTCGAAGCTCAAGATGTGCGATACTCAAGATGTAATACAATATGCAACAGATCGCAAAAAACGCTCTAGAAAAATTTGAGAGATATTTGAAAAAATCTTTAAAAGATCTTCAAATGTTGTAACATCTCTACAGTTTTTTAAAATAATTGTCCGTATTCGATTTTAAATTATTCAGTTTAATATTTCTTTCATATATCTCTCTCCAATAACCGAAGATTTTGTAATTCTCGATCTTACATAATTTTTCGCGCAACGATAAATCACTTTGGTCCCACTGAAATACTATAAATATTCTAGACATTCCAAGCTTCGATCCGAAGGATGGTTAACGCGCGCCGTCCAAATGGAATTCCGATTATTTTTGCGAATTCACGGCGTCGACAGAGAAAGTGACGGCGAATTTTCGCCGTCACGTTTTTCTAGTCTCGCGACTTTCTACGAGAATTCGCGAAACACAGACGCACCACCGTCTTCCGCTCCTTCGCGTCACCTCGTAGACATCCCGCGGCGACGGGTGTCGAGAGAAACGGTGAAAAAACGCATATACACACATATATCGAGCGATTAACCAAACGAGACAGGGGTCTTCCGTATCGAACATTATCTGGCCCATGTCGAAACACCAGTGAGCGATTTCGTCCGTCTTGTTCGTTCTCTCGCTCGCCTCGTCTCAGTCACACCCCAAGTGACACGTTCTAACCCCGTCCCGCTCGTGCAGCTCAACGCAATGTCCACCGGTCGTCCTTGTCGCACGCCTCTCTCTCGCTCACCTCGTCTTCTATCGCTCACCTTCCCTCCGTCTCTCTCGCTCTTTCTCGTTTTCGAATTCCCCCTAATATCTGCCTCTCTCTCCTTCTCATGGATTTATGCTAGGCTCGCCTCGTTTCCCTCGCTCGCATCGCTCGGTCTCGCCCTTCCCCTCGCGATCCTCTCGCTCGCGCTCGAACGACGCGCATGGCGCGTATAATTTTCATATAGTTCCCTCTCGCTCTCAGCCGTCGGCCGGCGAGCGAGCCGTCGGCTCTCTCGCGCCCGTGGCGGCGCGGATGAAGGAGAGCGGCGCCCTTTGAAGTCCAGTTGGGAGCCAATTACACGAGTCACACAGGGCCGCACGCACCGCGCGATGTGGCCGCGGCACCGAAAATATTATTGCGCCCTCGCGCGCTCGGAGATCGATTAAAATCGAGAATTATGATCGCAGGCGCGCGGAACGCGCCATGGAAAAGGTGTGACGGGGAAGGGAGGAGGGGGAGGAAGGAAGGATTAAGCGCTTAAATTAATTATTAGATGGAAACGGCAGTGACGGTTGTACGCGGAAGCGGATGAACTCGCGGGAAATGATATGCTTTGTTGATTACTAACGACTTTTATAAATTGTCGAGGCTCTTTTCTTAAAAATAATTGAAAAGAAAGCGCGCTTAATGCTATAGTTTTTTTTTTATTTTAAAAGGTTTTTTAATTAGGAAAATTATGCGATAGAAAAATGATTATTCATCATTTCAGCTAAATACTTTTACGTTTCGATACTTATAAATATGTTAAAAATGATTTGATTCGAAAATTTAAATATAACGTATGTAATCTCTTGTAAAATGTCATTTTATCTAAATTTTTTCTCTCTTTCTCTCATCTAAAATGTGTGCACAAATAATTCTGTATATCACATTTTTCACAAGTTTAATTGTTAATTTCTATAATAATAATCTAAATTGCGTTAAGTATCAAAATTACAATAGCAATTATAAAGAATATTACTTGCGTAATGAATCTAACTTATCGTTCATGATCCGAGCAACTTGTTAACGCTTATTAGACACGTAAATGCTTATTAATACGATGGTAATGCGAAGGCATCGAAAGGATCGAAGGCCGGCATCATGCGCGTTTTGATACGAATCGTTAACCGTGACTAAACGGCTAATTATCTTGTCCAAGTTTTTATGTTGCATGAATCGATCATACGCGCCGATAAAATATTCTTCGTTCAAGAATCGTATACTCATAGTATAATGTATGATACATAATTCCCTTGATTTATTCCATTTCTGGTAAATTGGAAAATACCTATTAGAAATTCTCATCAACAATGTACGAAGAAACGATACTTCTCTCTTTCGCAACCCGACGGTATTTACCATAAACCATAGCGTGAGATTTACATATTTGAGATTAAAATATATAATTTTTTTAAAAATATGCAATATAAAAAGAGCACGAATTTTAAATTTAGCGATTCGGATAGTCATATATGCAATCGATGGAAAATAAGAGGTGTAGAGGATCACATTGACAATTGCAAGATTTTTTTAAAAATGTCACAAAGATCCCGCGCTCGCGGATATAGTTTAGCAAAGGATCAAAAATCAATTTCGAGGAACTGAAACACGGCACATTGCGTTTATTGTCGCTCCAACCATGCACGTGCCTATCCACGACACGGTGCTTGGTACACGGCAACACCATAGCGGCCCGATGCCTACAAACACCCACATGTTTTCGTATCCACGCGGGAACGACTGGGTGAGACTGCCGAGGAGGGTGAGGAGACGGAAAGAGAGGGAGGAGGGGGAGGGAAGCCGCGAGAAAGAGGTAGGGTGTGCATAGTGTCGGTCGTAAAGTTGCAAAAGCTCGCGTGCTAAAACGCAACCTCGGCCAACGCGCCGACCAACGAGAGTGGCAAAGCCCGGGTTTCATCGTCGTTTCAAATACCCGAGCCGAGCTGTCACGAACGATCTTCTCTCGTGACGAAGTTCGCGGCTATTTGACCCTCTGCGCTGTGGTAACCTGCTTTGCGCCGAGCGTGCACGCTGCATGCTTAACAAGAAGTGTGTCTACGTGGAAGAGTAATTTAAAAGCTCTCGATTTTCTACTGACATATTCATGAATGGGTATATAAAATGTGTAGTATATTTGTGTATATATTTGCCACATTTTTTAAAAGTGTACATTTCTAACGAGATGCGATATAAAAGCTCGATAGAATTTTAATTAATATTTGCACAAAATATATGCAAAAAATTGATTGATTTTTCTATAAATTTATCCGCCTTAATTTTACCACGAATGTAAATTGATTATTCTTGAATGCGTGTATACGTATATGAAAAATATTTTTTATCGTAATTATGTTTTTATATTTACAATAATTTTATAAAAACCTGATTCATTGATAGAGGAGCATCGGTAATTATAACTTGTCGGTGCTTCTTATCTCGCGTATCGCACAAGACCACCCAAATGGCGGTTTTGCTTCCCGTCTGGCAACACGAGAGAGTGCAACTATACTTCGAATCCTCCCTTTTCCCATAGGTGAAGCCATTGGAAAGGGGCGAGAGAAAGAAAGAGAGAGAAAAAGAGAAAGCGAGCGAGATTTCCGATAGAAGAATGGACCAGGTGGCGTAAGAAATTAGTGGTAGCCAAGCAAGCACGGGCGTTCTCGCCCTCAAGGTCTCTAATAGCGTGGATGGTATTGACGATGCCGGTCCGCCACCCCTGCAGTTTCCCCCTCGCTCCCTCCTCGTTGCATTACCCTCGGCATCTATAGCTCAATTTGCCGACACCTCGCTAAGTATAGGTTGGGTGGGTGGTCCTTCCTTGTGGGACCAACGGAGGAGTGAATCCCTGACCCGGGACGATAGATGAGAGACAGAGCGCGCGAGAGGGTGAGAGATCGTTCGCAGCGCGAGCGGGGAGGCAAGAGGAGATCTTTCTCGCGCCTCATATATCTATCGGGCCACGAGACAATGGGGCCCTTCGATCGAGCCGGCTTCGATCTTCGGATCGGCCGTAAAGAGCAAGCACGCCCGTTCCACCCACCGCTTCGATTCGCGCGAGCGTATTTACGCATCGGATGCGCCCGAATTCATTTCTTTGTTTTGCGCGTCCGGAACTACACCTACGCGTGTACCATCGCATTCCCGACGATGATTGAGATGATGAAAAAACGCCCGCGTTATCTCGAGTCTATTTGCAATAGAGAAAAATTATATCATCGAAGTCAAATTATGCCTATACAGGAGTGTGATAATTTTATTACTATATTTAATATTTGTAGAATCAACATTTTAAATATTTTCTTCTGAGAATCATATATATTATCATAATTGTCTAGTATTAGGAACTCGTCTGTAAATAGTTATGCTAATTCTCGCGGATGCAAGTAAGATGCTCTCGTTGCTCCTATTCACGAAATACGCGCCATACGTGGTGGTTTCGAAACCCGCAGTACTTTTGCCACCAGCGTCCATCAGTTTGATGCGTGATCGTTCGTAATGGCGGTCCAGATGGCGGATGGCATTGTCTGAAAATGTTTCGTGAAGTGATCAATACTCGCGTCAGACAACGCCTTTTGACGCTGATGGCAACATCTCTCCACAAAATGCGCTTCCGAATGGAGAAGTCATCAGAATACAAGAAGGGATGCGGTGACGTCGTATTAAGACGGCAACCGACACGTTGCCGTTTAATTGACGTTCTCATTTGCATGAGACACGTCCGGCGTGTTAACTGCTATTACAAGACGTTAATATCCCTTTGTCATCTTACTGGCAATATAATAAATACAGCAGGGATATTGTCCGTCGTACAATCGCATTTAAAATCGCATTCATGTTTCTTTTATAGTAACATATATGCATATATGTATATATGTTTATATATGTATATATATATATATATATATATATATATATATATATATACATACAGGGTGTTTCTTGATAGGTGCGAGGGGTTTTAGGAGATGATTCTTTGTCGAAAATTAAGGAAAATTTTTCATACAAACATTAAAAATTTTCAATAAAAAATTGAATAGGGATTGCTAGTTTTATCCTCTTATAATATTATGGGAGGTTGAAGAAAATATTAATAAATAACCTTTTTACTAGTAGAAAATATCAACCTAATTTCATTTCTTTAACTTGTTCCAAATTTGAGAAAAAAATAAAAGCCAAATTTTTACCCCCATTTTTGGAAGAGTGTAACTCCACAGGGAGAGATGTACGGGTATATGTTTATATGAAAAACCCCTATTAATTTTCGACAAGGAATCATCTCCTGAAGTTTTTCGAGCTTGTTGAGACACATCCTGTATATAAATCGAACAATTTATATCTAAAGTTACACATAATTAATCTTTTACTGAGATTTTTATCCGATTTATCGCGTTATACTAAAATATTATATCAGAATATGTAATAGAATGTCGCGTTTTCTGTACTTCATCAAGTGTCCTCAATTAATCAAAGATAATATACAATGTTTTTTTTTAAGCAGAAAAAAAATACGTCTGATAAGATCCCTTACACGATATAAGTAAAACACTTATATCCTTCTTACCGCTTCTTCCTCTGTTTAGCGCTGCCTAGACAATCTGTCTCGGCGTGCACAATGAACATCTCTTCTATCTTTTATCGCGTAGAACCAAAGAAGCAGAGCCGGCGTACGATTAGCGAGGATAATGTTGCGGTCTCCTGACCGCAGTACTTTTCCGGCTCGTCATTAATGTTTGTATGATAATGGCGAAGGTGTGGAGAAATGAGAGATACTCTGAACACGGAAGAGAGAGGGAGCGAAAGAAAGAGAAAGGGAGAGAGAGAGAGAGAGAGAAAGATTACCAGAACCCGGTGGTAAGTCGGGAAGGGAGGACGACGCGAAGGGAAAAAAGTACACGAAGCGGAGGAGGAAACGAAGAGAGTGGGCGCACGAAGAGAAGCGCGCGAGAGGAGAGGAGGTAGGGAAAGGGACGTGGAACGAGGTTCCACGGAGGGGGAGGAAAGCGGTCCTTTTGATGGGGCCTTTGTCGGTTCTCGCGGCGCTTTGCGATTTGCAACTAAAATCGTCGCCCTCCTTGCCTGCGTTCGCCGCTCTCCTCGTCGAGTGATTTGCGGTGAATTTATTAATGCGACGCGCTCTCGCGCGCGACGATCGAACGCGCGTCCTTTCGAGCCACATCGTTTGGGTCGCGGAATTCGGTGCACGCGCGTATTCAATCGAGCTTCTGAATTTTCAAGGCAAAACGCAGATAATAGATAAGTAATCAGATATGAATAAAATTCCTACGATTTTAATTCTAAAGAGATTAAGTCATGAACACATGATGGAAATTTTGCGATAGTTTGCTAGATGATGAGGAAGAGGATCCCAGGTAAAGGATTTTATAATCGATAGAGGGAAATGCAAAATTCTTATATTTAATCGAATGAAAAATTATGAAAAAATTTGCTTATAAAAACACTTGTACAGGAGGATTCCTAATTAATTAAATTTATTGCGAAAGCCGAGATCGATGCAACTTTCCGTCGAACAATTTCGCATTGCGGCGAGGCCGTATGGTAACAGGCGCTGGAAGATCGGAGAGAACGTAGATCGTCGAACCACATAGTCGAAGAACATGAGCGTGGAAATATGAATAATATAAGCGCGCGAGAAAGAGAGACGGGACGAGAGCGACGAAGCCGAGGAGGGAGAAAAAGAGAGGAGCCGAGGAGACTTGGTAGGCAAGTCGGCGGAGAAGAAGGAAGAAACGCGAGTGAAAGAGAGAGAGAAAGCGCGGGTAGGGACCACCCCGTGGCTCGTCGGCTCGTTTGATCTTCTCCCACCCCGGAACGGTCCTTTACCTCCCCCCCTGCCGCCCCGCTTTGGGCCCCGCGACGTCTCGTTCTCGCTCGTACGCCGACCGGTATCGCCGTCTCCCTCCGTTCGCTCTCTCATTTTCACGCGGTTCGCCCATCTCTCTCGCTTCCTTCTCTCGTCTCGTGATCTCTCACCTGCGGAGAAGAGGCGTCCGACACGTCAGAATCACACCTTCTACGACTACCCGCTCACTAATAATCCGAAGCTTCGTGCTGTGGTCCTTTTCTAGGGATCCGTGGAATCCTTCGAGAGACGATGGACGCCTTTTGTCTCTGCCGTGTGAGCGCGGCTGCACGTGGATTCGCTCGTCATACTCGTCTTCTGGATATCGGCAGTGTAGTCAAACTGAGAAATTGTCATATAATTTTTTTGTATTAATTCGTTCTTAATTTTTATACGAAATATAATGTCAACAAATTATAGAGAAATTGTATAGAATATACATTTACGGGTTGTCATTGATCTTTACTCCGAAAATATTTTACATAACGCTTTGCCAGGACTATTGGAATAAAATTTAAAAAAAATTTACATATCTCATAAATATAAATAATAGTATTTTTGATGAGGAAAAACTTTAATTAATTATTTAAACGCCGTAAAACGGATTATTGGCCGCGTAAAGTGAGAAGGATTTATTTCTATTTTCGCTCTTTTCCATCTTCGACGAAGATGTCATTTTAGAGCAGAATTGCGGAGGGAGAGCAGAATTTCTCGAAGGGAAATTCGAGGCACGAATATCGGGCATCGGCGTGTTGTGTAGCTGGGCGTTATTCGAAGGCGCTACTTAATTATCTCGCAGCCTCTAATCTGTCCGAGCCGACATACACACACGCCACGCAGCGCATCTAGCGGACGTTACCTCGATCCGGCCTATGCCTAAATCTAAATCTCCCTTAACTGGAGGGCAGGCTGCATAACGATCGTATTCAAAATATTACGCATTCTGACGTGAGCCTCTATCGACAATCGCCTGGAGGAACTCATACAGAATTATTTAAACAACAACACGTCGTTACCGAATGAAGAATGGAGAGTGGAAGAGAGACAGAGAACGATTCTATGGTGATTTAAATTATTCATCCCTCGCGCGAATTTCGGAATCTTCCAATCCGCAAATTTAATTACGCAGGAATTTTAGTTTTCGCGAAAGAAAATATCTACACAAAATCCAACTCGTCAAAATTTTTCAAATTTAATTCGCTTCGATGCAAAGCTGTCTGTGTTAGAATTAAAGGGACATTCCAAGAGTCCTAGAGTCGCAGATTTATGACTCACCGGATCAAACTGATCCGAAAGATCCGATGATCTAGAGAGCCGGGAAGACGACGGAGCTTCACCGAGCGCATTAGCGGGGGACGCGGAGGACGCCACCGATAAATTTCTCGTGAAACTGGAATGCCGTGGACCACCTCCACGAGTTACAACACCTCCTCTCTGGCCGCCGATCGGACAAACTGCCGGATGGCCAGTGATCTATAGTGTTGTCCCGACACCGCTCGGTACAATAACCGAAGTGAGAGCGAGAGTGTAGAGTATCCGGTGGTCTGTAATCAGGAGCCGAGCCGCTGGCAGACCCGAGCCTCGATCCCGGAGAGCCTCCTTACCATTAACCTATCCGGTACCCGTTCCGTTCCGTCAACCTGACGTCATCGTAATTCGTGATCATTCTATACGCACGCATAGCGCCTCGCGCGAACACCATCGCGTCGTCCACCTCGAGTGATCCGCAAAACAAGATGGAATTAACGCACACGGGAGGGCTTTTTTGCGCGGAATCGGCTTTTATTAGATTACCGCTTCTCGGACAACCGCACCGTCTTCTTGTTAACAGTCTGAGCGCTACGAATATTCTCTCTGGCATAATACTTTCTGCCGCGAGGATCTTCAAAATAAAATATTAATTACTGTTTTTAACATCTATTTTTTTGCTCTAAATTTTTCAACACTTTTAATATAGTTGGAGAAATAAAAAATGAAAAAAGACGCGATATGAAAATTTCGAGAAACTTTATTCTAAGAGTAATAATGAACTTCAAGGCATGTATATCGCGCTTTATGTGCAAGGTATTGCGGCCGTGTCCCCATCCTTGTGTTTCATGCGGTGCGCAGCAGAGTTCGTTAGCGTCCGGCTGTTGAATATCATGGCTTTTTAGCCTGCAGGTGTCATTAGGGTGCGGACGGACGAACGAACGCTGATTGGTCTCGGCCGATCGCCTTCGGGGACACCGGCCCATCAGCTGTCCCATTCGCGCCAACGATGCCGACGACGAACGACTCTCGTACGTCTATCCGCTTCCATCTTCGTGGAACGCGCGGCCCTCGCGAACCGGCGCACTTTCCCAGACGCGTTTTACCCGATAACGCGTGTGAAAGGATCTCTAATCAGTTAATGCGTTTCAGTTTCTCAGACTCCGTTTGCTTAACCCTGTCTCAATGCGGCTATTAATAATACACCTAATTGGTACAATCGTGATGTGACGCGACTAATTCAGTTTTTGCAGAATATATTTTTATATAAATAGAACTGAATGATGGTAAAATTATAGTGGTAACGTGTCGAGAAACAGAAATTAAATTTATTACACAGAATATATTTTTTTACATATAAAAGATACATATATATTACGAAATTAATATCTCGAAAAAATTTCAACAAGTTATTTAGAAAGATTATTTATTTTAGGTTATATATATATATATTGTATTTTTTTATCATACAAAAATTTTAAATTTTGTTTATGCATGTTTGTTTCGCTTTCTGTCTCTTTTTTGCCTTCTTTTATAATCAAAAACTTGTGCAAAATTTTTCAAATTCATCGAAATTATATTCCAAGATAATTTTGCACGTGAATAACTGCACACATCGACACGTTATACTTATTAAAACTCGTTATCTGGCATCATCTATTATCCAACTAAAGCAACGTTTTGCGAGATTCCAACCGCGCGAATAATATATCGTCTCGATCACCCACCCACCCTTGCCTAAACACTCCCACGTATTAATCTTCCATCGTCCGGGCTACGAGAGCTCTCGTTAGTTAGAACCGTATAACGTAGCTAGGCCTCCCAAAAGAAGTCCTCCCGCCGTGTAAATGGACCTCGTTGGCGAAGACGAGATGAAAGACCGCGCAGGTAGAAATCAGCCACGTGAAAGAAGTCAGTCTATGAAGAATCGAAAAAAAAGGACGAGGCGAATGGACGGAATAGGAGCGCGAGGGCGGGGGCGGGAGAGAGAGAGAGAGAGAGAGAGAGAGAGAGAGAGAGAGAGAGAGAGAGAGAGAGAGAGAGAGAGAGAGAGAGAGAGAGAGAGAGAGAGAGGATTCGGCGCGCTAGGATCGGCGGCGAGGCGAGAGGATTCGGCGGGCTCGAGATATCGCATTAACGAGGCCCGGTGATGGGCCGGGGAGCCTAGATCCACGTCTAATTACATCCGCGCAGAGCGAGGGAAACTCGTTTCTCGCGTGCTGAAACGCTTCGAATCGAAATTATGGATCTGCGGCAGCGCCGGCTTGACTGACGCATGACTGGCTGCGGGTTAAGCGAGTCAACGAGTAAATGAGTCCGAATTACGTGGGCGTGTCAATGCCGGGAAAATGAGCTACGCGAGCCGTTTTATGGAGGTATCTTCTGAGATTATGCAAAACAACGCCGGATAATACGCTCGCACGGTCTATCTTGGCGGCACGGTCGACGACACGTGCGACTACGTACGCTCGCACGTGTTCTCGTATAGGGACAAATTAGTGTGCGTCCATGAGGGATACATTTCAGGTCATTCCTGAGTGAACTTACTTGACTTACCGGTAATTTCGATCAGTTTGTAGAATGCACTTCTGATATCTCCGACAATCTTATTTAACATCAATGAATTGTCACTTTTATAGATATTTATATAAATTTAATTTTAAGCGGCACGAGAAATGATTTTACCTTAAAATAATATCTATTTAATAATAACAATAATAATAATAATAATAATAATATTTAATAATAATATCTATTAAAGTAATGTGATTTTATTTTATTTTTTTGTCTTGATTCATATTTAATATTTTTGCGATAATATCGAGATGTAATTTTGTGATGTAATTTTGTTGTAAATTGACGTTTTCAAACAATTGTGTTCCCTATTTCTCGATATTACAAATAAAATTATACCGGGAGCGAAACTATCGCTAGATTCAATTAAAGGAAATGAAGAGACAAGTTTTTAATCGAAGCGGTAGAAAGTTTCGTTTTCAAACCCGGTGATTAAACGGAAGCGATTTGCCTGCTACCGACCGATCGATAATTACCACGAAATTAATATTTCGATAATCCGATAAGATTCATTTCACGCACGTAGTCTACATATCTATATTGAATCTATGTGGAATAAATTTGATTCTCGGGATTCGCATTAACGAGTATCATTTCGCAATGCTATTTAATAACGAGCAATGTATCGAAAATAATTAGGATTAAATAGGCCATAAATTAATTACGTCCAATGTGTCGAGAGTGGATATCGATCGCGATATTAAAAAGTCTCGCGATAAGGATGTAAACGTACGAATCGATTATAGATTGTTGCGATTAAACGATAATTCGTTAATGTCGTGCGTTACTCGTGCGATCTCGTAGAGCCGCGACTTAATGCGCTTCGAGGTGCATGAAGGTCGATGAATGATATTGCACATTCCGGTCGGAGATCATCTGAATTATTGGTGTATCGGATATATCGGAGAAAATTGACGGTGGTCATCATCGCCATTATGAATTCTTTATTTGGATGTTGCGGCGTCTGAATTACAGGGCGGTACGAGCTACCTTGCTTACTGCTTCATATATGGGCCCGTTGATTTCAGCGATGGCTGAGAACCGCCTCGCGTACGTTCAAGTCGGTAATCGTATTATACATATTTTTTTTCCGACTTGTACACCGACGATTGTATAAAACATCTTTTCGCACTCTAATTTTACGAGCTTAAGAGTACTTGCGATCGATTAATCGTTTGAATTTTTTTATTTGTCCGACCTTACGCTTTTTAAATTCGCCTCTCTTCGGATTATCGAATCCTTCGCTTCTCGACGATCGCATGTATCGATCAGGCCGATCGTAACGAGCGTAATAAACAGTCGATCTTTTTAAAGCACCGGATATTTGAGAATTTTTGCAAATCCACGCAGACATGAATTTACGTGTATAAATGTGCGGATGGAAATCTTTAGAAATTCTTTATAAAATATAAGTATATTGTCTACACGTATAATCGCTTTATATAGTTAATTTCATATCAACGAGTTTCACAATGCACGATATATAAACAGCTCGACATTATCACAACTCGCTTCCTGTTGCTTGAATATCTGATGCTAAACGGAACCATTTGATATGAGGCCTCGTTAATGAGCCTATCATTAACCTGTCGTCATTATCTCTGATATAAAACGTGTGCTGCTGCTAGCGCAATAGATTAATCGAGTAGAATCTAGGATGTTTATAGCGGATATGATTACGTGTATTACACGCGTTAAGTATATGCTGATTATATGTCTTGGTTGTACTTCGTACACCCTCAATACTTCTAATAAGTACCTGGCGGCTTCCTACAGGTTTATATGTAGTTTACATTGCTCACATTTTTATATTTTACATTTTATATTTTAAACACTTGCTTCCGTTCTATTGTCTATGTTAAGCTTGTCTTAAAATTTTCTTTCAGCTTTCTTTAAGCTGCTTTTATATAACAAGATATTAGGGGATTAAATTTTAAAAGTATAATTAAAATTAACAAAATTTTTTGGATAATTATTTATTTTTTAATTTAAAATGGATTTTATTTTGATAAACGTTTAATTTGCCATTTTAATTATCTGAGAATTACATTAATCGTTTGTCAAACTCGTCATTATTAAGAAAAAAGATTGACTTTGCTTAATTTTTATATAGGCAAAAAATAAGCATCTGTAGATCTTGTATTTGTGGTTTGCAAGCTACTCAGTTTGTAGATACTCCGATCTATCGGCAACGAAAGTTCGGTTATGACGAGTGCCAGACTCCGCACGAACGGATACAACAGGAAAAAGGGGCGAAAATGACTTCATCTTAATAAATTACATCTCTGGGTAAACCTCGCGAATGGCTTCAAAAAGATTCTCGGAAGGGCCGCAGCCTGGTACATGCTATTTTTGGAGAATAATTCCTTTTCATCTCTATGTATGCGCGTTTGTGACTCTTTACATGCACGCCAACGAGCCTCGAGTCTTTTTTGCCGTGCACAGTATTACGCAAAACGCAATAAAATGTAAATTTTACTTCATTAAAGCGATCCGAAGAAATAACACGATCTTCGTATGTAAGACTTTTTTTTATTTTGAAATCTTACAGACTCGGTTCGATCGATAACATTTATTTTTCTATAATGAACGTGTAAGATTCTTTTACCATTAATTTTGAAAGTCAATAATTTTATCTACGTCATCGAGAAACAAATATCGTAGATGGGAGATTCTAGGAAGATTGACAGAAGAACAGATGATGTGTGAATTAAAGGTGAAGAAGTTGATACGCAGATAATTTCAATAATGTGTTTCTTCCATTTATTTAGCATCGCTATACACTGTACTAAGTCGATTTATATACGCGCTCCTAATTTACTCTCACGCATCTCACACTATCACTTTACGAATCTCACCACGTATGTAGATATACATCTTACGTACTCGCTCCTAAAATTCACTAATTAAAGTCATAATCAGGTATATTGCAGTGTCCCATTTATATGTTTACGATCTTTTTTTTTTATTCTAATCATATATAACGGCTCTATCATGTTTATATGTAATGTTATCAAGGGAACGATGCATACGATATATACAGTATATTTACATAATGGCGCCACAGAATGCGTGGTTCTTTATAATTTAAGGAATAATATTCGCTTAATAATTTATTATCGACGGTTTTAACCGGCCTCCCTCACACGGTTCACACCCTCCCTTATTTTCGCGATGATAATAAATACAATATAATACACCGCGCTCTCCGCGCTTCATAAAATTGTAGCCAGACTATACAACAGTATAATACTCCGCGCTTTTCATTTTTCAAGCCGTAAATTACGACATAAAACGCTACTTTTTTTCAGTTCTAACAAGCACAACGAAAATTTCTATTGAAATTTATAACTTTTACTTTTATCGTTTCTTCTGCTACATCGTATTTATGCTTTTGTCACTGCTTTGTACCATTGTAGAGAATATTTGCTTATCGAAAAATTGAATGCAACAAGAGCGTAAATCATTCTACAAAAATGAGCTTGTAGGTTTAATCGTAGTATATTATTAAGCAATGTTATAAGTAAGTTCGAGAAGATTATTGTAAGATTTTTATTCGCATATTTTTTTTTATTTTTTTTTTAAATTTTTTTAAGGAAGGGTACTAAATTACGTCAAAGGATTTAATCGCACATAAAAAAAAAACTATACAAAATTTATACATTGACGCATAAAACAATTTTCGTATATGCTTTTCAGAATACGTCGTAATACGACATCGTATCACTGTTTGATCTTCTCGATCGAAGATACCATTACATGAGTAACTGTCCATTGTCTAATTCGTGTATCGAGTCTCGATTGCACACAGAAGATCGAAAAAGAGCAACATTTTTTCGCGAATCGATCTCTACGATTTCTCATCCATGGAGTTTGGCAATGGCCGTTTCTTTAGGATTCCCAGATCTTGCACATTCTCTAGGAAAGTCTTGTGATGTTGAGCGACCAAAAGTGGATTCACAGTCTGTACGTCCTTTTTAAGCTCCTCCATGTCCCTCTTGAGCTTCGCCCTTCTGTTTTGGAACCACGTGATCACTTGGGCATTGCTGAGACCCAGCTGAGCGGCAATCTCGTCCCTGTCGGCCGGACTCAAGTACTTCTGGTACAGAAATCTCTTCTCCAGCTCGAAGATCTGCTGATTCGTGAATGCAGTCCGACTCTTGCGCTTCTTTTTCGGTTGCTGGCGATTGTTGAACAGGTTCAAGTGATTAGCTTGTTCTGAAACACAAGAAATTAGATACGGTTAGTCACGTATTTTCTTAATGTACATGTATGTCAAATTTAAAGCTTTTTTTCTGATTTCAATCAGTATGTGATTCTTAGTTGATATTAAGAGTTTCGATGAATATATTTTTGCAATTTGAATAATATTTGAAAATGTTCAAGTTTTGACGCAAAAAATAGTATTTAAATAAACGCAAAATAATTTATCCTATAAGTTGCCATGTGTATGCAAATAAATTAATTTTTTACAAGAAATAAGACAAGACAAATTTGAACGTTAAGAAGGAAAGATGATTATCTTTTGATTATTTTTAAAAATAATCAAAAGAATGTTTTATGACCGACAATTTTGTTCAATGATTTACACGATTTCTCACGAGATCTGAAAGTGATTCTTTTGCGATAACACTTATACTGCATTACTGGTCATTATACGCACAGATAATGAATGAGCAAAGGCGCGCGCGTATTGCGCAAGACTGCAAACGAAACGTCGATTCAGCAGCAATTAATTCCTGCCGATAACAAGACCGTCCGTCTCGGCGAGCGAGTCTCTCAAAGAGAAACGCGATGCGATAATTAGCTACCGATACGTATAGATGTATTAAGATTTTATCGCTGACGTCGTCTAAGTAATTGCTCGAGACTTTTATGCGGCGGAAAAATTATTCGCGTAAACGCGTTAGGCGTAAAATACGATACGGAAAATGCGAAGAAAAAAGTATTGGAGAATTAAATGAACGTATAAAGTTCTGTGTGCTTTATCGTTTTCGCCACTTACTTAACGAACCATACGCGTGGTTAATTCCACGATATGAGAATAAAATAGATAATGTGTAATAAGAGAAATATTTATTTCTTACATTTCATGTGAATTTACAAAGATGTTGGTAAATGCAGAATATATACATGTAGTGATAATAGGGACAAGATAATTGGCAATTAATTCCACGGGATTGCCAATAAGCGGCAACGCATGCCGGTCAGAGATTAAAGAACACGCAGCTGCGTAATAAATAACGGTTTTGGGAGCAGTTGTTTCTCTATTAAACAGGATTAACGATAGATTATACATTTTCAATTTTCCTTTTGCACATTACAGATTTAATGATGAAGTAAGATCTTAAAAAGTGTATTCGATTTCGCTACGTGTTTGAATACTAGTTGATTTAAATTTTCTAAAAAATCTATTTATATACTTTTAAAATGCATACAACTTTTGAAACATCATGTACACAAATTTACAGTGTGTGTGTACAATACTAAAATTTCATAATCCCGTAGCGATCGAAAGAGAGCGGGACATGCAAAGCGAATCGAAGTTTTTTCAGGCGACCAAGTTGGAATTGTGGTTAGAGAATCATTTCTAAGGGTCTCTACAAATTAAATGTATTTTCGAGACGTGGAAGGGTTCGTCCCATAAAAGTATTACGCATTCGTTACGGTGCTCAGACGGAATTCCGGAGAGCCATAACTATCATAGTTATGCCAGTGATCTAGCTAAGATTGTAATTCAAAGTGTTTCCCATTCACCTTTGGTATTAGATTTCAAAGCAATTTGTGGTTACAATAGATCGTATTTAAATATAAATAATTCCATTTTGCAATATTTCTCTGTCATTCGCGTGCAACATTTATGTACTTTTAAATAAAACATATAATGCATTATATTAATCGATCATATTCTTCGTATCTAGACTATCTGGAAAGAAATGAAATACAAGAAATTAATTAAATAATTGAACAATTGAGATTTAAATTTTAGAGATAGTCGACATTTTAATGGTTTAATAATTTAGTACGTTGCTTTATTAATTTTTTCTTTATCTATAAATAAATGTCTATAAATAGACGTTTTGTAAGAATAGATTGCCATTTCAAGAGTTCTGACTACCGTTTCTTATCGAACTCGTTGCGAGCGCATGTTATCGCGGTAATTTTCTTAAATCGGTCTGTTATTAGAAATTAATTGCCAGTTTAAGGAGCAGCCAGTTAAAGTAATCATCTGCGTCGTCATATCTTATCGGACTCTGTGCAATAATGGTGAACGTATTGTAGCTTAGTTTTTAAAATACATGTGCTGCGATTGTTATTTACCAAGATTTGAAACACGAAAATTTAAATAACATATTTCAATTTGCAAATACATTTTATATTATCTGTGTAGACACTTTGAATCATAATACATTTTTTATTCTTATATTAATCGTTAAATATTAAGTATTAAAAGTTGAAAAATATATCATGAAAATTAATTAATTTCCATCAGTTTCAATAAATTATAGACTTTCGAAAAAAATTAAATTAAATAAATTACTTAATTAAATAAAACCTAAAAAAAATAATTTATATTACAAATTTATAATATATATTAATAACGAGTAGTATGTAATATTGTATCTTAGTGTTCATTATTGAATTGATTGAAAATCATTAAGTGATTAAACCTATCAAAAACCTACCGCAGCGGTATAAAGCTTGACGAGAAAATTGCCGTATCGATTCTATCAGCTAATGCATTAATCGTTTCCTAGCGAAGCAGCTTAAAATGATCACCGCCGTCGTATCTCATTATGTGGATGACGTCGCGTAATACCGGTTCCCGTTTTACAATTTCTCGTTATGCTCGCGTTGACCCTTGAACGAGGAAAATATTGTCAATTAACGTCGTTAGCCGATAACCGGGGCGCCCTCGTGCATTTTTTTGTCTTGCATGTTTACCGGAGAGTATACGCGGATGGACGTTTTCGCAATGGCGTTAGCCATTAGGAAATAATCGAATCGAATGACGAAAAAGCGAGGCGGGCGCGATGAGTCGTGGACAAAGTAGTCGAGGAGTCGCTCCAGGATCAAAGGCCGCCGCCATCGGTCACACCTGCGCAACCTGATCGTACAGTCCGCCTTAAAAATTCTCGCTGGCGGATACGAGCACAGTGTCATACATATATAAGATGATTAGACACATCGCACTTCTGGCATGACGGTTTATCTTATTTAAAAGTTCAGATCCGCATTCTTACATCTTAATCTTATATCTCACATTTTAATTACACTATTTGGAAATTTAAAAACTTTACGAATATATTTAGCGTCAAATACAGATCGAAAATGTAGAGCAAACATATTTCCTCTCAAAACTCACGTTTCATTTAATGAAAAGTTGATATGTATTTGGAGTCGACCATCAATAAAAATATAAATATTTGAAATAATACATGCCTGAAGAGATTAAGAATGTTAATCATAAATACATTATTCAGAATTTTATTACTCTCTATCGAGCAAATTCTCAAATTGTTTTGCTTGCGAAAACGTCTAATTGACGAAGGTACATAATTATTATATCAAAGAAATAAAAATGCAGCTAATTTTGCGCAAGAAGTAGATTGGATATGGCTAGAATGTAATCGACTATCTGATCGCTTATTCTATTTATCGGCCAATCAATTCAAATATATTTATGATTGAAATCAAGTTAGGTAGATAGAAATATTAATAACCAACGTATATGAGAGAAGATTAATTTCCAACTTATGTACTTCGGAAAAATAAATAATTAAAGAGTTGAAGACCATCAAGCATTTTGTAATAAAGGTGAGGCTTTCATGAAAGACATTGATTCGATTATACTGCAATCTAAGTCTTCATTTACAAAGAAATAAAAAAAGCTGTTAAATAATCTATAATATTAATATTCAAAATCATATCATTTGTGTAATAATTTAAGTTAAGATTATAATATTTTTAATCTAATTTCTCTGATACTGATATTAATTTTTTATTAATCTATTACATATATTAATATCTATTACACATATTATATCTATTACACATATTAATACATAATATCTATTACATATATTAATTATAAATTTACATTCAAGGTGGATTAAAATAATAATGTAATTGTATTCTTCATCGAGAATCATTGAATATCAAGGAATCATCTCACACTTATTTTCCTCTTCTGATTCTGATAACAATTATTTTAGGTTTTTACTTAAAGTCAGGCCAAGCTCTAGCAATATGAATAAAATCGAAGACAAAGCGAACGATTTTTGCACGACAAGGACATGGAGACACGACGACGAAACGGTAAACGAACGGACAGACGGACGGAAGAAGCGGTGCGCGTCGAGATATTAGTTTCTGCGGTCGGCTCTCCGCAGAGATTTAATTCGTTTGATGTTCACGAATTCGCCGCTTCGACTATCTTTTCGCAACTCGTATCTTCACAGTCTCTTTCTCTCTCTCTCTTTCCCTTTAGCTTTCCAACAATTTTAATAGTCGTCGTCAATACTTTCTTTTTTAAAATTTTCTCTCTCTTTCGACGAAAAAAATTTTAACATATCTACATTCTTTGATATTTTATTAAAAATATTCATTTAAAAAATGCATTTATTTTACTCTTCAAATTTTATTTTTCATTGAAATTAGTTGGTAATTTTTTCAAAATTATACGAAATTAAAACAATTAACAACTGTAAAATGAAATATAATACATATATATTTATTAAAGAATTGTATAAAAATAAATTTTTCTGATAAAGAGCAGCCGACGCGACCACCTGCCGTGCGTATAAACCTGACCATATCCGTGTACGACATCTAGGGTCACAGATGGCGGCGAAATTCGCTTGATTAATATGCTGACTTGGCCGAAAACTTGGTTTAATTACGCGAGTCGATATACTTTCGTACCTGTGCTTTATCTTCTGCAATTAATTTAACAAACTGCTCTCATAATTAATCGCAATAATTAATAACAGATTGATCTTTTCATTATTAAAGTGATGCAATCCGTATAAAGACTACCAATTTTCAAAAGTAGGCTACACGACTTCAACTATATTATATATATATGAAAAATTTCTAGAAAAAATTCATACATTCTCTATAATTTATAATATCTTTTACAGTAGTAACACTATAGCAAAACTATTCGACTATTGATTTTTTATTCATAATTTGAATTGTATTGATTCAACTTCACTTTTATGTACATATATATAATCTCTTTCTCTTGTTCTTTTAATTAAATTTAATGAAATACATAAGTCTTTGCAAAATTCTAGAAAATGTGAATATATTGTATTTAGACCTTTTATATTTGAAAGAACCATAATTATGAAAATAACAAGATTATTTAAAGTAATATTGGAGCAATTGGCTACATAAAAATGTATACTTAACAAAGATTCTCTTTTATTTGAAGGTATCTTTTAATTAAATCGAGAAAGTTTATAATTATCGGGCATAATAACTAACGAATGTTAAATAAGGAATAGTAACTTATTAGTACGAATGCAGATTATATATTACGAGGAACACGTTAGAAGTGCTCGAAACTTAATTTATTGTGACATGACAGAAAGCGACATAAGAGGAAACCGGGCTCGGAAGCAAACGACACATCGCGAAGCGACATGATATGTTTCACAGAGACCAACAAAACTGCTGCGCAGCCATCTTGGTTACGCTCGAGCAGGATTCACTCGAGTAGAATCGTGACGGAGTTAAGAAGCGCGACGATCTTGAAACAATCTAACTGGCATTTCGTCGACTAGATTATTTGACAACAGTTTCTTGTTAGTTGAATTTTACGGTCAAACTGCAGGCGACCTATGAAGAAAATCATTATCGTAGTTAATGTTAATGAGTTACACTTCTGTCATATTCGTTTTATTGTTTGACATTCGCAATGCTCAAGTTAGTTAACAATTTAAAATTTACAACTTCTCTAGATCTCTCGCACATGGCTTAGAAAAAATTATCGATGCTTAGATAGCTTCGTTAGAAATTTCTCTCCAATTTTATTAAAAACATCTTGGTGATGATTGTGCGATCTGAAAGAAATACGCGGCGAGCAGAATAATCAGTGTCACTGGTGCAACTTGGGAGCAAAAAAATGTTATATATCGCATTATCACGGTGCATTAATCTTATTTCCAAGTTATCGAATCATGTTAATTATTCCACTTTGAAGATTTATGATTCCTCGCAATTCGTGCAGAGATAATCACATAAATGATCGACTCTGGCTTAGTTTTTTCTCACTTCGTTACAGGATCGGCAAATACCCATGAGCGAATATCCATGGTGCTCGAAAGGTTAATTGCAAATTGTAGCGCTACTAGATAAGAAGTTGATCGGGCGATCTAACGCGGATGTAAATCGTCCGACAGCTCGGAGCTAAGCGTACGTTTCGGCTCACCTCGACGCGTCTTCGGAGCAATCTAACGCTATCGCGGTAAAAGAAAGGATCGAAATGGGTTAACGACCGTACGTGCGATGCATCATTCGAATCCTTCGTAAAGTATATTAATGGCGTAACAGGTTTCTCGTAACGCTTCTTGCCATTGTGGATAACCAGTATCTCGAGATATTTGATGTCTTTATCGATGTGCGCAACGGCAAGTAAAAAATCAAGTCGTTACACTGTTCTCGGCGTGCTTTTAACGGTACTCCTACACTACGCGTTTTTTACAAGCAATATTACGCCAGCGGCAACCTTTCGTGCCGTCATTCTGCGATGAGATACAATTCTCTAGGTTTTTTTACCGGAGAATTTCGTTTCTCGAAACGTTTTAATACCTTCGATGCTTCGCGCGATTATGTGCTATAGAAATATTCAATGAATAAACTGTATTTTTTGTAATTAATTTGATTTGAATTGTTTTGTTTTTATAGCTAAGAATTAATATTTAATTTAATAGCTAAGCTAAATTTTTGATAAAACAGCTAATCTCGGAAAATGATTCTTTTTTATCAAAAAGAAAATAAAAATCAATAAATATTATTATGTATTGTCCAATTTCGATAGTATTGATTTGATTTTTGATAAAAACGATGAAAACGATAAAAACGACAATCAAAATCGATGCAATAAAAAAATTAAGTAGCCGGAACTATAAATGCAATGCAAATTTTTATAAAAGATAAAGGCTGATTATTTTTTGATACATTGATCAATAGCACGAATTTTTGCAAATGTCCTAATAAAAACATTACATTCAAAATTATCTTATTTAAAAATTTATATACACATTTAAAAATCTTATTTTAACATATCTCACGTATAATATTTATATAAAGAAAATTGGAGCTCGATCGCGTGTTAAAGTAGGAAATACCAGCCCCGCAACTGTTCTCGGAGGTCGGCTCGCGAATATATAAACGGCGAGACAAACCATTGCTCGTGCCACACGTCCCGCGGTATTTCGCTAATAAGTCGTCCGCCCGCTACAAGATAGCATTCGAAGAATATACGAAGAGACACGCAAAAAGAGGCGGGACTGCGACACCGTGGAGCAATTTGGAAGTGTCTTCCGTCGGTCGGCGGTCATTTGTCTCCCGACAGCATCTCCGGGAGTCTCTCTTCTCCCTGCTACCGCCCCTCTCCGGCTCACCCTGTCTCCCTTTCTCCGTCTCTTTCTTTCTCTCCCACACACGCACACATACTCTCTCTCTCTCTCACTTTCTCTCTTGCTCCTGCCTCGGCTTACTACCCCGGCTCTTAACCCGAGGGGCTTTGCCCACATGTCAACGATATATTTTCTGCCGGCCCACAAATCGTTTAGCGGGTAATTTTGAAATTGGAACACTTATTTAGTCGTTTAGACCCAAGGGCATAACCGCAGCCCCGAGTTCGAGATTTATCGTTTGATTTTTCGCCGGTTTGTAAGCGCGACCTGCCACTCTCGCTTTCCTGCTCTTTCTTTCCCAACTTATGTCTCTGTGCCAAAGTGCAAGCGACAAAATTACGACGCCGTTCATCTTGCGCTTTCTTATTGCACTATTCGAGAGAGATGAGGCCGTTAATCTGAGATCGATGAGTCGCCGTTTGTAAGAACCTAATAATCGATTAAAAAGACCTTCGAACGCACGTCCGACTAGAAACATATTTGTGTTTGATGTTTCGAATGTGTGAGAGTTTATATAAATTATAAAATATACGCGAAATTTTATAGTTAATTTTTATTAGATATTTATGCTACTAAAAAAACAAACTCAATCATAATATTGTTTTATTTGATACTAATAAATTCTTGCGAATTTTTTTATTGTTCTGCAAGTATCTTTAATTTTGAGCATATGCATTTCCATTTTGCATATATTATTTCATTCTTTGAAATATTCACATTATAAAGATTAAGATTTAAAAATCCCTTCTTTCTCTTTATGAAAACATATTCAAAAACATTGTAATCTCTACACTATTTTTAAAATTTTCGATTACATATAAATATAATTCGATATTTAGTGATATATATTGAATATATATATTGAATATATTGAATATATATTGAAGAAAATTAATTTTTCCATCAAGATATTAAAATGAGGTACGCAAATATGTGGAATCTCTTCTTTGTTGTGTGAGAAGAAAATCGTATCCATCTCTAAGTCAATCGCTTCCGGAGTATATCGAAACAGGTTCGACCGATTAGCTATCGAAGTATAACGGATATTGTTTAACGAATCGTCGTTTAACGAAGAAACTAAGTGCGAGAGGCTCGTTTCCGCGTAGAGCGTAAAATACGATAACTCGACTGCTACATAAGGATCCCCTCGGGAATACGACGTGTCAGCGCACGCTATGGCTAATCTCGTAAAGATACGTACTGAAGAAGCGAGAGAGAGAGAGAGAGAGAGAGAGAGAAAAAGAACGAGTGAGACAGGACATTGGGCGTGGAGCGAAAAAAATACTTAGTGGCTTCTAATTGCAGAAGTGACGACGCCGTAACTAATGACCGGGAGACGACATCCTTTGTCAGTAGTCGCGACGAGATGTTCGTCCTTCCACGAGGTGCGGACGCGGGCCGTTTAAGTACTTGGAAGAAAAGTCACTTTCTCGGATCGACGACAAATTTCTCTTCTATTCGTCGCGGTTTTCAGAATTCAAAACACATCCCGATTTTATTTCGGTACAAGGAATGCGTCACGCGAGTTTTATTATTACAGAGAATAATTTTACTAGAGCGGATATACAAAACAATTGCATACTCTTTACACATATGCATATATATATATGGCTTTTTTCTTTATTTATAAATTGTAATATTAAAATATTTAGATAAAAGAATATTTTTGAAAACATCCCTTTTAATAGCATAAAAAGTTTCAATAGTAATTCATAATTCTAAACAATTCGTTTTATCACATTATATAAATGTAAATAATCATTTAAATGCGTAGATCAAACTATGAAAATTCTCATTTCATACGCAATATGAAATTCTTGCTTCACATTTTCTATCTAAACTGTATAAAATAGTACTTTAAATACCTCGCACTATACTGTAACTGTTTATACATAAGGTTCGCTTGGTATTAGTTTAAATTGAAAATACCAGCACGCGGGTAAAGTTTAATGCAATAAAGTTTTTGCATTAAACGCGAAACAGCGTTTGCGAAGGGCGACCCTTCGAATTTCGAGAACACGTAACACGCGACGTAATGTCGTTTTGAGATGTCTCTTTTGCATCTCTCGAAATAACAGCGGCTTCAAGGATCGTTTGGCCGCGGCTCTCTGATCCTATTAGCTCAGACTTCTTTCTCAGATTTTCATCTTTCTCGCTACGCGCATCTCTATCTCCCTCCTCTTCGTATACGTGTCTCGTACGTATAACCCCTTTAGCGTCTCTCGTGTCTATTTCCGGCGCCTATGGTCCTTTACTCGCTTTTAGCGGCTTTGAAACCGTCGAAAAACAGGCGGTCGATTCACGTGCCGCTGATTAGCGTAATTACGAGAGAAATTCTTTAGCCCGTCTAAATTGTCGCGCTACCCCTTTTTTCCTCGAGGTTTAAGAAACTTCAAGATCTTCTGTAATTAGCCTTATTAGAATTACAGATGCCAGTCTATATTTTCATCGCATATTTAACGCGGTTTCCCTTCCCCTTTTTTAGAATCTTATCTTGTACAAAGATCGTGTTGATGTAATCATGTAATGAAGATCAACTTTATATATTTAGCATAAATCTCATTAGAGATAATGGCGTACGTAACGTTTTACTTTATACAAAAAATATATTTTTTACAATATTCCTTGAATTTTTATCTGTTAAATATCATTTCAACAGAAATTTGAAAGGATTATAATTAGTATTTTTATTTATAATAGAACTGTTAATTATTCATTTTTGAATAGATTAAGTATACAATAGAAGTGCGGATCGATATGCTCGAACAATGGTTCAAAGGATCGCCGAATTTATGTAGGAGATCGCGTGCTTCGGACACGTTCTTTTAGGCGAGT
The DNA here is from genome assembly GCF_003227725.1 of Camponotus floridanus. Classification (NCBI taxonomy): domain Eukaryota; kingdom Metazoa; phylum Arthropoda; class Insecta; order Hymenoptera; family Formicidae; genus Camponotus; species Camponotus floridanus. The sequence continues at coordinate 208,289 of NW_020229858.1, read as the reverse complement.
CAGAATTCGGTTAGAGAATGTCGCACAAAGTACAGGCAAAGTTATGTTGAAATGAGTCAAGTAGAGGTAGCAACACATCCGGTACTTTTGTAATAAATGATAAGCGCTATTTTGATCAGATAGCTAGGCACGCGCTGGAAAGATATAGGGTGTAATAAATATTTAATATATCTCAATATATTTCAGAGAGAGAAAAATTACTGTAAATGTATGAAGATATAATCTCTCGAAATGGATAAATAAATTGGTAGAATAAATAGCTACAAAAATACATTTAAATATTTCTAGAAATTTTATTTTTAATTGTAAGCCGACACCATAGAGCATTAACACATACATCGCAATACGTAAAATCAATGTCTATTCTATTACTCTCGTATCGCATATAAATGTGATCTAGGAAGCGTTGTAAAATTAAAATATTTCTGCTTCTATGCTCAGCGTAAATATTTTAAATACACCTTATACGCGGCAAAGGGTCGCCCTGGTAAATCCACATCAGGGGTAAATAAGTCAGCTCGGGCTCGTAAGTCCGAGCGAGGAAGACGAAGGAGAACCAACTGTTCGCGTCTTCATCAACGACACCGAGGTGGGGGACCACCCATCAGGAGCAATATCGTTTCATCAGCCGCTAATATCACCGCTTCGAGTGGTTCAACACCTTATAACGCCAGGTGGGACGTTAGTGGCGCCGCAGGAAGTCCTAATGAAGACAAATCTCACCCAAAATGGCGGCCGAACTTATTTCCTGCTCCGCCTCCTTCTCTCTCCCTCTGCCTTTCCATCGCACAGCTCTCTCTCTCTCTCCCTTGCGAATCAATTTAGCAGCGGCATTTTTACATTTTCCCTCGCGCGCGCGATTCAGATAAGGAGGGTCTACGAATTGAAACGACCGTTTTAATCGATCGAAGAATCTTAACTTCTTCGTACTTGCGAACCGTGAACGCCAATGTGATGTACAGACATTTGTTTCTGTAAATGTGAAAGATTATTTTATAAAATTTAAATCTCTTATAATCTCATTGGTTTTTCCAAACACTTTAGTATCTAAGATGGCTTGATAATTATTTATCATTATTTTAATTGGTATAAAATATTGATAATTTCTGTGAAAATGCCAGTCTATTTTTGTGTTCTTAAACATTCTCATACTAACGCATTGATTATCAAAAATATTCATTATATTTCTTAAAAATATTATACTTTTACTGAAAATTAAAATTAAAATTAAATCTGATTTTCGAATGTTAAAAATGAATAGCACACAGTTTTAAAGAATTTGCAATTTTCAAAATTTATAAGAGAATTTATAAAAGTATGGATTTTTTTAAATCGTTAAAAATTACTGAATTTTATTTAGGCAACAGAGAACACATTTTTGTTTCACAGTCTGGTGTCATTAGTCGATGCCGGTAGGAAGTTACATAGCGAGAAACTTTTCGCAATTATATTACCGAGTACATTTGCATATGTAAGCACATTATACACGCTTCGGAGACGATAGCTGCTAGAATCGACGCTATAAAGCTCCCTGGTTATCGATCGCACGTCCATCGTGTTACAGACGGTACGGAAATAAACGACTCAGGTGAAAAATCATAGGTGCCTTCGATCCGGATGGACTGTTACGGATCATCTACTGAATATATCACAATTTACGTCACGTATTTCCACTGTAAAACTCGCGATAAGACACGTCGCGTTACGAAATGATACATACAGCCAGTGCAAATTTTTATTAAATATGAGCATTTTTTTACATTGAAATGCTCTGCTTTTGAATGATAAAATTCGTTGAACCAAAGATCGTTTGACATCTCTCGTTGAAGTAAATCTCGCTTCAAAGTTTCGTATTTAACTCACTTGTAAAGAATATAAATTACAGGAACGGAAAATATATGTGTGTCCAAACATTCTCGGATATCTAGTCTTCTTGCGGACCACACGGGTCCTCCCGGAAATAGGTTCAATTCCCTTGAGTGTAATATTGCGACAGAACTTGTAGACTCGTAAGCGTCGAATATCATGCTTACCATAACAGGGGTAATGTTTCTTGGAAAATAATTTGTCTCAATGTGTCCTTTTTGAGACAATACTATAATCAAGGTGTCAGGATATTCCAGCAATTCATCTCAGATAAAATCACATTGTTAGAGATATCAGTATCTATCAATCATATATTTCATACAATATTCGATCTAAGTTTTGCATCTACATATTTTTTTATTCATCTGTAAATACGAATTTTTTACAAACATAACAATTACAGATATATTTGAATTTTATACGTTAAATATACTCTAGGATAGTCATCTCAATATTCTTTATTTTAATAAAAACCGACCAGAATATTTTAGGCTTATTTAAAAAGAAATTGAGAATAAAGTTTTTTTATCAAAGTGTCTTCTAGTATTGTCTAATCGATATCATACCTCAGAAATTCGATGTGCTAGGTTCATAATGTACGAATGGAGATGAAGACGAAGGCGGAAATTCTTTACGGAAAATTTGTACGGCCATTTTTGTCGCAGCGGTGAACAGAGCTGATAAGCAGAAGCGTCTCCTGTAGCGAACGAGGCTTCTGCTTCGAATCACGGACAGATACTCGCATGGGCGGCACGTTTGAGGACTTATCTCGAGTTCTGGTCTCGTGTTGCTTCTCTTATAGGTTCGCCGATGCCGTTAGCCCGCTCACCACGGGCGACCTCCATTCACGCGTCCAATTTAGACGTCAATGATGCAAATAAAGCATCGCGAGCCGCTCCATCGGACGATCTAGCCGGTGATGCGGTGCGTGCGCGATCATTAGCGATCTCTATCATAGCCATTTCGGTTTTTTTCGGCGCTAACGAGATTTGATGGAACACTTACATTTACGTTGAACCGATCGCGCGGATTTTTAATTGCACAAGCGCGGTCCGAATATATTTTAAATTCGAAATTCTGAAACGTCATTCCATTCAGTTCCATCGAGGATGCTGAGAGCGCAAATACTTATATATCAAGTGAAGAATATTTTTATGAATATAAAAAAAGTCATAATATTACTTTAAATTTGTTAATTTTTATTTTTTTTTAATATAGAAAGTTGTCATCATACGATAAATTATTAATTATATTTATATACATAAGAAACTCAGTATAATTTGATCTCCATTTAGAAACAACATTCAATTGAAGCTTGTTCCTTACATTACTAGCAGTCTGCCAAGTTGTGTGGATAACTATATCAACCTAATCGCTCCGAAATATCCGTACATTTCAGAAGACATCAAAAAGCCCTAATAAACGGACGACATAGTAGACGTCTCGTGCACCAGGCTAATGGTGCATGATTGCGATCTGTTGGAAAGAAAATTACAGATCGAAATCTCGAGCCAAAGATCGCGTATTGGCGATGTCGTTAGTTGGCGATGTCAAATGCTGGAGCTACTCCAAACGTTAAATGTGTCATCTCCTCGTTACTCGACGACGAAGTCTCCGGTTATTTACTTAATATCGTTGCGGCGCGTGACGCGTCGCTTCGTGACAAATCTAATTAGACGCGAGAGACGCTTCGTGCTAAACGCAATTCTGCCAAAACGCGCTAAACGCTAACGAACGCCGGGGAAAAAAGCCTCGTGGTAATTTGTAATATTTTTTTACGTTGCTCATTGCGACCGCAAGAGACTTTGCGCGCGCGTAGATAACGGGTTAAAAACTGCGACCCAAATGACGCGAATCACGCACGCGCTGATGACGTTGATTACCGGGATGGTTTCGGTAATGAGGACTCGCGCGGATTTGTGACTCGCCAAAGGAACAAGGAAATCTTTTATCGGCGTGTCGCATTAATGTCGTCGGCGTTAGTTTCATGCCCGGGTGTTGGCGATGTTCCAGCGCTAAAGGAGTTATTACCTAATCACCCATACCGCTTTATGCATACTTACATGTCGGATTCTGTCATCTGCTTCTTCGTGGTTAACGCGGGAGGAGAAATAGAGAAAGATAAATGCGCCACGCGAAATAGAACGATGGCAGATTCGAAATAGACCAGTAAGGGATCTCTCCCACTCTGTCTCGGCTCGTAATGAATCTGAATACTTTATCCACCGCGAAAATATATCATTTGAAGACAAAGAGAGAGAATAAACTCGCGATAGCATCATTCTTTTTACGATGCTCAATTAGACAAATCCTCGCGCGTCGCATTTATAGTAATTAAAAAGTAATTAAATAAAAACCCTGGGAAATTGAGAAAGGAAGTGGAATTCTTTCGGTAATAATTCTTTACCCGCTACATATGTAACCAGCTATATATGTCTCATGCAGATGAGAATTAATAGTTTCGCTCGGCTTATATGTTTCACACATGTAAGGATACCACGGATTCCGCCCTTGACGCATTTAATACAGACATAGCCATCCCCGCGGTCGCCATTAACGCGCAGTTCTAAATTAAAATGGCTGAAAACAAACGAAAATTGTAAAGGGCGACCTTACCACCGCAGCCTGCAAATTGGAGCTTTACGAGCAAAAAAGATCGCGCGCGACTTCTTGCGCGTGTTGTGCCGTGAAAAGGGATGCGCACCTACAAGAGTCGCGTTTTACGGTTTTCCGCACGCGTGTATTTCACACAGAGCCACGTTTCAACTAACATTCCACGCAAGCTCGGAGGAATGAAGTCGTTCGCACCCTTCTGGCTATCCCGCCGCCATGACGAGAGATTTGTAGAGCCGACGCGGAAAATATTCTCGTCTTACCGGGGATGGGAAGGAAGGGAGTGACGCCGGTGACGAAAAATCTAGGACATCATTTCGGTATACAAATTGCCGTGCCTCGAAAAATAACTCCCTTCCAATATATAAACTTCTCTCTGTCACAGAATTTACATTTCTCCCGAGTGACAGATGATTGCTTGACATCTGTCTATACGTACATATATTTTCTTTCTCTGGAAATCTAATATATGCATATATTGATGATTATTATTAAGATTTAATTTTTTTTAAAGATTGTTCAGTATTTTGAGAAGAGAATTTTTTTATAAAAAATATTCCAAGAAAAGAGAAAGAAAATATGTTTTTATAAAAAATATTCCAAGAAAAAACATTATAATTATTATAATTTTCCTTGCATATATAATATTATTTAAATAATCAAATAATGTTAAAAGGAAGAAATTCTTAGAATAAGATTTACATGTGTCATTGTTGACTTCGAGTGCATTTAAATTGGACACGCGCGTCTGGTGCATGACGAGTCGCAATACGATCATTCTGGCGGAAACAGACACCTGCTAATGTCCATTACAACATTTTTTCCGCTACATTTTTGAAGGCGTGAACAAAGTTCAATCGAACGGAAGGACCGCGGGGACGGGATTGTCGTTGTTTTGATGCACTTTCGCTCGGTTAATCGTGTTCTGCGCAATCAACTCATAATGAGATTATGCTTCGCGCGCTTTCTGTAATTAACTCTGAGAGCAAATTGCGAGGAATTGATTCTTTCAATTGCGGAGAATGATACGAGAGTGTTTCTCAAAGATTATTCAAAATCGAAAGACTCTAATTGGATTCGACATAATTTAATATATCAACAGCTTTCCTATTTTAATTGACAACTTTTGTTTTTTTCCTGTATAATCGCTTATAAAAAATAGAAATTATGCATTATTAATTCAATATCATAATTCATCTAAAGTTAATTTTTTAATACTATTTTTTCAACAATAAATAAACAATATTTTCGATCAAAACGAAAATATTTTTAATATTAGTAAATGCAAATATTTAAAAAATTATGATATTCCCCAAAGCTTGTCATACGACATGTTTTTTTTTTGTTGTCCTAAATTTTCCACATTTATGTATTCTATATTTTTATATATATCTGTTCTATAAAGATAACGCGGACAAATATATGTAGATAGTCCAATGCCAGTTTTTCCATTTACGACTTGTCTTTAATATTTTATGTATTTGCGATAATAAATAATCTTGATGAATAATTTTTGCAATGACATTCATTGCACAGATAGCAATTTTTCGAACGTATTAAACGCGTTTTTCCATTATATGCTTAAATTAAATGTTTTCTATTATTAAAATTAAACATTTCACAACAATTTCTCAAAAATATGCGAATAAGAAAATTACGATAATCAATGAGAATAACATCTTATTCATTGTTCGCTTAAAATAGATACATTCAGAATTCATCAGAAATATATTCTAATTGTTTGAAAACAAAGAGTGCTAATACTCTCCGATTTGCGATATATCCCGTGTCGCGATTAGACGCGGATGATTTTTATAGGCGCAATGTATTCAGTCGGCCAAGCGTTTTCGCGGCGGACATCTGCTTCCTCGTCGTCGAACATCCAATTACGGGATCGGGATTTAATCTACTGGAAAGCCCAGGATGCGTTGAGGCGAAAGCAAAATCGGTTTAGCCACGGTATGCACAGGTGGTGACGTTTGACACGGCGCGATACGCCCGTACGAGTCTTCACGCGGCGCGTGCGATTATCCTCCTTATAATCAGCGAAATTGATTGATCGAAGGATTCCACGTATCATAATAGATTGGTGATTCAGTTGGCGTGTAAAGATGATCCTTTGAGCTGACCCAGCCGCCATCAGCCCTTTGATCGGCGTAGGTCTTCCCGAGTACATGTATACTGCTCTTTAGTAAAATTGAAACCGTTAATGCTGTTTGTTAGCGATATTTAAAACGTTTCGGGAGACAAGAAAAATATACAAATTAAATTTATGTGTAATTTATTTATTTTAAATATAAAATTTATCTTTTTCTTATTAAATTATAACTTTTGCGATCTTTTTTGATAAACAAATCAGGTTCAATTAATTATTGTACAATATATATTCTACGAAACTGGAATATATTTTTATTCAAACCAATATTCGAAGAATTTGGTTTGTTTTTTCGGAGCTCGTAAGATATTTGCTCGCTCGTCGGAATTAATTTGAGACGTAATGAAACAATGTGTTAGCGACAAAGACGATAGCTCCAATTTAACGCCACGTTGGCGCAATGCAACGCCTAGATGCGTGCATATATCTTTCATGCATCCCGCGGAATTGATCGACTAGATGATCCTCCTAACAGCGGTGCATCGTGATACTACGTCAGCTATTGTGCGGCGAATGCACCGTTAATGCGCTTACGCGGGAGCGTCTGCTCTTCGTGCACGAGAGAGATGCAGTAAAGATTCTCGTAAAACAGCGAACTCGTCTGCGAGTCCGTTCGTCGAACTCTTATCCGGAAATAATGATAAGAGGAAATTAACATGTCGAAATATATAGCTTTATCGCACACTTCTCTTATTATTATAAGAATATATATTATATGCATTATACATCGGATACATGCGCGTATTGTTGATGTAAATGCAACGCAAGTCTTATTGGATGTTGAAACTAGTGTTCGTCGCATTTCAGACATGGAATACAAGGCAACTACTATTTCCTGTGTGTTATTCGACCGGCATCATTAACCGCGAAAATCGTGAAAATCGGAAATTTATCTCGTGTAAGCTTTATGGAGCACTTGGTTTGTTTTCGCGCAAAGCATAATGCATTAAAAAATATTGACATTTTATATATCGAAATAAATTCCTTCAGAAAAAAACGCGCCGCTTTCTCTCTTTATTAAAATACCTCCGATTCTATTTGCATCTAAATTGTATCAAAATATTTCTAAGATAATGTCTTGAGACTGAAGAAACAATAAAATTAAAAAAGACTTTCACGATTATATTTTTTAGAATTTATAAAGATATTCATTTTATAAAGTTTTTAAAGTTTGAAGGAAAATTTATTTCTCTTTCTCTCTCTCTCTCCTTCTTTTTAAAAAATCAAAGATATTTGCAATGCTACACGACAGGCTTTCGCTAGTCCAGTCACTCGTGATTGCAGCATTCAGAAACGTTATAGCACTGTCGGCGGTTAAGCTCGCTACAAATTTACACGGCTATGAGAGGGATTAGACGGCTGCTAATTAGACTGCACTGTTTGTCGCGCATCGCCGAATGCGCTTCCATGCGCCGACGAAACTAAATAAAGGATCAGTCCAAGTAAGAAAAGCAAGAAGATTTCAAAGGAAGGGAAATCTCGTCGAGCAACGCAATGTCGCGGTTGTCTTACAAAGTAAAAGCAAGTGTTTCTATCTGTGTGTATATGTGTTGTATTTAGAAAAAAATTGCTTCTCGTATCCTAAGAAGCTGATATTGTTTCTGAATTAGAATGATCCTCTCGTGAAAGAGTCTCAATTTTTTTAAGGAAGTATTGTTTAATGAATACGAGATAATCTCTCTTTGCGCTCTGAAATACAGGATAAGCGATACCTCACGCGAAATTTTATATTCAAGAATTCTGCTATGTCAATACAACATTGCACGCTTTCTAAGAAGTTTTAGGTGTGAACAGACGCATAGGTTTTTTACTTGCTCTAACTTAATTAATTCGAGACCCGCTCGAAAAGAGACAGGTTCGGCTTTGGACAAAGGGACACAGACGGCCGATCGGCAACAATCGGACAGGAAATTAAGAACGCGATCAAGAAACGCCCTTTCATTGTTTCTTTTTCTTTTCTCCCGATGAAGCGCGACGAATGTTGGATAGAGTCTCACGAAGCTTGTTTAGCTATTAACTTCTTTCCGTCTTACCGCCCTTTTCCCATCATTTTCCTCGGTTTGATGATCTTCAAAGAGGCAGACGAACAAGATGAAGTAAAGCAGGTAATAGGAAAATGATTGTTTTTATCGCGCGACGTGATAAAATGTGATTCGAAAGAATTTAAAGATGCGTAAGAATTTTTGTATATTTCATTATCGAAAAGAGAGAGTATCGTATGCTTTAAGAAGAAATCGAATCTCTTTTTCTAACATTGTATATACAGGGTGTCCCAAAACTCATAATCAATCTTTCAAAAACAGATTCCTGGGATCATCTGAAGACGATTTTTCCTCAACGAAAATGTCGAGGCACTAATAATTTTCGAATTATAAGTGATTGGAAACAAGGGGTTTTTCGTAAACTAAGCTTTGTAGAAATAAAATATTAACAAAACCACATTCTTCGATTAATTTTAAATAGAGTTTACTTTAGTTGAGTTTTAATTTAAGACTTAATTGCAAAGATATATGATGACAAAAATTGGAAACATACAAAAAATGATGGTCTTCATCGACATTTTCGCTGAGGAAAAATCGTCTCGAAATGATTCCAGGAATCTGTCTTTGAAAGATTGATTATGAGTTTTGGGACACCCTATATACACATAGTTACACGATGTCCTTAATACATAATAAAATTGATATTGATGGAAGAAATAAATTATTTATAGTGGATGTCATCGTGCTAGAGCCATTAATTTTTCCATGTTTAACCGTCCTTCTTGAATTAATCTCGAATCTTCATCATCGAGTGACATTAATAATGAATACTCGGTATACAAGTAATAGCATCCGGGAGTGGCAGTGAAAGGAAATCGATATGTCTTATAAAGATGTCGTTCATATTACTCATCTATCGCACACGTAACTTTAAACGTTGGTAAATGGTTAATATGGTAACACCGTCTCTCATTAAATAGTGTGTAAAAAATAGCGAGTTTATGTCACGCAAGAAAAGTCTTATATATAACAGGATGAATGTCTGAGATTAATAACTATGAATTATATGTATCTGATACTTGTACAAGATTCATTGCGACGAGTTTTTTCTTTGTGTGCTTTTTCTAGGTGTGCGGGATCTTTAATTCATTGAGTTTAAATCACGCTGACGAAAGAATATCTTTTATGAAAGCTTCAACATTTTGAAGTTGATTGGAACTCAAAGAGGACGATTGACAGTTTTGAATGATGGTCCATGAATTTTTTTATATCCTGCAAGTATCAATGATCCGAAGGAAGGACGCGATTGTGAACGCACCTTATATGTCATAATGCATATGTTCCGCCTACATATGAGCCATAGTATAAGCATAGAAGTTCGAGCGCTAATCATGTTGTCGAGCAGGTTTTAAGTTTCTCCACTCTCTTCGCTTGTTCCCCGATATTTTCTTTTCTTTTTTCTCGTAGCAAAAAATAACTTGTCCATTATTAACGTAATATGTACATAAATTTGAAAATCTTTTCCTAATCGAAATAAAGCAAAAGAATATCCACCACAACGTGCGATTTCTCTACCAAAGGATGAAATATTAAAACAGAAAAATTCCATTTAAATTATTCTTTTACAATATTATTCTTGAAAATAAATTTTTGTATATTTATACATCTTGACTGCATTTTCTAGAAAATGGAAGAGTTAAAAAAGAAAGAGAGGGAGAGCTTCTTTCATATTTTAAAAAATTTTAATCTTATATGCATATAAATGGCTCAGCGAGGGAAGGGAGAAAAAATGTCAGACATTTAACATATCACGCGTACGCACGTCTCTCGCTTTCGAATCAGCCGTTGAAATGGCTGTCGTCGATATTATTAACGGCATATAATAGTGAAATCGATAGAGCTCTTTTTCCGCGCCCGCCTTAATGCGGCTCCGGACTTGTCCCGTACCTGCTTATCGCCGAGATACTAGGAAGGCCGCGCTACCGTGCATTATGCTTTACGCACGTCGATTCCGGCCCGGTCGGTTATTTCACGGTGATCGGACACAGAATTCAGCCCTGTGTTCCGGCAGCTTCTTGCGGAGCCATTAAAGCGAGGAGCTCCGCAACGCCGCAACTGTTCTGTCATTAACGACAACGTGTATTATTTTAGCGCAAGTAAATGAGGGACACGTGGTCGAACACAATCCTTATACCGTTCTAATGCATTCTTCTGCGGTAACTGATTAGAATGGTTGTCGCGATAAGTTTGACGAGAGAGCTACACATGTCAAAGATTCCATTGCCAGATTGATTCGTAGCGAATATCGATATCCAACACGATATTTAATCGAAATAAAATTTCGATGACGTAAACTGGTATTTTTTATTTCATAAATTATGTTAGAGCTCCTCAAGAATTAACGGTTTCATAAAAATAAAAAATGTAATTTAAAAAAGCATCGTTACTGTTATTAAATCTTCTTCAATCCATTTTATTCGACATTAATATTGTCGTTAAATAAAAATCTAATTTGCTTTCAACGTTTAATAGTACTTTGCTTTATTTTTTTAGTAATGGCATGATATTCAGCAACATCGCCGAATCATGAATTTTATTTCGGATTTATTGGCATTCAATGGCACGTTAACAAGGACGATGCAGATTACAAAACGAGTAATTCCGGCTCATTAATTGCGATACTTCCAAGTCTAATTGGTCCAGTTCAATCGGCACTTTTAACTCCTGCTTTTCCCAAGCGCGTGAAAAGTTTGAATCTTTTTATTATAATTAGAATCTTTAAGGCGGACTCGATCCCATTTTGCGTTGTATTTGAACGGTCTGTTGACTTGGTGATTAATTTCCCCTCTGGAAAACCACATTTTAATGGAAGAACAATTCGTTTTCTGGAACACTTTGAATTTTTCATCCAACATTTCCACGCTACCATTATGCTACGCTAATTTTTTAAGTGCTAATAGCTTCCTACAGTATTACTTTTGTATAAAAAATAATATCAATATGATATTCATGGGAGCGAGAGTTTCTGTAGTTTGAAAGCACCCACGTATTTCTCTCTGATATTAAATAATATCGTAGGAAAATCCAGTGTTTAGCGGTCGACCTATTAAGCGTTCGTACTGCAAAAAGTCCATTCACATTGTGCGATTACTCAGCATCATCAGTTTCATCGCGTCGGCTCACTCCAGCTCGGGCGCGTTGCAACAATAACTTTGCACTACGCCATTACTACGTTATAAATGCTAATTGTGCAGCACGCGCGCCTTTTTTATTGCCCAGTGACGTTTTTCATCCCGCTGCTGAGCGACATTTACGCGTGCCGGAAGCGAGAGAAGAGAAAAAGAAAAGAGACGAATAATATACCTGATCGGTTTACGACCGAATGTGTGGCGTAGTAATGTCTCGTAAAACGCGCATGTCATATTAAGAAGCCAATGTAATCGTCATTATCGCCATCTCCTCGACACCTTCGTCGTGGCGACCTTGAACTGTGAACTTAGACAATCCCCCGGATTGTCGTGCGATGATCTGACGTCATTAAGGCATTTTTTTCAGCTTATCGCGAGATGTTTCGCGCATGGTTGTTTATGAGTTTATTAATTTAATGCTAATTAAATGCCGCAGCTAATGATTGCCCTCCGCTCGATGATAGCGATGATGAACGTTCGTTTCGCGTGGATGACGAAACGGTTTTCTTTCTGCGCTTTCGATCTCTTCATATTCTGATTTAGCTATGGAATTAGCATGTGGAATATCGTTGTAAATTTCACATTTTCGATATTATATAGGTAGATTTGATCACCGTAGACGCACGGGTTTGAGTCTCTTTGCTGCGAAAAGGAAGCATATTATGTGAGACAAGCGCCAATAACAAGCAATTAAAAAAGAAAAACAATGGAAATGTCGATTTTCCATGTCGATTATTCCTTGTAATTAATATATCGCACACTCCATGAGATATCTTCGGTTCTATAGGGCTATTAACTCTCAACGATATGTTCTATTCGTCTAGTCATAGCAGCTGTTCGCAACGGGCGATAGCATCCTTTTCACCATTTGAAACCTTTCACATTGTTGGTGGTCCAGCACTACCTGCTTCTCAGGCTTAATGAATTAATTAAATTGACAAAATATTTTATCTGCGCTTTTGAATTTTCATAGCAACGTTAAAATAAACAATTTTTATGACTATGTATCATGTTACATAGTGAATGTAAATTAAAAGGTTTCCTCTATTAATTTTTTTCAGATTAATTTAAAAAATATTTTATACCTTATATTTTTTCTATTTTATATTGTTATTATTTTATTTTTATTTAATTCAATTCTCATATAAATAATGAATAAATGTTTATTTTTGTAGTAAATTATAATCCAATTTAGAGGTAGAAATATATTTTTTAAATATTTTATATTGTAAAAAATATGAAAAAAAAAATTTTTTACTATATGAATTATGTTCACACAGACATTTTTATCTGTTTCTTTTATGTCGCGTACAATCTTAGGAAGCTTCGAAAAATCACATCGTTCTTTTTAAGTCGGTTGCAGTTCTATAATAATTCACAAAAGCTACAGTTCTGAAATCGAAAAAACTAACTAACTGAAAAGTGTGTTTATATTCTAGAGTTAACGTAACATAAAACCTTGCATTCAGCGCAAATGTTCGCGGATCGACGGTTAAGCGCGCAAATGCACTCCCGAGTCGTTGAGATCGCGACAGCTCGAAAGCCGCCTGTTATTTCAGCGTCTACGAACCCCGCCTTTTCTCTCTCTCGCTTCGTCAACAGATTGCGGACTTAATCGGCCGTGAAAAGAGCAAATCGTTTCGCGCGATTATCTGGGCGCATTGTCTCCTTTCCTCCTTTCGTCCCGACCCTCGGCGGGAAATGCGAGGTCCTTCGACGAGGGACGAGATATTAGCACAGAGAGGTGTAACCGATTCGTAATGCTCGCGGGATTCACGATGTGAGTTTAGGGAAGACGGGAGAGTCCGGTGTGGAAAAGGAAGAGAGCAGGAGCGAGCGCGCGTCTTTCGCGAGGGAGGATGACATTTAATTATCCTCTGAGAATTCAGCAATTTTCCGTTTTGCCGCGTACGTACTGCTAGTCATTTTACCGGATTCCTAGATCGTGTTACTTTTAGCCGGCAAACTTTTCCATCGTTTTTGCAAAAATATCGCACGTTTGTAATTTCAATAATTTTATTCGGTAGAAATTTTTTTTTTTTCGAACATTTTAAAATTTTACTTTAGAAGTTTTTTAATAATCCAAGTTTACGAGATAAAATTCTCTTTAGAGTTTTCTCGTTCTAATTTTATTGTACACACAATAATATGCTAATTAATCTGGTAAATATATTTTCACTTTTACAATGGAGAAATTTTTCTAATTTCTCTCTCTTTTCTTTAAAATGAATTAAAATTATTCTAGCATAAGAAATAAGAGCATGGGCGATAATAATCGTGTGTCGACGCGTTTACACGCGAAGACGCATGTACGCCGTTTAATTATTCCCCGGGAATCCGGCAATTTTCCGTTTTATCGCTCTCCCACTTTTCACAACCCCTGGCAGAAGAGGGTTCCTCCCTCGGCTCTCATACCGTATGGCGGCCATAGCTCGAAGCTTGATCCTCATCGCTCTCATCGTAACTTACAAGTGCCTATTTGTTCGCCTATCTCAAAGGAACATCGATATCGACATCGCCATTCACTGTAAAAAAAAGAAATACCTTCCTATCGGAAATGACAAAAGCGTTGCCGCATAAAATAAATGGACTGGTTTATGAGACATTGTTGAAATTTTAGCTAATCAAGTTTCAGTTACGATAGACCTTCCTATAACATGGGCACGATAAAAACGCTATACAGAATCGCTTCTTCTCTCCAGCATTCATCTTCTTTCATGAATTTTTATAAATATCTAATTTTATCCTGTAAAATCGTCGTTACGTACAAAGCGATTCATAAATAAATTTTAAGATTTGAAGAGATTTATGTAGTTTCTTGAGGTATCTTTATGAAATTTTATTCGTGCAATGAAACTAATGAAAGATTAGAAATTTTTAGGAATAATTTAGAAAGACATTTCAATGGCTTATAACTCTTCCATATAAAATGATTAATATTCCACGATTTTCCTCTTTTAGAATATCAAACAATGACAAACATCATCATTCTTCATGTCTTGATTATTTACAATCGCGAGATGTCTCCTCTAGCTTGATTAATCTTGAACTCGACATTAAAGAGGCTCATATTATTACGCATTTTGAAGCCTTATTAAAACGTTTCGATATAGAAATATCAATTCTCGCACGATATACTATTATAATTTTTTCGAATAAAAAAGATTTTCAAAATTTTTTTTCACCATGTATAATTCAATCATTTATTAAGTATAAATTCGCATAAAATTTTTAATTCGAGTTCATCGCAAGATGAATTTTTGTTAGGTCATATGAAACTGATAAAATTGACACGCTCGTAATCATCTTGCGAAGGAGACATGTGCAATGTTGTACATGACTTAAAGTTACCGGGACCACATCCGGCCCTGCATCCGCGTACATCACCGTCCCAAGTTTCGCATCCATACAGTTTCGCGTTCCTGTCCAATGACCGCGGTGTATTCGCCCCATCCCTTGTCGTCTCCCTCGTAATACGAGGCAGGCGGAGCGAGCGACACTTTCTCTCTCTCTCTCTCTCTCTCTCTCTCTCCCCCGCGGTGATCAACCATTTGTCACCAGGCCGCTGGATTTCCCATTTTCCGCCCGATTTCCCGGCAACGACAGTGATATCCCCCTCTAAACGCAGCCCTCTCCCTCCGCCTCTCCCTTCCGCATCGGTGCAAGGCGGAAGAACGAGGATGGTGGTACCTAGCATCGGCGAATCGAGGTATCGCGAGGAGAGCATCAGGGCTGTGCTCGTGAAATACAGTAATTCCAATATCATCGAGAGACCAGAATTCGAGCGAATATATCAGCTGTTCATAAAAAAGAAATTCATAATAAACAATCATAATAAAGAATTATAGAACGTTATCAAAATTGGAGTAGATTTTTATTATGAAGTTGGGACGGCAAGCTTTCAATTTCTGATGTTAAATTTTAAATCTCGATTAAAATGGGACCGCAAATTCCGCTTCAATGTTTTCTTTGCGATTTAATTTTTGGCAAAATTATTGGCAATTTTCAATATCGGATCTGTTGTTGACGCCTTGATGACAGCCCTGAGCAATCTTTAACGATCATCAACGCGCACGATAGTAAACACAATCACCGTTATCCGTTATTCTGAAGATACTAACACAAATGTTGCCACGCGGTGAGGAGAATCCCCCGTCAACGTTTGCAGACGATGCTATTGGGGAAAAGCTCATTTTCGCTGTTAGCACCAGCGTGCCTGGACGCTCGTTTGTTTTCCACGCCACCGCTATTGTCATCGTCACCAGGCAGAAAATCGATATCGGGACTTTAAACGCCTTTCGTCTATCGACGAATAAAAAGGGTCTGTAAAGCGTGAAGAGCTTTTTATCAATGTGACGAGGAAGATGAAATCTGAACCCCAAAAGAATTTTAACAAATATAAATCTGATAACATGTAATAATTAAATTTGTCAAATCATCTGTGTGTATTTTTATATGATACATTGCATTTTATTAATTTTTATAAATTGTTATATTTAGCTGTATGATGTAAAATGTTTCCTTGATAAATAAATTCGCCATACTTTATACATCTTCTTTATTCGTCGATAGACGATAAAGGCGTTAAAGTTCCAATATCG
This sequence comes from Camponotus floridanus, assembly GCF_003227725.1. Taxonomy (NCBI): domain Eukaryota; kingdom Metazoa; phylum Arthropoda; class Insecta; order Hymenoptera; family Formicidae; genus Camponotus; species Camponotus floridanus. The sequence goes on along the minus strand of NW_020229858.1, from coordinate 191,884 downwards.
ATTTTCTGCCTGGTTTTTATGTCTAAATAAAAGATTGATTAATATATTTATTAATATATTGATTAATATATTTATTAATATATTGATTAATATATTTATTAATATATTTATTAATATATTGATTAATATATTTATTAATATATTTATTTTTCGATGTTATAGTGCAATATATTTATTTTGATATCATTATCGATAGATTCATATTTATTTTGACAGAAAGCATATGATCGAACCCTGCTGAAAAACAAAATTTTCTCACATTCCCCGATTTTATTAAGTCGAACATCTAATATAGCGCGACTATTATCTCGTATGATAATATAATATTTCGGGAGAGACTCTCTCTGATAACGATCATGACGCGCTATTCGTGTAATGAGGATCGCGTGTACCCTTTGCGGAGGTTAGATACTCGAATGTCGGCAATGTTTTCCTTGCACAACACCCTCTCCCCCTCGTGTTCTCTCTCTCTCTCTCTCTCTCTCTTTCTCTGCGGTAATATCTTGAAACATCCGCTGTTTAAGGGTGAAACGCGATATCCCACCGCTCGTTCGATACCTCGTTATTATAATGTGGCTAACACACTCGTTAACCTTTACAGAGAAACTCTAGTTCGCGCTGGTAACAGTATCCAACTCCGAGTTAACCGACGTTTTCGCTACCGTTCATATTTCCAATTCATACGAATCGAATTACAGAACTAATGTATATAAGTGCATGTAGTCTCATCTTTGGGATATATTTTACTTGTGCATTAATTAGTCTTTTATCGTGTCAAATTTTCAAGCAATTTTTCAGTCACATTTTCAGGCACATGTAAAACATGTATGTATATTTAATTATTATAGGACTATCCAGACGATTATTTTAATCCATGTATACATATATGTATATATTATCGTTATTATTCGTCATTTTATAAAATAGTATTGATTTATTGATGATTCTTAAAACAATAAATTGCAAATTCGATTTCCACTAATGTAATGTTTCTTTATACAAGAAACTTCAGTATACATGAAGACATTTAAATACATCCGTGCATCGTAAAATAAATTTCCAGTTAAAATTCCACATAATATGAATATTAGCTTAATAGATATTCAAATGTAAGCCATTTTAATTGCAGAGACTTGACACTTTCTCGGCTTCCATAAATATAACTCATAAATCATGTCAAATTATGAATTGAATTTTGTACGACGTCGCTCCTTAAGACGCGTCACACTAAACTGCAACATCATAAATCGTTTCTTTTGCCGGCTATATCGTCAGCCGCGCGATGATGAAGCTACCAAAGCTAGAGTAAGCGAAGGTAGCATACGTGTATAACTGCGGTTGCATAAGACGTATGTCTTTCGAATTATGCATTATTTATCTCAGCATCGCGTTGTCTCCCGAGTAAGAATAAACAACACGATAATCGTTATATTCGATCTGCAATAAAAATATCATAAGTTCTTCAAGTAGAAATAGGTAAGCAAAAAATAGAAATTTTTTATGTCTGTTTGTAAAGACATTTACCCTTTTAAGATGTGAACACATTAAAAGAATTGGTACGATCATAAAAAGTCGTAAAAAGTTTTAATGTTTTATAAACTCTTTTTTTCTTTCCGAAAGTTCAAAAAAATTTTCTAGCATTTCTATTTCTAAAATATACGATTTGACGTATATTTGACGTATTTCGTGTATATTTTACTAGACTGCGATAGGAGATATATATTCTTGCAGTTGCATAATACGTATAACTTTGGATATACATGCACACATACGTAAGTACAATCATCTTATATTTATTTCACTCGTATTACTCCAAGTGAGGTCGTTCGATTGAATTGGACACACCATAGTAAGTGGACTAGTTAACATAAGCGCGTTACATAGTAGCAAGATGTAAAGACAGTATTACAGTCGTAAGAAAGTGTGAATTTTTCCTGTGACACGACATATTCGTTTCTATAGTTTACTATATTATATGGATAAATAATATTTAATATTTAATAACAATATATTAATAATTTTATAGTTTACAGTAATATTATGGATAAATAATATTTCGTCTATTTTATAATAAAATTACAAGTAAACAATAAGAAGTAATAATTTTTATTTATTTGGATACAAATGACTCTTCCTTACGTCTGTACACTTATAATGAAATGTCATAATTAAGAAAAAAATCTTTTAGTCATTTATAATATCTAGAAAAAAAAAAAATAATTATACGATACATTTGGCGACTTTCCTCATTTAAATATTTAGCACGTCTGTCATCAAAGACTCGTCAATGTATCCAACCATGAACATTAACTACAGTCTTTCGCCTTATTATTAATAATATAGAACTTGTAACACAGTTTGAGTTTGCATATAGATATTGCCCGCACCCTTATCATTGGCCTCATAGCTTAGCCATATAATTGCAAATTCTTATACTCAGCTTCATTATTTAACGGCACGCTACATTGTTCTATGACACTTCCGTGCGTCACAATCTTATAATATAAGTAGTGGCGAATCGAGAAAGCGTACAAAGAAACGAATAAATCGATCTTATAGTCATTAGCACATTGATGACATGATAGGCTTGCTGGATACACGGCCGTCCATGTTTGCGCTAGATTAATGTCTCGTGAACATGAACAGCGCACGTTTCACATTCTTTAATTAGACAAGTCAGGAAGTTCGCTGCAAATCGCGTCAGACGAACAGAGTGCGTTAATCTCGAGATCTCTCGTTGTTTTTACTGTAAATTAAATAAATGGACGCGATGAATAAATGAAGTTGACGCGATTCAATTTTGAGATCGAATTTAACTCGCACTCATTTATTATAATTTTCAATTATATGATCTAAAAATCAAGTCAAGTTAAGAAATAATGATCAACTTTTTTTCTGACACAAGTGACGATTATAATCATAACTAACGCAAAAATAATTCGCGTGATAAATCATATTATCTGGACGCTGGATATTAATAGAACCTACTAGATAAATCAATATGGAAAATATTATAAACATTATTAATGCACAGATTCAAAATTAAATTGCAATTATTGCTGTCGCAGCGATGCATCGAAATGCACAACTATAAATTCGCACACGGGAGCACGAAATAAATTTTTATAGCTCGTAAAACACTTTCGCGTGATGGTATGCGTAATTCGCGCTAAGTTATATTACTAATAATGTTAACAGCACATGTTGCGCGAGGTTTAAGGTCACTCGTAATATTAGTCATTATAAAATGCTTGCGGATAATATCAAACGGGATGATCCTCTCTCTCACAAGCGAACATCTGCTGTCGAGACAACACACAAGAGTGACGTTAAGTGATTCTTGCTTTTTTTTCAGAATCACAGGGAACGCGCCAGCATAATTAATATCTATCAATTACAAATTGCCAGATTGCACAGTGCTGCGCTATGTTGTCGAGAGTCCTTTCCGGTACTAATGCTTCGTTTATAGCCGGTCTTTGAAAGCTACCGCGTCGTTCGAGCAAATCGCTTCGTTTCTCCTTCCTATTGGAAAAATGCAAAATTTCCGATCGCTTCGTTTCTCCTTCCTATTGGAAAAATGCAAAATTTCCGAAAATTTCAAATTTGTTTCAATATTCGAGCAAATTTGTTCTTATTAATAAAGACGATTTTATGCTCTCATGAGTATTTTTTTACTTTTGTTATATAATTTTTTATCTTGATCAATTTTATTGACGAATTATTTAGATATATAAATTGTCTTATTAATATTTTAATAATACATTAATACTTCCGAGCAGAAAGGTTACTCTTTATATTACTCTGTAATTTTTTATTCATTGAATGATCGCGCAAACGTTGTATATATCGCAAATATCGTAGCGATAAGAGAACCGAGGCAGAGGAAGAGAGAGATGAGACAGGACGGAATGACGAGGAGATGAATGAGAAATGTGAAGGGAAGGAAAGGAAGAAAACGAAAAAGAGTTGCCAATATGAACGAAAAGAGAAACGGAGCCGCGAAATAGAGCCATAAAGGCTTTACTGCTCGCGTCAGACCGCGCGGCTCGCGAGAGGCTCATTGTTTCGGATTCGAGACTTCCGTTCGGTCTGGGCAGATCCCACCTATTAACCGAGAAGATACACGCGAGTGCAGCGATGGATGCACACACGGGATATTGCCGTGCATTCATAAACGGCTGTCGAGTCTTGAATGGCGATGTGCTTCGGAGAAATTTGTGGGCTATTTGAAAAGAAATTTTTGTCTCTATTATATGCGTGTATGTATGTGTGAGATAAATAGCGGACAAAGGCTGGCTTAAATTAGTCTGTCCAATTTTCTCTTTTTCTTCAATGCATCAGCATCATAAAATAATATATATATCGTATATCCTGTTTTTTTTTTTATTTCATTAGAATATACAAATTTTATCATGAGTCAAATTTTTAATTTATATGAAGAAATATGAATATTTGATTTTTTAAATTTTATTTATGTTGCCGAAACACAAACGTTCAATGTAATTATAAAGTTTCACATTCTAGAAAGATTCTTCTTTCGATAGAGAGAGAGAGAGAGAGATAATTATTATTGATAGAAGAGATTTTTTATCTTTTAGGAATAGCAAATGATGGAACCTCTTTGCGAGTCCTTAAAGATTGAAATTAATTCGACGCTATATTTTGAAAACTTGCAGTACATAAAGAGGTCGATCTCGCGTCGCGCTTCGTCCGTTTTCATATGCAAATCAGTTCGAGGTAGCCATCTTTACGCTCGATAGCATCGGACCTCCGCGCGAAGCTTTATTACGTCGCTAATTAGTTGGGGCGCGGACGGAAGGTGCTAAGTGAAACAAAAGGTCCGAGTTGAATCGCAAAGGTCACTTTGGATACAGAAGAAACGGCCGATTTTTCTTTCCGCACGTTTCATATCGCCCACCATCATCTGTGACGACTTCCTGTTCTTACTTTCGGTTAGAAATTAGAGTCGAATTTTGCACCTGACGATGATTCTATTCACACTAGATAACGCATAGTAATTGTTTCATTTGTAAAATCAAAAGTAGAATTCAGAAAACTTGAATCTTATCATTAATCAATTATTTTTCGATATTTTAAATTCTTAAAATAAAATTATTTTATTTTTATATAGATAATTTTATAAAATATTTTATAAAATAATTTAATAAAATAATTTTATATTTAGTTGTGATATTTAATTTTCACTCATATATATATATATTGTACGAAAACACAGATATCACATAAATTCATATAAAAATCTTTTTTAACTTTGAAATATCTTTTATAAACGAGAATATTTAAAAAATTATTGAATTAATTACATATGTAATTATAAGTTTATTTCGCAGAAAATGTCTACAGTCTATAACTGGTCTATAGTAACCCTGACCGTTTTACATCATTGAATGTTTTTCATCATTGATGTTTGTAAATCCTGTTATTTATTCCGCGAAATGATCTTTTCAAGTTCGTAACTTCAGCCACCTATAATTTAAACAACGTTGACGACTGAGTAAGTATGACGCATCATACTTATTCCAGTTGTGATTTACTTGAATTTCAATGAAAGAATCAAGAATAAAAACTTATACTTACTACATTCACACAGGAATAGTTAGAGGCAAAAACAGTATAAGTCTTGGTAACGAAAGAAAGGGAGTTGATAATTATTGACTAACGTGTAATAATTATGAAAATATAATTGTGATACGTTATATAAATTATATGCGAGGTAGCTGAAGTCGCATTCAAATTGATATTCGCGATCGACCGAGATCAAATGACGACGTATAATAACAGACGACTCTTTCCGTCCGTCCTTCCTTTTCTCTCCGCACTCAGTTTTTTATTCGCATACAGCCCTCTTTTTCTCCCCATCGTTCTCTCGCCTCTTCCTCGCCACTTTTCTCACCCGTTGCATCTTCGTGTCGGATTCTCGCCGATTGTGTCGGTGCGTCGGTGTGTCCAGTCGGCGAGATCCGACAAAAAGGACGCCGCTCCCGCGGGCATCTCTCACAATCAGACGGGACTGCCGAAAAATACGTGACACGCGAAAATCAATTTCAACGGCGGTTGGCTCCGACGGGGTTAGCCGTAAAAGCCATTGTATTGGTGCTCCGACGAGAGGGAGAAAGACGGACGCGTCCTTTCTTCTGAGCCGCGCGAGAGGAGGAACTCGAGAGGAGAGCCGCGCTTATATATGCAATTCTGTCGAGCGTGCGAATTTCCTGTGGCTGCGGATTGGGTGTTAAACGATGTTTTATGCGGCGATTTGTGGCTTTTCGGCGATGCGACCGGGTGGCGCGAGCGGTATTACATCCGCCAATGAACTCGCTCGCCGATTCTCAATGAATGAAAAAGTCGTGGGAGGTACAGTTTTCTCGAGATCAAAATAAAAAGGATTAAAATTCTAAATGTAAAATCAAATTAATTTCTTTTGAGTTGCAAGAAAATTTGAATATTTTTCTATCCTTCCTGCAATACTCGTCATGTTCGAAATAAATGGGAAAAATCTTTAGAATCTTTGTGACTTGTTTGATCAGATCATGGAATGATGATATATAATTCCATGATATTTCAAATAGTATGAATATTTTATGTAAAAAACTGTTACAAGATTGAATAAATATTTTTTCAAGAAGCCACGAATATATAAAAAGTGAATTAGAGATACCTATTATTTCGGATTTAATTAAGATACGTATTATCATATCCCATTAACACTGGCAAGTTCCAAGTCTCGAAAAGGAAACATTAGCAACAAATGTGTCAATAAAGACCAGGAAGATTTACGCGTAGGCGCACGTGCTTGTCCTCGTCCCCTGACGCGTACCGTTCCTCGAGCGTGTAATCTGCTTCGAATTTATTTCTATTTGGTCTCGAGGGTCAGCAATGATTTGCCCCCAGTAGTGAGAAATCCTTCTAATGTTCCACAAGGGAGTGATCTCGCTCATGTCTCATCAGTCGTTCATTATGAAATAAATCAACAATCAGTAACTTTTAACGACTTTATAATTAATATTATATTTAATGCTACATATATACTAGTATATATGCGTGCGTGTGTTGTATACGTACAAAAATATATCTGTTATTTTATTATATTTTATTATTTATATTTATATAAAAAATAATACTTAAATGTTTAAAAAATATAGATGAAGTTTGCAAAAACTTGGCGTATCAAATACGAAAGCAAGGAGCGCGAGAGACATGACGTCTATTACAGAAGGGTGTAAAGTTGGGGTGGAGGGTTGTGCCAAGGACGAGGAGAAGGGGGCGCGGAGATCCACGGACAAACTGAGACGGATCGGTAGCATAAATCTCCGGGCTTGGTCCAATATAAATCCAAAGGCAGCGACGTCGACGCCACCGGCGGACATAAATACGACTTAGCAGGCCGCGATCTCCAGCAGCTAATTGAGAATTATTTCCCCGCGATAGTAACTGCGAGATCCCGCCGTTCGTTCGCATCTCCCTGGCTAATTTTCCCGCGAGTTACGCGAGAAGAGAGGGAGAGGGCGAAACCCAATTGAAACCGACGCTTCGATTGAATTCACGAGATATTGCGCAGAATGCTTCGAACTGGAATGAAATGGTAATTTATATCGAAAGAAAAGCGATTTGAACGCAACTAGTCGACACTTTCCCGTTAGCCTATTTCTGCAAATGTGTTTCTCTAGTATTCTTTTTTATAGAGTATACATATGAATAGAAGGATTTTATAAATTTCATATATAAATTTTTTATCTAATTAAATCATTTAATCAGCAGCAGAATTGATTTTCCTGTCTCATCTCTCGTTATTTATTCATATTAATATTTATAATTTAATCATTAAATAAATTCAGAATTAGATGGTTATCTCTAGATCTGATTAAGATTTAGGAAATAGAAAACTTTATGGCCAATTATAATTTATTATTTATTTATTGCACTTGAAAGCACAGCTTATTGCTGATATAAAATAATTATATCAGTTAATCTTCGAATAAATAATTAAATTTTTTTAAACAATTCTTTATATAAATATAAATACATAAGGCACGAGTAAAAAATCAACCGCTTTCTTGCACTCCGACTTTTATCGTCCTGAGAGAGATATGAAAAGAGAGATAGATATGAAAATGATCCTTGTAAACTGTTCATGTACAGTTATGATAAAATATATATTTTGCATAAATATTATGAAAATATTATAATACGCAAAGGGATAAAATATTCCACGGATGTAATTCTGGAACGCACAAATTACTTTGAGCGCGCGATGTAATTGGACTCTCTTGGTTCAGCCTGGAAGTGAAGGAAACAGGATCGAAAACGCAGCTCGGCCGCTTTTATTCAGCCATGTCTCGAATGTCTCGAAAGAGCTGCACACTTATTTCGAAACCAAATGGTCACTTAGCGCAGCGGGGTGTTCGCTTCACAATTGTTAAAAAAATCTGACGACATCCGGAGTCAACTAGCTGGTGGGTGGAGAGGATATTTTGTTTGTTCGGTAAATTGTCACAACAATTCTCGAGCCGGAGGTACCACTCCTCTGGCCATCGTCGTCTCGTTTTCTCGAGAGTTGGAAACTCGAGTGCCACTGCGACTCGTGTCGCGATACTCGAATGTGATTAATGTACGCGTTTTGTTGGAGAAAAAGGGAGACTTCTCCGGCCGGAAGCGGCCAATTTTGCCGAAGGCATCGATCTTGCCGAAAATCTTATTTTATAAATAATTTACTTGTTTATCCGAAAAATTGTTTACGTTAAAAAATATAGTGGAAGCTAGAAAAAAATTGAAAGAGCATTGATGCAAGAAAATTGAATTCTAAAGTCACTAAAATTATTTAAATTTCAAAATGCAATTATCGCAGATAATTAATATAATTAAATTCCTAATAGATTGGTTAAAAATTTTAATGTCAACAGTTCAATTTATTACAAAAATTAAGATTTGTGAATCCCGAAACTCAAGTAAGGAATAAATATATGTAGTGTGTAGTTCAGATATTTTTCGCTTAGATTTCGACGAAAAATTAGCAACGTTCGACAGCTTTCTCGTCCGTTTTCGATTGTGGTTCTTCGATTTGATTTTTCTCGCGATCTCTTTCTCGGTACACATTAACAACGTAGAAACGAGCGGCGAGCTGTTTATGACGCGTATAGTAGTCGGCGCACGACCGACTTTGTAGCTTTTACGACGTATATAGATATTCCTCGCAGTAAGCACCTACCTAAGTTGTGCGTGCAGTAAACTCGGACGGGTAGTTAAAAACCCACTTCGACGGGACTCGAAGCGCGAGACGCGTTGAAAACCATTGTCCTTGTCCAAGTCACGTTCGTCCTTGCAACTATCACGCGAAAACGCGGCAACGCAATGATGTACTTCTCACTCGAAAAAGTGTGCGAACGGACATTTCATTTCTTTTCTCTTTTTTGTAAGAAATTCAATCTTTTAATTTTATTAAATTTTTTCAACATGATATTTTTATCATTTTTTTGATATAAGAAAAAAAGGAATTTAATTAGGGATCTGAGAATACATCGTTATTTGTTAGACTAGCTTTTGAATTTTTAAAAATTAATATCTTTTTTAATATTTATGATATTATTCCATTTTATAAAATGAAAAATAAGTAATTTAATTTGAAGTTTTATTAGTAATAAAGCAAAAGTCATTCTATTTGAAACATTTAGATATCTTATTGTGAAGATGATTCGTTTTGAGAAAAAAAAAGTCTAAATTAATAATTTTAAACATTATACTGAAAGTGATTTCTAAATAATGAATATGACATTTATTGTAACATTAAAACAAAGCTGTCCGATCAAAATTCTGTGCAAAAGTTTGCAATATTAGACTTATAAATCTTCAATTTAAACATTCGAATCAAGTTCCTTTGAGCGGAAAAATATGGCGTACAATTTTCCGCGACGCAAAATCGCTTTATGTTTAATGCACGAGCTCTATACATCGTGTTAATCGCTTTTCAGAAACACATGCTTCTACGAACGATACTAATATTAGCGTGGTTACGAGCGTTACGCATTTTAGATGTGCCGTAATTAAATGACGAGACTTTTTCTCCCAATTGCGCGGCGATATATGTCGCATTTTAGACGTACGCTTACTTTTCGGACGATATTATTAGGCGTACATCCTCTCGACGTCGATGTCGGGAAATATTGGGACGTGCCACGAGGTTGCTGCAACGATTGATGGCATACGAGGGACAAGTGCGCGATTACGCGACCAGATTAATGGATAAGTATATTGGCCAAGTCGTGTGCCAGACCCGTATGCATTTATCATTACTCAGATATCGATCGGCATTTCCATTCGATTTCGCGTATCAAATATTTTATCGAGAGGCACCATCATACTTGAGAGATATTACGTGAAGAATTTATGGTGTCTCAATGGGATAAATCGTGATACCGTTTAACCTGATGCCTGGATAGAGGTTCAGTTTTTATTTAACAAAACGACTTCGTCGATTTGCATTGAAAAATTATTCATTATCGCTCTTTGGATAATTTGCTATTTATATGAGGACGAAAACAAATATGTATATTGCATCGGTAGATTAAACGGCGGCGAAGTATTCATGATTTATACATTGCAATCTATTTTTATTGTCTGGTATAATTGTGTATTAAATGATTTAATTTTAATTAACATTAGTTAATTTGGACGGTTGTGTTAAAAGATGTGAAAAAAATTCCAAATATTTAACTGTGTTTTTTACTGTCTATAAATACTTTGGTTTACATTTGTCGACGCAATGGAATGCTTATTTTTCTCGAAATTGGCGGAAATTCGTCATAAAGCAATCTATCGAGCCTACAGCAAATATGAATGATTATAAGTCTTTGAAAATACCTGCCACTTTGAACCTGTCAATATGCATATAGAGGGTGTCCTTGTGCACGAACCTTTAATTTTACGATGACGGATTATTGTGGAACTCAGCTCTCTTTTTTTCTGAATGTCGATCTTAATCCCGGGAATTGTAACGAGTTCGATTTTGCAACAAAGTGATCGTGAATTTGCAAGAAACGAAAAATTTTATGAGTCTCTTCAAGAAGAAAAAATGCCGGCATCACCTTTGTCTAGAGCTTTGTTTAAATCTTTGTTTAGATTCTTCCTTTCGGCGCACTAGTGATTAGATTAAAGAAAATGGTTACTGGCAACCGAAAGACCTCGATCGGTGCCATGTTTGTACACGTGTGCGCGGGAGACACTTCTTCCAATTATCGCTAGAAAATCCAATCTCTCGAAGGGTTGCGTTTATTTTGACCATCAACTCACACTTGGCAAACACGCCGAAACGGAAATGCACGACGCTTCCCGTTGAAAACGTTTCGTTATCGTCATATATATATATATATATATATATATATATATATATATATATATATAATTAAATAAATTTGGCATTTATTTTAAGTAAAATATTTTCCTTAGAAAAAAAATATTGATATATAGTTAAATAAATTTGGCATTTATTTTAAGTAAAATATTTTTCTTAGAAAAAAAGTATATATATTCTAAGAAAAATATCTTACTTAAAATAAATGCCAAATTCCTTATTAAGATTGATCATTAAAATTAGATGTACATAAAAGAGATGTTCTTCTTCGATTTTTAAAAAACGATAAATCCTAATAGATGTTTTATATCGTCTCCTCAGACGCGTGAATGAAAAGAAATTACAATTGTGCGCGCGCACTCACGTTTCTTCCTCTTTTTACGGTGACATAGCGTAATAATTCCGGGGGAAACTGGGGCGATCGACGGCGAGTCAGCTCTTTAAAACGGCTGCGACGAAAGGGCAGTTTGCCATCGCGGACCGTCCGTGTAAAAAGCACATATTATCCCGTAAGACGAGCAGACACGGATCTCCGTGTACCCATGACATGTGTTACGTGCGCGAGTGTGCGAGCTGTGCGTCGTGCATGCGTGGTGCGCGCAGGGCCGGGGATACGTAATTTTAGGCCTACCTATATATGTGTAATTTATTACGTGGCTCGGCGAGAGCATATGTCTCATTTGCATATAGCGTGATATAGAAAACGCGGCCCGCGACTTCCGACGGCGCGGGCAATATGCGAAAAATTTCAACAAAAGGGAGTCCGTCTGTATCGCCGGGGAACTCGCGACTCCCTCCGCCTTCTCTCTTTCATCATCATCTTCTTCTTCTCCTTCTTCTTCGAGAGGAAGTAGCGACCGTCAATACTGTGCTCGAAAGTTGCACAATTTACGAAAGCGTCCCAGTGCCCCATCATCGGTGCATAGCCGGTACAATAAACAGGCGTGTTTACTGCCAAGGCTCACGAAGACGACGGCGGGTCTCAGACCAGCAATTTATGAAAACAAAAAATAAATCTGTCCTTTTTTTTCTTTCCAAATAGCCCGACGATTTATTTTCTCAAACAGAATTTTTAACGAAAATGTAGATTCGACGGTTTGTTTTATAATTGTATAATATAATTGTAAAGCGTTTTTGTTATTGTTACGTTTATTATACTTGTCGAGAGACGATGAGAGCATTTCAGAAAATTGGAGATGAGTCAGTGTGTGCCAAACATTGCAGATCCGCATTTATTCCGTTCTATTTACGTTAACTTTGCATTACTAACAAGGTGAATTAATCTTGAAACATTATCATAGGATGTATAAGTCGGTTATTTTCTAATGACAGACTATACGCTGATAGAATCATGTCCTAATTATGTTTTTTCACGGAACGTCTCGTCTGGAAAGCGTTTTAACTGACCATTAACACACGAAACAAGAAAACCGTGTAAAATCATCAAGATTCTTAGAAATTAACTCGCAATGTTGATTGCTACATTTCGATGTAACTGATTGGCTAACCGACTGTTGGCGGCTGCGAAAGCTGCAGGCAAATAAGTGTACAAAAAGATAATGCTCCGTTACTCCAGAAACACTCATTTGCCGTAATCACCTCTTATCCAAAATTTCCAAATTTTTCAATTTTACTAGACAGAAGTTTAGTAAAAAAAATTTATATTTTCTTATTATAATTTATACTATAAATTTTTAATATAGATTTTCTTTGAAAATGAGATGTTCTATTTTTCAGAGAGAGAATGCGTTAATTTATTTTTTAAAACTAATATATTCCAACATTTTATGAAAGAAATTCCTTTATATAAAATAATAATCTTTCTCTCGAAATCATAATTAAACGAATAAATTATTCGAGAAAAATATTTTTCTTTCCTTTTCGAAAAATAATTTTCGAGATCCAAGCTAAAGACATTTATTTTTGACGTTACTTGTGTGTATTTTATTTTTGTTTTTTTTTTTTCACTTTCTTTTTAATGCGCGCCTGGAACGTTCACCAGGTCGCAGGACTCATCTTTGTACTCCGAACATACTACGAGGTCCTAAAAAGTTTCCCGATATATCCTCTCTTCTTACGTTATATATTCGTCTATTCCAAGTTGCGCGATAAAATAAGCTGTTCACACGACGTCGGACCCGGATAGCTGGCCTCCGTGGACCTGCAACGCGTTGCGGTCTCCCGGAATTACAAATGATATCGAATCGAATCGCTCGTAATATTATTCGATACGTGTTCCATTACCTGACCGGGGCCCCGAGAGATTCAAATTAGATTACCGGCAGGTCAGAGACGCTCGCATTCATATATTTCCTACACACAGGCGCACACGCATGAGGAAGGGGGGGAGGGAGGGGGACAGCCCTACGGAGGTGCCCTACGGAAGGAACGATGAATGCTGCCGATCGCTAGGGGAGGGGCCTCGCGGCGGGAACGACGGAGACCCCGTATAGTCGCGGATTCCCTCAGGTTCCCTACAATACGGTAGCCTCACGTATTCGCAATTTACTTCTGATTATTATGCTCTCTATACTTACGCGGCATTCTTATTTCTCCCCCTCTCCCTCGCCCCCTTTTCTCTCCTGCCGACTCCGTAACTTGATCCGATGCCTGTGATGCCCCGAATGAGAATCGCGGTAGGGCGCATCGATTTACGGGATTCGATCGTTGCAATCTCGACGCTCGGCCCGCTGGCGGACCCTGCGGCTCGCTTTTTGAGCGATTTTTTGGTAGCGAGTATTTGCCATTTGGCCGTGATTCTCGTACCGTTAGAATTAGAATAAAATTGATTTAGAAATAGACAGACATTCGTTGAATATAATCCCCACGAGCTCGATGTCGTACCCTCTGACAAGCCTCGTAGCTTGTTTCTCCAACGATTATTTAGTTACAATGTGAATGCCGATAATTGCTACTTTGATTACTTGATAATTGATTTTCATATTACAAGAGTTAAGGATAAAATTGATTATAATAAGATACACAATTTTATTTACATAATTTAATCATTCGAATCTTATCTCTCGATAAATCTTGTTTTTTAAATCTCTTAGTAATATGAATAAATAATTGTTAACAAATCGTTTTTATTTCCTTTATGACAGCTAAACAGATGTTTTCGAGACTTTGCATCACTTTTATCATTAAAGCAATATTAATAATAAATCTAAATTTTTATTATCGTAAAAAATTTTATCTTCATATTTTTCTCTAGACTAGACAACGATTTCTTTGAAATAATTCTTATTTATTCACAGATATTGTTTTCTCTTAAGATTTTATTCAGATTTCATAGTGTTCTTATAATAGGCAATATTTGTAAGAATTAAGAATTAAAAACAATTTATAAGAATAAAGAAAATAGTGATATATAAATGAATATAATGAATAAAATGAATGTCGATGCATACAACTGGCTGTAGCAACAAAAAATTTAATATAAAATAATAGCTTGTACTGTATGTTTCCTTAGATTTCTTATATCGATATCAGTTGGAAATCCTTGAAGTAACGATCGGTAATCGATTGATTAATAAATGAATATTAATAATAAATGAATTATATGCTAAGAAACGGAAAAGTACGTAACTATTTATATATATTTTGCATTGCAAATTATTCAATCGAATAACTTATCGATATTATTTGTCTAGAGAATGCACTACGCAAAGTATCGCGAATACACAATTACAAAATATTTCCGGTCACATCGCGCTTGTAAACCGTTATTATTACTGACGTTATGAAGGTGTATCACGCGTCGCAAAATTCTCGAGCAGAACGGAAGAGACGGCTGTTCCCCGTAATAATCTCTCATATGTCGCTTCAGGACATCGCAGATGCGTGATCCACGAGCGAGGAATCAATAGAAAGTTAAAGATCGTCATAACGCGTGGATTCAAGTCTTTAACCGTGATCTCGACTGACATTTATTGCCCGACATTTCCGTCATGTGAAAACTCGAAGAAAACAGTGGAAGAGAAATATCTGTATATCTGTATGCCTGTCACTATTATTGGAATGTACACAGACCAATAATGCGCTTTTTGACCCGCGAATAATAATATAATCTGCACGCCAAATCGACATGCATTATGCATTAACGATAATTAATTATGCTCACGCGTCGTAATGTTACATAAACAAGTGTAATTTATGCACTTAAGTGATCGTAATTCAAGCTCGATGCTAAAAATTTCAAAAAGACTAAAATTCAAGACTTTAGAAATTAATTGAAGCAATAAATTATTTGAAAACTCCTCAAAGAGTTGCGATTAACGAATTACCTCAATCTAGAATAATGTCAAATAGAATATTAAATGTAATATCGAAAGTAATTTATTATCATTCAAAAATATAATGTATACACGTATATTAGAATCTAATATACATGTACAAAATTGTAGCTATTATCTGTAATTTAATTACGTTAAATTATATATTTAATGTTGAACATCATGTTTTTGCTATATTTTGTCGTTTTGATCATGCATTCATGTATTCTTTACAACTTTTTTTTTGCCTTCATTTACATAAAATTTGATTAATATTCATTGATTATAGCTCATCAATGTTGAAAGATTAGTATTACGTCGAGTATGTGTGATTCGCGCGATTAATCCGTCACTTAGGATGCTGCATACATACAGACCTGACAGAGTTGCAGGATCTAAGGATTCGAGCAAACTCGGATTAACATTTTGCTGACTCGTATTTTTGGCACCTGCCACACCTAACGCGCCACGAAATTTGAAACGTTCCGTATGTGTCGGGCCGTAGGGGGCTGTAAAAGAGTAAAATAAAGCGCCGCCTTTGAAAGGATTGAGCGCGGGCAACGCTTCCTGACTCTCGAGCGGAACATCAATCAAAATTAAAGCCCGTATTCATCGCCGATATTTAAGCTCGCCAATTACAAACGATAGATTCTACGAACGACCGCGTTTCTGCGCACGTATCTCATCTGTTAAAACGTAAGCATGATATAACGATAAAATTTTAAGCAATCTAAAATTGCATAGTCGAATATTCAAAGTGTGAGGCCCGATATGCATTTCTTCTTAATGCGGTGCTGATTATATCGCAACGTTAATCCCTTATGCAAGAGATTGGAGTTTCAGTAATTACCGTAAACGTATGAGTCGCATGTCGCAATTAAAGTATCATACGGGAACACAAATGTGAAAAATGATATTGTACGAATTTCTTTCGAAAACTGTTCGCTACTTTCGGTGAATAAACTTGCCGTCGCTACTGGAATCGTTAAGTCTCATTGTATGTTCGGAGTAAAATATTTACGCAATGTAAATATATATACAAATATATAATATATTAAAATATGTGTATTAAAAATTATATATATTTTTTAAAGCACGGAAATTATTTAAAGATAAAATCAATGAGTAAAATAAATAAGTATCATTCATCATGTGCGCGATTTCTTATTCAAAATAAAACATTTCTTGCGTGAAACTTATTTTGATTACCAGTGCGATAATTACATAGTTTACAAATAATTTTACATTTATTATTAACGATAAATAATTGACCAACTATTTTTGTTAAAGATGTATAAAATTGAAGTTTGAAATATTTCTTTTTAAGAATTATTTATCGCATATATCATAAAATTATGTTATATATATACGAAAGAGAATATAATGTTCTGATTAAACTACTTAATTATATTAGACTGTTTAAATAAATTGATTTATAGAAAGTATTAATAATCGAACAAATGCAATATTTATAAATCATATCAGAACTTTCATTGAGAATTTTATTTAAATAAGATCTATTATAGGTCTTATATAAGTAAGATTTTCACACTCTCTGATGAGATATTCAGATATCTATATATCAATCATTAATAATTATCTGCGTTGATAATCAATCTCATGTAAACTTTCTCCCAAAATTATCTCTATGAATAAGCGAGAAAATAATAGTATTTCCAAAACACGCGTAAAATTCAATCACAAGCAAGTCTGTGGTAAATTTATGAAGGATATTGAAAATTGTTGAGCGCTCACCCTGACTGTGCTCGCCCGCGTCGAAGGTCTTGCTAGTCATCTGGAAGAGCGCATCCAAGGGACTGCCCTGTCCTGTGGTTCTCTTGCCGTTTTGGCCGGTGTGCGAGCCATGCTGCTGCGGCGTTTTCCTCTTGAACTGCTGATGCTGCTGCTGTTGCGGCTGCTGGAGCGCCGGATGATGCAGACCGGGATGAATGGCCGCGTGATGAAGCGCGGCGTGATGATGGTGATGATGGGCGAGCGGGTCCGGGCTACCGGAATCCGACACCGAGCTCCTTCCGGACGACGAGGAGCTGCTGAGAGGCGGCTCGCTAATGGAGCCGGACATGGACGCGAGTGACATACCCATCAGCGAGAGATCCCGAGGTCCGGCCGCGTGAGCCGGATGACTACTGTGATGATGGTGGTGCAGATGGTGTTGGTGATGTTGATGCTGCTGCAGATGATGACGGTGCTGATGGCTGAGGCCCGAGTCCACCGTGTCCCAGGGACGGACAATCTTCGCTTTTGGCCGATGCGACAAGATGTCGAGGATACTGAAAGACTTGACCCCGCGATCGTTCGACTCTCGTTCTCTCTCGTCCTCCTCGTCCGAGTGCTGCACCTGTACCATCTTCAGACGTTTCAACGGCTTGAAATAATCATCGGTCGTTCCGGCGGTTGTCGCACCGTTGCTACCAGTCCTGCTGTCTACCTCTTCTTCTTCTTCCTCGTCTTCTTCGTCGTCTCTGAGCGTTGTAACCGAGTCGCCGCTCTCGCGAGTCCTGCTACTTGTTCGCCCGTTCGACATCCTGTACTCTCCGTTGCGAGAATAATCTCTCTCCTCGTCCTCCGTCATCGAATCTCGCACGTACGTTCTTCGGGGACTCAGACGGTCGACGTAGTCCTCCCTGGAGGAAGCCAGCTCGTCCTCCGTGTTAGGCGTCACGACCACCAGCGGCAGCGGGCTAGGACAGCCCACGGAGATCTCGTCCTCGTCGTCCTGGACGTCTCCTCGACCTGGCGAGCTTCTGCACGACGTCCGTCGGTGCGTCGGCGAGCCGCTCATGCAGCCGGGCGTTGCTGCGCTGGAAGATACCGTCGTCGACGGCGACATCGTGTACGATTCCGTCATCTCCGTGGTACACATGCCTCGCGGATGGAGCAGAGATAGCTAACTTATAAATCGCTCGAGACACTCGCCTGTCTGGCTCTTGGCAGTCAGTCGAGGTCGCGACAGGTTTAAACTCCTCAAACACTATGCATTCTTTCAACGCGCACTTTTGTCTTGGGAAACTGTTCACGAGATTGCCGCACAGTATCGAGTCTCATTCACTGATCTAACATGTCCGAACCTCGGAGGATCTTGATAAGGGAGCACGAAATCTACCGACACCGTTGCTATCGACAATCCGTCAATACTGCACTCGTATTCTCCGTCATTGCGCTTAATCCAGCACACGAGTCTCATCATCAGCATCCGAGTCTCATATCTCTCGCCGAATCATTTTCCTCGAGATCAGTGATTCCCGTCAAGTGTCAGACATCGGCTCGCGTTCACCCTCTTCATTCTAGCGCACTATCACCGTTGTCCCTTCTGAACCAAACACCAGAATACCATACGAGAACTTCATAGCGCGAGCGAGCTTCGAGGCAATTTTCACGACAACCTGTTCGTGGGAGTAGACGCTCGACGATAGAAGGATGTCAGTCCTCTTCCCGTTTGCTATCCTCACTGAACACGAGCACACAGCGCGACGCGTCCCGATGCCGAGCGCGTTGCCAGGATAGATCCCGCTGCGAGCGAGATACGCGCGCGAAACGTCAATACGTCGGCGTTTCTAACGAGTTTCGGAGCTAAGGAGGCAGCCGGGGTGCCTCCTCTCTCAGGCCAGTCGAAGCCGGTGACGCGAAATGGTACGGTGGACGGGGATCCCCCGGCGCCGGCGTTGGGCAGGCGCTTTTCTCACAACCGGTTCAGCGCACGCGTAGAAGGGCGGTGGAATCGCTCCGACTCAGCCGCACATTTCGAAGCCGCTGCTACGGCACCGGGTACCACCTCCGTTGTAGAGACTTGCCCCTTTGGCGGACCCAGAGGCCGAGCCAGATCCAACCCCGCCTATGATGCCTAACGTAGCGAGCACGGCAAAATGACGCCGCTACGGGATGGAATTTTTACGAGACGTACTTAACGTCCCGCAGCGCAACGGTGCGACCGTCCTTCCTTCCTCATCGTCCTGGTCTCTCTCTTTCTCTCTCTCTCTCCTCTCTACCTTTCGACTCTACCCCCGGAGAGTAACTCCTCTCTCGCGCTCTCGTCTCTCCTTCTCTGCCACGTATCGCACGCGTTCTCTCGCTCGAATGACGTAGGACTGACCCTCCACGACGCGGAGGGCGACTAACGAGGGCCCACCGTGATTTCGTCCCACCCGGAGAGTACGGATTTCGGCCTCCGCCGCGAGCGAGCTTGGGAACGGATTATCGGACGAAAAGTCTAACGCGGCCGCTAACATCTAGATAGGAGATAAACGACTTTCGAGACAAAAGTATATTCGATAGGGCGCGATATGCTCGACACCGAGGAACCGGCGACTTGTCTGCTGCAGTATTATGCATTATGCATTATGCACAACGTCTCTATAATTTGCGTTTGTCACTTCCTCGATTGTTATTATTATATTTACGTCTTTCTTTTATTATTTATTATTATTTGAACGTAAAGAGTATAAAATGTGATATATAAAAATCGATCAAGAGAAAGAAGGGATATTTTCAATATCTTTTTTATTTCAAACGTACTTAGGGAATTAACACGAAAATCTTATCAAAATCTAATCAAAAATAACAATGTATTAAATATGATAGAGAAATTTCTTATAGTCGTTGTGATATATTGATTTTCAAAGATTTTAAAATCATTTATCAAAATAATTCAATCAAGCAATACTTTCAGCGAATTGAAAATAGTTGATCGAATTATAATCAAAATTGTCAGAGGGTATGGATTCACGGCTATCGATGATATCACGAAAGATTGGCCCGTAATAATAATAAAAAGAGTATTCCGACTATTACATATCATTATCTATAGCCCGATTTGAGACTCAATTTAGATGTAATTGCGGCAATCTTTTCGTCGACAACTAATAGTTAATATCCTAACATCTTATTCGATATTGTTCTTCCGTCGTAGATATTAAATTCTGCGAATTAAAGACTTTTGCGAATTTAAGACACGTGAAAAGCAAATTAATTACACGGTATTCTTTCTTAATTGTTTCAATTATCTCTCTTTTAATTATCTCTCTTTTAATTGATTTCGTTGCGAAATATATCTCTTAGATACTGGAACTCCAATTATTTTATACATGATATTAAAGTAACATTGTAACTTCTTTATTTAGACAAAAAATATTAATAGAATATTTATAAGAAGAAATGTGTTCTAGTAATTAACGAAATTTTAAATTATGAATGTATTGTTCATTGTGTGTGAACAAGAATAACTTTTTTAATTTTTTATAACATTTTTATAAATAATCAAAGTTTGAGAGAATAAAAATAAAACATATATATATATATATATATATATATATATATATATATATATATAATTTCCATCAAAACTATTCATCAAATTATTGCTTATTGTCGTGACGATCTTTTGTATGAATTGATGAATGAAAAACAAGTGTTTCCATTGAACAAACTCAACTTAAAGGGAGCATAGCGGAAGACTGTTGAATTCTGGAGAGCGTATGTCATTTTAGTTCTTTTTACGCGGTTTTTAACCGATGAAATCGCACCGGATGCATCCGACGGACCGTTGTATCTACTTTATATGTCATGTTTTATATATATTTTCAAGTTTTTCAACTTGCACCGACAATAAGAACTGAAAACGCGTTCTAAAAAATATAAAGTTAATTCTTTAATTTACTCCAATTTCAATAGATATTAATTGCATATTATATTTAAGGAAATATAACGCTCTATTGGATCTCATTCGCGTAAATTAATATTTTTTGTCCAAATTAGCGAGTGTTATTGAATTATTGCTAACATAAATAAATTATGTATTAGCAAAGAAATGTTAAATAAATTTAATAATTGTCGAAGTAAGAATTAATTGTCATTATTATGATAGAAAAGAAATAACGTAGGAAAAGTTGAATGAAAATTTGTTACTCGTCACATATTATATTCGCCGACATACAGGTATATAGACAGTTTATTTCTGCTATTTGTCTGCATATATAAATCGATATTATATATCGATTTCTGATGCAAATACGATGAATTTATATAACAACCGAGAAACACAATTCACTTTCACCCAGCGACGAGTCGCTTTCATGCCTTCGGAATTTCACAGAAGCGGATTTCGCGAGTCTATAATATGAACACCGATAATTGTAATAAATCGCGCTAAGCAATTTACCGCGCTTAGCGTACACGACGATAGTAAATTGTGCGCGATTGCATGCATAACGTGTAATCTAATCCTACCAACATCCTGCCTATCTAGATTGTCGCGGATTAATAATCATTATTTCATTGCAAGTAGCATAGACCTGAAAAATATACGCTTCGTAAATGTGACATGTGCGGAGGAACAATTGTTAGTAAAGACTTAGCATTGCGCAGAATTGATATGACTCTTTAATAGTATTTTTATACAAATTATTTGATAAATTGATGTAAACAAGAGAATTTGAGAAATAAATTTCATCCATGCAAGATAAATAGAATTTTTCATGTTTGAAACTGATATGACATATATTAAAAGAGGGGAGAGAAATATCAAACATCTTTTCCCTATATGTATACGTATATCGCACTATTTTATTTTTAGATTTTATTGGCAATTCTAAATCCTTTTTTGAAATAGATTTTATCGATAGAAAATGTTTAATTCTGAGAAATCATAGTTTATAAGATATTTTCGAAAAATAAATATATGCCGCGCAAAATAATATATTCATTTTTTCAAAACTTTTAACATTAAATATCTGAATAATTATACATATGATTGTAGAAGCTAGATTGAAGAATAGAGAAATTCTTCTAAAAGAAAAAATCTTGTTATACTTAAAGATATAAAAAATAAGACTTTACTTTCCGCAAACAAGCGTACTAATATCTTTTCAATCGTTTATGACACAAAAACGATTGATACTTTCTCTACGAAAAATCGATTTTGGATCGCATACTAAATCACTCATTTATTTCACAGACACTCTGTATTTAATATCTAATATACGACGTATTACACACATATACACGCGCATTAGCATCGCTTCGGCGATTAAATTAATTGTCGAGAAATATTTATTGAATCAATTAACCCCGGCGTGAAACTCGGCGGTGTCCGAGTACATTGATTGCGAGGAGCGCAAGCAATCTCTCATTCACCGAAATCGGTAAAATCTTTTTAGAGTCCCCTTAGGTTCAATTTAGCGGGCAAGAGCGGTGCCGACCGTTCTTCCCGGCCAGTTCGACCAACCGGACCGTCCGCAGCCCTTTTTCTTCCTCTTCTTCTGCGTCTTCGCTTCTTCTTCTCGGCCTTCCACGTCGGCTTTTCTATCCCGATACAAAGAGGCGCGAGCGAGCCTAATTATTATGATAGCTCGCCACCGGATTCTGTCGGTCCCTTTGATCTGCCGCCGTTTAGCATGATCCCCCGATATTTAGGTAGGCTCTGTTGTCCAGGAAGGCTTGGAGGGGGCACCCTCGTGCAGTAAAAGAGAAGAGATGGTGTGAGTGTATGTATACATGTGTGTGACCGAAGACGAGAGAAGCGAAAGGCAGAGAAGGATTTAGGGAAGGAATAATTGGTAGAACAGGGACGCGATAAACTATCCATCAATGAGGATTTTTTTCGAAAAATTTACGCTTCTCTCTCCCCCTGTCCTCCTCTCCTTTCCCTTTCTCGTCTCGCTTGATTGCTTCTATTCGCATCTAGCCGCATCAGTTTCGTCATTCTTGGGCCACACGCGAACACGGATTACATTAAGACATTTTTTACGAAGAGAGACCGGTTTTTGATTGATAATTCCTTTTTTTCACGCATCGTGTTCATTGAGACGCACTTTCGGGGCAGTAAAAAATAGCCCGTCTTTTATATCGAAACAAGATGACAAGTTTGAAATTTTTATTGAAATTGCATGCATGTGTACGTTATGTGATTTGCAATATCCGAAACAACGTATTTTTTTCTCTTTTTAAATAGATATGTGATTATTGTTCTTTTTAAGTTAATATTACATAAATGATATATTTAATATTATCTCTGTCTTCCTTTATTTATATCATATCCGTTTAAGATATTTTCACAATTTTGACAGCGATTTTAATAACTTTGAATTTTTTGCTCTCGCTTATAAAATTATTTATATTTTCAGAAAAAGTACGAAAATAGTAATTAAAATATTAAATCATAATCGTATTAACTTGCAAAATTGTATGTGTGTGATTGTATGTGCAATATGCAATTAACAAGGGCTCAACGCAGTCAGGAATTTTTTAAAACGCACGTGCGACTTGGCTTTTCTCGTAAAAATTCGTGACATTTGTCAGAATGTCAAGAGGTCATACGTTATTGAAATCGGGAGGCGAGTCTACCCACTTTTCAAACTAATTCTATCAGACTCGCTTGCGCAGATATTATACGATGTTTCGATGTATCTGTTTAGCAAATGTCAGATTAGTCGATGAAAATTTATTACGAGATGTGGATTTTTAAATGTGTGTTTAATTTTACGCACTGGCAACTTCAATATTTCCCACACTTTGCGTTGACAGAATAGATCAGTTATCTCTAAAAAATATATATTCAATATTGATGACAATTATCTATCACCCAATCTAACTCAATCGCGTTTCACATCATTTCCTATTTCTATAATAGGATATATCTATTTTCTCCCTCTCGGCCACACAGAAAGATCGATAAATAAAATAAACATCTTGTTCATTCTTATTTGTGTAAAGTGAATAATATTTTAGCTTCTTAAAATATTAGATGATAATTTTCTGTGAATGATGTGTGAATATTTTATAAGCACGATAATTAATGAAGAAGAAAACTAATATTTATCATTTATCAATCTTTAGTTAAAAATTGTTTCGTATATATTGCATTGAATAGTTTAGATATTCAGAAAAAGCAAATCTCAGTTTTTCGATGTCTCTTTTGAAAATTTCAAAGTAAATCTGAAAAATTTTCACGCAGTGTATACTTAGTTGAATGAGTCTTATATTTTGTTGAATGGGACTCTAATATGAGATAAGTAACATTCAAACAAGGACATTTAATATCAAATGCGATGTTAAATGCAGATACAATGAGGAGAATAGATAGATCCTATATAAATATAACCGCTAATTCGAGCTACCTGAAGTTTATTTGTTTTTGATGCATTTACATATAATGCAGACACAATTCTTTCATCTCCATAATACATTAAATTGAGTCAACGTTAATCCGAGACAGTCGCGATGCATCAAATGAAAGCGTTAACTGAACACCTTCGATGAATAAGTCCGAGAATAAGTTTTCGCCGCTATCATCGGTCCATCCCGTCGTCGCCATGTCTTTCATATTAAACCGCGATACGTGTATTTAGTCATAATTGACGAGAGTTCGGGACAGGTCACGAAGACGAAGAAGGCGCAGCGCGGTGCATGGGCAGGCTTCCCCATTCTTCGCAATTCGCGATATACCGTGTCACGGTGCGTGTGTGTTGCTCTCCCCCACTCGTTGCAGCCCATCACGTACCGTACCCAGGACGGCCGCCCATCGTTCGCCCATGCCCGCTGCTTTTGTACCCCTTCCACGAACACGGCAATTCTACTTTCCCTGTCGCACTCTCGGCTTCTCTCTCGGCGCGGCATGGTTCTGTTCTCTTGGAGCGGCACGTTTCTGTTCGAGCACCGCCTCATCTGCCAGCTGATTGGTCGAGCGGCCCTTTGACGTTCGTCCCGCGAATCGATTTATATCGCGGGGGATTTTTGCTCCCTCTCTTCTCGCGCCGCTGCCTTGCTTGCTCGCTTGCTTGCACCGGAGATACGATAAAGCACCGAAATTTTCACGCTCTCGCGTACGCGAGCTTTCCGCCCCTCCTGCGTTTCCTTGTACAAAACATTGAGCAAACGAAAACATCGTGGAAGGGAGAAAGGCGGATTGATCTATGTGATTCATTTTAGTAAAATATATCATTTTCCTTGTATTTTTAATTTTTACAGAGTCGGAAATTATATTTGTAATCTATTGTGCTGTGCCTTTTTTCAAATGTATAATTTGTTTTGCGATAATGACAGCAAAATAAATGTTAAGAATTTGTGTATTAAATATTATAATACCAAGGTTTTTAATTTTTTTTATTTATAATTAAATCGTATATATTTTTCTCTTTTTCATCTTCGAAAGAAATTAGAAACTAATTTAATAATTCTAAATACGTAAAAATAAATTTGTATCGCTTTTTGTAATTTACGATTTTAATTGTTATCGCTTATCGTGAACACGCGATTCACACTGTGAACTCACACTGTGAACTCACACTGTGAACTCACACTGTGAACTCACACTGTGAAATTCAACGAAATGGTTAAAAGCCGATCGTAAAGAAGAGAAGCTCTCCGTCTGTACAAATTTACTAGAAAATGAGGATCAAAGGCGCTAGTAAATGATTCTAGGTTTTCTGGCTGTCGAGGTAAATACCTGCAGATGACCAGCGGTCCTTGAACGGCCGAACAATACGGCTGAGTAGCCGCGACCAATCGAACAAACGACTCGGCTTTGTTAATCTTCGCGAAGGTGACGGAGTTCCAAAGCATCACTTATTAGGCACGCGACTCTCGTAGAACGAAGATGATTGCGGCACGACTGTGAATCGAATGGGAGACAATACATCGGTGTGATTATCCGATCAGTCCGCTCTCGTACAAAAGATTTACGCAAACTCGACGAAATGACGCTTTGCGTGAATTGTGGACAAGTAGCCCCTGTCGTATATTTTCTAGTCTCTTTTCTTTTGGAATACATGCTGTGCAGACTGGTGTACATTAAACTCTGACCAAGTATCATTCCGTAAAATGTCATGTCGATAATCTTTTGACTTTGTAATTTAACATGTTTGCTTAAGCATTAACGACGTGATAATTTTTTCTCTTCCCTATAATTTAAAATTTAAAATTTTGAATAAATTATTATCTTATTTATTCTGAAAAGATTGATATAATTTTTATTTTAACACATTGATTGTCATTAATATTATACATATGAATCGTTTGACAATAAAGATTTTCAAGAAAATCTTTTTGTAAATGTTTTTATGTTTCTATTAAATTAATTAATTTTATTTTTAACATAAATACACATAATTACAATCTTGATATTTTATGCAATTTCGAGTTTATTCTTTTTGCTTCAATATTAAATAATAGATAGTAGAGAATATTGGTTATTGAAAGGGCGAGCCTTTGAGTTTGAGTTCCTTACCGCTAGAAAAAAGCGAGGGAGAATGGAGGGGTTGTGTTTCATCGTCCGGAAATGATTCGATATAACCTAAGAACGTCTGATGGAAGAACAGCTAGGGTGGTGACAAATTGAATGTCGCCTTCGTCACAGATACTGCAAAATTTTATCGGTTAGTAACATAGGATCGATAAAAGCAGTCTTCCCGTTTACGAATTCAATCTTGAGATACGATATAAAGCTGGGTACCCGATATAAAATATGTTAAATGTAAACTCCCCCACGCAGATAAAATGTCATTTTCCGCTTGCGATATAAATAATTACATTTAACAAAAATTTATCTTTTGAAATTTTTTCAATTAAGAACCACTTTGATTTGATAAATATATGTATACTTATTTGTGTTAAAAGAGATCCAATTTATCAGAAGCATTTGAAAGAAATTTGCATAAAACTCTCTATCAACAAAAGCAGCGCATACGTATCGCTATAATTGTCAAAATTTATATTATAATTTTTCAGAATAAATTACATAAGCGAAGAATAATTTTCTATATCCAAGATTAAATATAATTTATTTATACCTTCTAGAAACAAAAAACTTTTCACTATCATTGCTAATTCGCGCGTGCAGATTAACAATCGTGAATATGTTGCCATCAATCTGACTATTCACAAAGCAATCAACGCTCTTTCACGTCTCCGAATCGGACGAGTCTATCGCAGCTTTTCTACGTTGATTTTCTCTGGTTTTTGTGTGCTTGTCGGACCGACCTGCGCGCGACAAATCGCTCGGGCTCGTGACATGTAAATCTCAAATCGACTTGTTACAAGATCGTGAATATCTATCCTCTTCTTATTTTTCAAAGACCGAGACTCGCTTCATCTGTCGACTCGATGAACGTTAGACACGCTTGCTACTTTGCCTACTTTATATCTTTGGGTGGGCTCGATGAGGATCCGTCCAACAGACGAACCGGGCTGCTCGCAAGCCGTCTTTTGCCTAGAAACATCGTGATGTACCGATGACGATGACGCTTCCTTCGACCCTCCGGAGGCGTTTATTTGCGAGCGTAACTCTGAGTCCGATCGATTCGCGATACTCCGACGACGAAGCGTTTCTCCATCCTGCCTTCCATGAATCTCGCCGCGATGTTTATGATTTCGCATACCGTGGCGTTTGCCATCTTGTCGCGATCGCGATAAACCTGTTACGTTCGATCCTGATGGCTGTTTTCGAAATTCTTGCCATTCTCGCAATTATTTTATCACACATCATAATAAATATATGTGAAATGCATGAATCTACAATCTCTTTGTCTATTTGCTCTTGATAAACAACGCGCCTTCTTTTATGACATTTAAACAATATAATGTTACCCTGTATAATTCTGATAACAACATTGAATTTTATATTTATTTTGCTCTAATAAATCTAATTGTAATGTTGCTCTTATAAATATAACTGTAGATGTTCGTAAAGATTCTATACACGACAGAAAATATTGAAGATAATCATTGTCCACTAAAATATCTGCTATAGAAATTGCTTGCGTTTCAGTTTCATAACTAGTTTGACTCTACGCTCGTAATGCATATCGAAAAAAAATACAAAAATTTATTATGCAAGAATGCAGGGACGTATTAACGTATATGATAATGTTCTCAACTAGGGCCATGCGCGAGAGCTTGGCTCTTTTAGGCAGTTATTGTCGAGGCGAGCATCCCTACATGGGGGGGCACAGGAAAGAGCAGGGGTGGAGGGGGATGATGCCCTTAAGGGTACATACACGCCCTTCGCGCGGCGGACCTGCCCTAAACTAGGCTGACAATAAGTCCCCGGAAGAGCGAGCGATCTGTCCCCTCGGCTCGGCGACCCTCCGGCAATAATTAGGCCCATTCAATGAGGAGATTTATGTAACTCACCGTGATGGAATATCTTATTTCGCTCGCGGTGAGAGAGAAGGAGCGGATACCGTTCGTGAGGAAGAGCTCGGCAAACCACAGCCAATAATTTATTTATCACATCTATACGACCGCACGACAGATCCGCCGGCCGGTAAGTCGTTCCAGGGTTCTCGGTGTGGCGGGTGATGTGCGGGGGTAATTCGTTCCCTCTCCGAGACGATCGAACTGTCTCGATTCGCTGAGAGCGGTTGCTTATGGCGTAGTACTTGAACTCGATTAAGTCAATCTTTTCGGGATCTTGATCGGACATGTACTCGATAAAAAATGCAAAAAGGGCGACCGCGTATACTCAATATTTTCAGCCTCGCAATTTACGATATATTTTTAAATTTTTATTCAGACCGACAGAGAGACTTTTATGAAAGTAGTAGATATAACGCGATTAAGTAGTAGATATAAACATGCAATTTTCTAGTCCGATGTCTAAAAGCAGCTTCCGAAGCGAGAAGAAAATGACGCGGAAGGATCGAGTTTGTCGGTCCAGTCAGATCGCAGCTTGTCCCGGATCGCATAATCGGCGATGGTAAAATTAATTAAATGTTGCGGCGGAAGGAGCTGTCACGCTCTCGACGTAAGTTCCTGATATAAGAGGGACTCGCACCGGCGAGCGGCTGGTCTCTAAAAAAATATTTATCGCCCGTCTTTACGAGCATCCTCCGTTGAAAGGGTAATTTCGCATATCCTATGCGTCTCGGGATCGATTAGCGAGATCGCCATACGCGTCGCCATGCTGGCTCGGTTGCAACTGCCTTGTCTGAAAATGCGCCGGTAACCGCGACAGGAAATACATAAGGAATTTATGACGTCGTATGGCGACCGTGCATCGAGCGCGCGGTGAACCGCGGTTGGTATCGAAAAGCACTTCGCAGAGCCGTTCGAAGCCTCAGGCGTATCGTTGTTTCGAGCCGGCATACTTTCCGTAATATATATGGGAAAGGTACTTTCATCAATCGTTTGTTCGATTTCAAATCCCTTCAGGATTAGAACGCTATTGTCAATATGCGCGCCTTGATATGTCTCAATCACCTATACATTCTATCGCATATACCTCAATATGTACCTCAATACATCGATTTCAATATATCAATTCTTTTAATAACAATGTCAAAATATATTTCGAATTACAAGCGAATCAGAAAAGTCTTTTATAAAAATATAAAAATTTTAGTTAATTTATTTTATTGCAATTGATGTAAGACTTAATGACTTAATGATGTTATATTATACTATATTGTTAGAGAATAAGTAGCAAAATTCAAGTTTTTTCTAAGAAAATGTCCATTTAAAAATATAATACTTGAAAAAAATTCTGATTATTCTTAGCAATCTTTTCGAGATATTAATATATTTTTAGGAAAACAATATTCAATATTTTAAAGATTATTTAAAAATCAGAGCTTTGTTTTCCGAAGCGTTAAAAGTTAATGTTGTTGACGGTTTTAGTGATTATGCATCGTTAAACGTTTATCGTCTTGCAACGAGAATGCTATTTTACGCATCGGCCATATTTGTTATTTAAAATCATAGCGATAGTGTCATGGTTTAGAATCGAACAAACGACTGCCATCGTGCATACGCTTTGCGGGGTCAGCCGATAAGAAACTTTTAGAGCTGCTTCAAAGTGCTTCGTGAGTCTATTTTTGCTTAGCATAATGCCAGGTGAAGTAGGGTTTATTACAGCCTATTCGAATCGCCTATTGCTATTGTCATTCCCGTGCATGTCGAAAACACTAACCTCGATAACGTCTCGCACGCACGCTTAGAACGGTCCTCGACCTTCGAACTTGAATTTAATTGCTGCACCTTGCTGACTGTACGATAAAAAGTTGTTTGGGAAATTCCATATGGAGTCTTGAAAAAATCCTAAGACTTCAACAATTCGAGCTTTATATAAGTTTCCCTCATATTGAGAGTGAAAAATAGAGATAAAGCGTTATTTTTGTATCTTAAATAATTATACAAATAATTCTCACAAATTTAGAAAAATTAACTTATAATTTATATAATTTTAAATATCTAATTTTAATAGAAAAGGTGTTAAATTATATGAATTTTTTTAAAATAAATTTTTCCATTTTTCGTAGTCCTCTAAAATTCCACCGCACGAGATCATTCTAGCGGTCGGGCTAGCTTCACGGTGGTTACAAAACATCTCGCCGATGTCGTTTCACACAAAAGCGCGGCACGGTTCTAGCAGTCAATTCGAGTACCATTTAGGCTCCATTTAACTCGAATCAGTTTCACTAACCATCTTCCCCCAATCTCGGCCCGGAGGGGAAAAAATCGAGGGTTCCCCGCGGCCATTCAAGAGCCGAGCGACGTTGTGGATTTTCGTGAAACGTCAAACTGGTGGCCCGCGTGCGCGCGGGGAAATAAAAGTGATCTCTATGAAGAGCAGCTTGTCAGTTCCATCAATTTTCCGTCCCCGCTCGCGCCTACCTCGCCCCGTGTCGTGTGATTTGACACACCTCGCACGGGGCCCCGGCTGTCCGTTTGATCGTAATGACATTCGGGACCGCGCCCACCCTGGCGCGTCGTGTGACCTCTTAAAACTCGACCAGGGATGAAGGACCCCGCACGGATTCGTCACGCCCGTAGAGTGCGATTCGTCGTTGGACGTGTCTGAATAGTCGCTGATGACTTGATACTCGGCATACGAATGGCATGGAAGCCGGAACGGCGAGCTGTTGTGGCGCCGCATCGCGCTGCTTTATATATTTTTTTTTTTATAGAAATGCTCCAGTTAGAGCCTGGAATTCTCAGTTGAAAATTAATATAAAAATTCTGGTTTTTTTTTATTATAAGAAGTCAGTCCGAAGTTAATTAGTTATCTGCGATAACAAATAATTTAATAATCGAATAAAAATTAAGAAATCGCAATTATTATTATTTTGTTGAAATAGCTGCGAAGCTCTAAATTGTTCGCACATAAATTAAAACCTTCGATGTGTTTTTAAAGCGCAGTTTTAATTTTTTTATGGTCGGTCATTGCCTCACAAATACATTAATATGATACTGATTAATCAAAGCTTACTTTGAATATCAAGTAGCTATGAATTAATACACTTGCGATTTTATAATTAAAAAATTTTGCAGACCTTCTACAGATTTTTTCAGAAGAAGAAGTCTTGTGAAAAAGTATTTAAAAAACACCAATTTAAAAATAACTATGTCTGTATATCAAAAGTTACATAATAAACATAATAAAATTTGTTTAAAATCAAATTGCTTTCGTTTAAAATAATTAAAAATTAAGAAACTATTATGTGTAAAAAATAAAAAGATTAAGACAAGAAATAAAAAATAATTCCAAAGTTTTAAACTGGAATTTAGAAAATGATTTTTGAGAATTAATTAAAAAAAAGTGTCTTTACTATCAATTTTAAATAAATGCATTTTTTTTAAGAATATAATGATATGATTTTTTTGCGATGCAATATATTGACAGGAATAAGTGGTAATATAAATTCAGGTAAAAACTTCTTTTCTCTCCCTTCCTATCCTTTTCCAATCATGCAAAAGATCATCAAAAGGGATAGAAGATAAAGAGAAAAAGCACACGAGATAAAAGATTCTTAAAAATATGTTAATCACGCACCCCGTTGGTAGACGAAATTTGCGTAATCCCGCGTGCGTTTCCGCTGCCACGCGGCGCGGCTCGGCGCGCCAAAAAGGTATTACACACTTTAGTGGTACAGAACGTAAAGTAAGTATATAAAGCAATTCGTGTGTGGCCCGGAGATGGCCGGTTCTTCACCTCGCGAACGAGAAGTCGGTTCCCTTTGATGTTGCGCCTACCCGCGCCTGGGTGGGAGTCACTTCTCTACCGTCTTCGGCTTCACCCGTTCCCCCTTCACCGAGCGAGCCCCCTCGCCGTGCAAGCTTCGTCCTCTCTTGCCCTCTCCTGCGCTACAGGGACCGGACCCTTTTTCCCCTCCCCCCGTTCCCCGCGCGATACATTTTCTCCATCGGCCATTTTACCAATTACCAAGGGCGTATCTTGTACGAAAATTGATGAAACTGAACCCTCTAATATCGTATTCGAGACTTTTTCAATTCGCAGTTCACAATCAATGATCGCCCGAAACAAGATTTAAGCTTCGGGACTCTTCACACAATGTTGAGGAATCCCGCTAAATCATTTTGTTGAAAAGAACATATGTCATTTTTTTTTCTTAAATTATATATTACGCAGAATAAAAAGATTTCCTTTGACACTTTTTCGTTTCGTTATATCCTCGCATCGGGTCCCTCGAGGATTATTAGCTTCGGGCCCCGAAAAGTCACCACTATCCGCCCATTCTGCGAATTATGCATGCAAGTTGAATCGACGATCGTCGCTAATTATGATAATAATAATTGCGCTAATAATACCCTCGATGCGATGCGAAAGAGAGAGGTAATTAATCGGAGAGATAATATCGTGACCACTATAGTTCACGAGCGCGAGAAATGGCGACGATAGCGAATCGTGAAAAGAGGCACTCCGTCAATTGCAGCGCGTTATCGTAGCTAGCATCGCGTTAAACAGTTCGGGCGGTAAGCGTAACGAGTTAATAACTCCTATTAGAAAGTACGCAAGTATTAGCTGCAAATATATTAATAATTGCTACAGTGAAGTTTAATAGCTTTCGATAATCCGCGAAGCTGTTACAAATTGCTAAAGCGTTATCATACGCAGCGCGGCTCTTTCAGAATGTCTAACAATCTATTTCAAGACAGTCATCTCTCCATACATTTGCTCATTATCATATATATATATTCATTTACATTGCACTGGACAATTATCACTTAAGCTTTATTAATTGATTTATTTACGTAATATTTAAATTTAAATTCTATTTTAATTCATACGTAACTAATAATGTATGTGACAGACTCATTTTCCTTATGAATATTAAATAGAAATAATATTTAAAGAGAGAAATTGATTTAATCTAACATTGGTTAATCATAGTTCATTCGAGCCTTTAATCAATTAACCAATGTTGATAAAATCTCGTTCTTAAGAAAGATTATAGTGTGTATGCGATTGAATGCAACTTGCGAATTACGAAAAGAGAAGATTGTTTCGATATCGAAAGCCGTGATTTTATCCTTTCGAAATTTCATCTTTTTCCTTTAAAAAAAAAAGGAAAAAAAAAACAATCGAATGATTGTTAATTATTTATTCGCGGGATATTATTTATCCGAGTTATCGTTGTGTACTCGGATCGAATGGAGGATCTCGCGCAGCGATTACTTTTCTGAACCATCGCGCACACATGGAAATTCGATTAACGATCGAGGCGAACGCGTCGTCATAAATCATCCGTACCGTTATTATACAGGCGCGACGCGAAATCAAAAGTTATCTACGAATTAATTAGCGCGCTCGCGCGTATGTTAACGAAGCGTGTCAGCGTTTGTCTATCGTGCAACGCAACGTCGTGGCCTCGCGTTGCAGCGTGCGAAGTGCACGTGCATCGTCACACGGTTTAACACGAGATGCGAGATACCGTATGTAAAGGAACGTTACAATCGGAATTCCAGCGTAACGTGAAATTAAGAATTACACAAGCAATTACCCCGCTCGCTCAAGGCGACGGTGTATCATCTTCCAATTATTACTCGCACGATATTTACCGTCGACGCGATTTCTGGGAAATGGAAGTTTGTCACTTGTCACTACATCATCTTGAATTATATGGAAAAGAAAATACAATTTCAAGCTCATGAATCAGGGAAACAAGACTGATAACAAGACTCGCATACGCATTTTCTTCTTCATACATGAGCTGAAAAATGAACAGTTTGTAGAGATATTTAAAGATGTTAAATAAAATCTTATCTATTCATTTATAAGGTACATATATGGTGATAATTTATGTAAATTTATTATAAATTATTCAATACCATACATATACATGTATGTCACATTATGGAAAAGTGCGAATATGATTCGTACGCGCGATGAATGTCATATTAGTGACAGCGGAATGACTTTGATGGAATATTAATATTATTATAAAATAATATTATTATAAATACAATATTATTATAATATTGTATTTATATTACAATATAATTATAAATACAATATTATTATAAATAAATTATAAAATTATTTGCACAATGCGACACGACGTTAGACAGAGCATTCTATGTTAGTATTTTTAGTCTATCGATAATTTTTTTTTGCATGATCATACACAGAAGCCACGAGAGCTAAGTTCTGCTAGAAAGAAAAGTCACGATCGATATATTATTCGGTTTGTAATCGAAATATTTCCAAGTGTATCAAGTTTTGTGGCGGTGATGCAAATTTCTGTCGCTGCAGGCCAGCACAAGCGAAATCGCGGAGGAAACAAAACAGCTGCATAACAGCTGCGTTTTTCTCAGCACTTTCATTTCTACTTCACGATTAATTATAACATAGTAATATCGAGCATGTATTGCTGTAGTTATTTATATACAAAGCTGCGTTTTCTCCTGTGGAGAGCACAAAAAAAACACCACCGTGCATTCGAGACAGGATTTGTGTGCATCGTCGTTCAACAGCAATAAACGATAGAAAATATAGAAATATAGGAAGAAATATTAAAATATAGAAATATTAAAAAAGTAAACGGATAAAAATAAAAATGGCAAGCTAATGATCTGCTAGTTTGAGAAGTATTTAAAAAATGCTCGATTAATCAAGCGTTCGTGGGTAGTCGAATTGAGAAATCGGTAAAAAGTCGATTAGCTCGCGGCGCCCGAGAGGCGCACGGAACCGCGAAAAAATCCGCGAAAAGACTAATTTACGCGCGGCTTCCTCGTGTGTGATGTCGGGGCCACGGGTGTAATTAAAACGATCAAACAGTCTTGATCCGGCCCGGCAATTCCGCGCGGATGGGACGATGCGCGGGCGATTCGAGGCAATCAACGAAATACCGTAATGTCTCGCTCCCTCAATCCATCCCCCTCCCTTTTTTCCCTCATCCCACCGTTCCTCTTCATTATGGCGCCCGCTACCCCGCATGTAAATTGTCCGCCGCGTTTCCAGGAGCAGGTATAATATCATTTTAATGACGAAAAAGCGCCGCGTCGACGGCAATTAATCTGGCGAAAAAATCGGGGAAGCCCATAGCGCTCACGTTGCGCCGTCGATTACGACGTTCCTTTTCTCCTTTCGTCGGTCTTCCTTTATATCTCGTCATCGTCTTTTTTCCACTCTGCCATTGGTGGAGCGACATGTCGATCATGCTTTAAAGGTACGATATTGGGAAATTTAGAGCGATCATATATAAAAAATTGTATCTCCACACGAAGATATGTGTGACATAGTGTTATTTTATTTATAATGCAATTATATGTAAACTGCATTAATAAAGATATACAAATATAATTTTTATCTCATAAGAAAAAAAATAATGTATAATTATATAATTATATTATGTATACGAGTATAATTTACATGGATAAAAATAATTTCATATAATATTCTTCTATATAACATGTATGTATAGCTTTATTTTTAGTTTGATATTATTTCTCATTGAATATTCCCCCAAAATAATCGTAGAAGAAAGGAGGGGAAGAAATTGGCGTTCAAATAACTCCTCTTGTTCATGTCAGAAACGAATTCCGACGATGCAGATGAGTTCTAATGGTAATCATCAACACCCCGACTCTTTCGATTTACCGAAGCATTACCTCGAGAGCTGCAATTTTCCCGCGAGTGACTCCGACCACGCGGCGATTCTATTTGCACTTCAAATTTTACTGGGTACCGTCACGATAGAGCAGGTCAATCGTGTTTAACCATCCAATTTTGTGGGAATCCTGCCGTTATGACAAAGTTGCTTTGATCACGTATACCTTTCGACGAAGCATTTACTCATCGCGATACTGAGAATGTCTGGATTGAAAAGATATTGAGGTGCGAATTTAATATTTGTATAGTTTCTCGATGAATAAAATATTTTCCGTAAAAATTCTTTTATCGGGTTTCAAAATATTTGTAATAAATATATGTTGGAAAATATATACTTGAGACTGCATGAGAGAAAAATATTGAGGTCTTGGCCTTATCAAGAAAAGAAATTTTTTTAAATATTGAGGTCTTGGCCTTATCAAGAAAAGAAATTTTTTAAATATTCTCGCTATTTATATGTAGTTATCAAATTATTTAATATTAAAAATAATTGACCGTCTTGTATTAGACTCATTTATATTTAATTAAAAAAATGCATTCTACCATTGAACGTGTCAAAGTACCAAGTAGATAACTGTATAGGTAAAGATAAATTATGACGCGCTATCAAGATAAAATTTCTAATTATTTTTAGAATAAAACATGCAAGCATAAATCTCAACGATCGCTATCGCTGATAGTTTCTCGTTTCGGCAAAAGAAAGCACCCGATGATTTATGTGAAACGGCGCATTTCGCGGAGGCCGCATCGACGGCAATCTTAATCTTATGAAAGACCGGAGCTGCTTTGAGCGGCCATAAATACGAATTCTAATACACGACGATAACGTGCAATTACGTCGCATTGAAATCGAGATATCGAAGGAGAAAGTCGTCGCGAAATAATACGCTTGAGGATGCGCGCATAATGCGCGAAATGCTTCTAAACATAATCGTGATGTATCGCATCGTGGTATCCAAATTTTATCGGAACGAATTTACAGTTGAATTTTTAATTAAAAACTTGGTAAACTGTGTAATTCAGTGCCACACGTGACGCAACGTTACTAAGTTTTTCTTCTGAATTTTATCTGAAGAACTTATGAGAAGCTAAAATTATTTGTCTGTGCCTTTAGAAGATTAATTTATATTCATATATTGATTTATAAGGGAAATTAGAGAGGAAGAGAGAATTATTATCGTTTATAACATGTGTTTAAGCCGCAGTAGCAACGCCATAAACGGCATATTGATTTTGTCCTTATAATATATGTATTTTGCTCGAGAAGCGAATTCTCTTGCCGCCATAACATATCTCGCTACCGAGTCTTTGGAAGCAAACGGCGAAGTTTAGTTTCAACGAGGCAATTTCTTGTGTTCCCTCGTATTATCCACTAGTGAACGTAGGGTGTAAAGGGTATAATCATAAGAGTTGCAACACGTTGGTTCTTTCACTCTGCATCATAAAATATTCTTGAAACGAGTGGCAACGTGGTAGCAAATTTTTTAGAGACTATCGATTTTAGCGCAAGCGTTCACAGAATCAGTCATTTCTGTCGGGGAAAATTGAAATCATTTTTCGTGTTTCACAGCATGATGCTTACGTTATTTTTTATACAAATTTTTTTATCAAAAAATTTCATTCTTTTAAAAGACGTAGAACTATAAGAAAGCTATAATATTCCAAATATGTCGCACATATCAACAGTTTTTTACAAGAATAATTTTTTATAGAATACTTATTATTTTATGGATAAGAATATAAGATCCGCCATCATTATTCAGCAATAATATATCGTACGGAAAGTTCAAGTTACGCATCATTGCCGTCATTTCTTAGAAGACGCGCGCCCTCAGAACAAAGGACTAAGGTCGATCGAGGCTATAGAATAAGGAGACTAACAACTCTTGTTGTTTAACGCTCCATGGCACAGCAGATAAGATGGCCGTCGCCATAAATGTATCAAATATTCAAGAAATCGAAGCTCATTATATAATCCCGTGATGAGCGTTGATATGCCTAAGCTGTCAGTTTCCAGCTACTCTTCCCACAATTTTAATAAAAAAGTGACCAGTGTCACTTCTTTGCTATTTTAACATCGCCTCGCGTTCCGTTTTTTTTTCGCACCGCGTTTTATACTCGCTGTAGCATCCCTATTGTGTTTTTTGTAGCTTTTATGCATTGTTACATGTTTTACTATAAGTAATTTGTAAGTAATGATGCAAGAAAATAAAAAAAATTTCTTATTTTGGAATAAATTATCTTTTATAATTTGAATTTATTTCTTCTAAAATTCTTATATA
The DNA here is from genome assembly GCF_003227725.1 of Camponotus floridanus. NCBI lineage: Eukaryota > Metazoa > Arthropoda > Insecta > Hymenoptera > Formicidae > Camponotus > Camponotus floridanus. Next base: position 153,103 of record NW_020229858.1, on the reverse strand, counting down.
TTTTTTTCATTATAACATATTAACCTTTACGACATCTTTGCTTGTTTTATATGATATATCATTTTTAAGGGGAAACTGTACGAGGAATTTCACGCTAATCAAAGTCTTTTCCAATTAACTGAATACCTTCGGATTTCATTTCCGAAAACTATTCTTGATAGAATATAATCGTTCAATGTCGATATTATATAACTTCACGCCTGAAAAGGTTCACACCGAGTGAGCGGATATCCTTTCAAAGTCGTTAAAAAAGCGCGTCGAGGCGTACTATGTTAGTTAAAAATTATGCCCCTCGAAATTGTTCATCACGCGACACTCAGGAAACACGCCGGGTCTTTTGTTATTGGCGCGAGAAGTGAGAGCCGTTAACACCAACGCGGCTACAAAGTATCGAGAGAGAGGAATATCCAACGACGGCGAAGCGAGGTGACGCCGGGGTAGCCGGAAACGAATTACGGGAAATGATAGACTACATTAGCAGTCCGCGTCGCGTATTTCCACCCCCGTCCCGCCGCGTCCCAACCCCGTCGTGTTTTACTCGGCGGCCTCGTGGTATTATTATTTTCGATGCTATTTAATTTCCGGTTTCGTAACAGATTGCACCTCGACGCCGCGCTGCTGGATACGCTCTCGTGGCTTTTTCTTCGCGAGAAATCATCTCTTCAAGATCCGACACATCGCAGGATTCGACATGTCGTAGATGTATCGGAAAATCCGTCACGAGTTTATTTTTGCAGAAGGGGAATATTTTTCCAAGTCAATTCTACGACCGGAAGATCTATACATGTGTGTACATCTTCATGGATTCGTAGATTACTCGGGAATTCGTGGACATTTGCATTCTTGTCAACGTTAATTTACATTTCGCGCCAAGAGAGACCAAAAGATGGATTAAAAGGGTTTTTCATCATACTTCCATACTTCCATATAAAATGAATAATAATTGACAATAACTGAATGGTATTTCTACGATCTCTTGTCCTCTCTGAATTTTAAACTTTTTCCCTCTGGAATAAAAATATTTTCTGAAATTGAACTTCCTGAAACAGTTTGTGTAGATATTTCGCACGAGTGGACTGAACGACCTTTCTTAGAAAGGCGCTTATAATTTACGGTTAATTCGATTCGCATAAAAATCGATTTGTTTGTACATACGTAATCATGCGCAATGATTCTCTCGTTAAAGTATAATTTTCAGGAGTGTACGAATTGTGTTCGAGAATCTTATCACATACCTCTGTCGCGGGACGAAGCACGTATGGCGTTTACGAGCTTACGAGGATTTCGCGTGTGCACCGGTAATCGTTCTAGTATCATTAACAGCAGCGCGTATATAAGTCACGTATCTCTGTGCATTCCGTCAATCAGACGGAGCTGCGTTCTAGCCGTCACGGTCGCGGATGCAATCTCGAGACTAGGCCGAGTGCATCATGCAATATAAGCAACAATGATTTTTTTTACACTCCACGACTCTAACTATATCATGTGACATCGCTTTTCAGAGCAAACTATGTTCGTGCGCATTAAAAATTTATCGTTTCCGCAGACACGATTTAAAATTAGAATCAATATTACGAGGCAATTGCTCGAAAATCACGCAAATAGCCTTATTAGCGATTCGAGATTCAAATTAAGCGAAAGGTATATATAAGTTGACGACAAAATATATATTATATTTTTGAAGCAATTTAACAATTCTTAAGATTAATTTTTAAATTAACTTTAATATAGTTTTTAATTATAATTTAATTAGACGATAAACGATTTCTATAATTTTCTATAATTTCTATAATTAAAGTAGATTTATTAAAATAATTTATAATTAAATGAACCAAAAATATATGTATTTCTTTATGATTGACAACATAAATTTTTTACATGACGCTATGCACCGACAACATATAGTTCTCACATATATGTACCGTAATGTATTAAGTGCATCTACAGTGCGCAGATATTAACGAATTATATAGTCAATGTAAAACTTTTCTTATAAAATACCATGCACATGCATAGTATGCACTACTACGGCCTACTGACTTTCTGCAAATTAGAGTATAACGTACAAAGGCGCAAGGTTAATAACCCGTGTATAATAAGTAACTATAGAAAAGTCCGGGGATACTTGTACTATTATAGATCTATCGGCCAATGGACTCTTGTCCATGGACGACACAAGGCACGCACATATGGTCTTTGTGCGGGAAATTACCGTACGCGTGACATTTATGCGGAGACATTTATTTCTATCTTACTGAATGACATTTCGCGCAATTATATATATATATATAAATGTGACATAAACGATATGAATATTCGTAATTATAAAGTTGCGTTTCTGATGTGCGTAAAACGCAAATAAAAAAATGGTAAAGTCTTCCGTGCGATATGTAATAAAATTTACGACTAAATTTATAATTTATATACGAGAAAATACGAGAAATTTTTTTATCGCAATTGACATTATAATTGATGTAACACGCAACTGATATTAGAATTTTCTGACAAGATCATCAAAATTATACATTATAATAATGTTATTACAATTTAGTTGAATTTTAATATGTTAAACAAGAAAGTTATATTCTTTTCTAACAAGAGTGCAATCTTAAAAAATGTCTTTGTTCCGCTTAAATCGTTATAGTAAGCAAAATTTACGCTTCGGCAATTTTCTCGTTCGTAATTCGTGTGTTTGCATTGAAAAATGAGCGAGTGCACGGTGCATGAGATTTCTCACATGACTTCTGCAGCAATACGCACATCACTTTATGCCACGCTAATAACATTTCCTACAGCTAAGTGCATCCGTTTCTTTTTTCTCCACATTATCCATTATTTGCTACTTTTATGCCCCAATTAAATAAGAATCTCATTCACTGTTACAAATGTTATAATCAATCGAATTTATTTAATCTTAATGATTTATTTTACCATAGTAATCTATTTAAAAAATAAGAAAAAGAGAAATAACTGCTTTTGCACAAACATATCTTATAGAAATACTCTTAGCTGAATCTTTTTTTTAATTCCTAATCTTATTCTTTCCTTATTTATTCGCATAAACGTGAATAATTAGGAGAAACTGATCGGTTAATATTAAAAAACTGCCCCTTCTTCTCTTTGTGGTCATCTCTCTTGTTCCTGTGCGTCGTCTCGAAGATGGTAGTTAACGTGTTTTAAAGTCCATACGCGGTAATTTTTATTTGTCGCCAGAGGTGCGAGGTGATGTGTTTGTGTGTGTGAATGCGCGCCGCGAGCAATTTGTATGCTCGTTTTTAGTTTGTATAAACACGTAAAACGGCCAACGAGAGAGAGAGACTGTTTCGTGACGAAGGTTTGTAGAAAAAGAGGAGGAGGAAAAGGGGGAAATGACCGCGCGCGCCCCGAAGCGGAGCGTCTCTCACGACTTTTGTACACTTTTGCGCTCCATTTTGCGTCTCCGGGCTAATGACACGGTGGGACATTGAAAGAGGCCTACATGCGTGTAACGATGGATACGAACCGACGGTTTGTTGTCGGTGCACGACGGTCTTTGTCGTGTACGCGAGGTGATGCGTCGTGCGCTCACTCGTACGCCGCGTGTGCATGCAAATTTTTCTGTGTCAACAAGCCGAGACTCACCTCACTCCACGTTCCACGAACGACGACGGAGGAGAAGTCATCCCGTTGGAGCTCGCACACACACTCGTTACCTCGAGGAAGTCCGGTCGGTGGTTCGTTCCTCCCCTGCAATTTTAATAACCACATCCTTCAGCCATTGGATAAGATGGCGAGTCAAGATCGAAGGTGCGACCCTCCTCGTTTCTTTTTCTGATTCTTCTATCAAAGGTTACTCGTCACTCGAGAGAGAGAAAAAGGGAGAGAGAGAGAGCTACATATTTTTTATTACGTTACATCATCTGAACTTCGATCGATGGGTGACGATCGACGACAAATTATATGTCGTCGATAATTAATGTCAGACGTATAAGACGAGCGATTGGTTCATCTCGCGTTATGTCCCTGTATGTCACATAAGGTGCATGAAATAAAATTCAAACGTACGTGCCTCGTACGTTTCAAGGACTAAAATGATGTAAATTGTATTTACGCGATCGAGGGACAGCATTTACGTGAGCTCGTGTTAAACCACGTTGTGTTTCCCGTTTAATTAAGTAGTTACAAAACACAAAGTGGTATTTATTAAAGAGATCCGTTGATATGAGATAATGTACGTTTAGAAACTTGGTGCTGTATAATAATCGATAATATTACGTTGTTCGATCCTAGATTGGTGATTACGAGCTAGCGCAATTATCGACTAACAACGTTACAATTGAGAATGATGTGTTAGATCATATATTCGATTTTCTATCATAATAAATAAAATAAATGTATATATCATGATCAATATATTTTAAAATTTGGTTATCTTTATACTAGAATCTTACAATGTTTCGTGCATAAATTACACCTCCCTCTTTTATTTTTGTACACTTAAATTCTTAGATTTATGTATTTGTTTTCAAATTTGAACGACCGATTCATTTAATTTGTGAGGTATTTAAATTTAGATATATGTCAATATTTCGCGCGCGTGATAGATTGATCGATCGTTTAATATCGATGCGTATATGAAGAAGCCTACATTTTTTCGTAACAATAAAGCTCTTTGCTGTCTAATTGCCGTCTTGTTTCGATTCTACTCATGTGACAGAAATTGCGGAATGAGTCGGCGGTTTGCGCGCAGCTGATACACGTCAACGTCGATAACGTGATTGAATTTTCCTGTCTGTATTACGTAATATCCACAGTGATGTAATTACGAAAATGTCGCGGTAATTTGAAATGGATGTGGTGGCGGTAAACTTCTATATCGAAAAGATCGCTTTATTAATGGGACTACATTATTGCGATATAATATTGCTAATAAGGGTAAGATCTAGAGTCATCAAAAATATATTTATCATCTGCGAGTTTAATCGAAAAATTAAGATAGAAATTAGTCTACATATATCGTGCAAAATAAAAGATTGACATTTTTATATTCCTTTTTATTTCTTATTTATAAGCTCTTGATTAATTTAAAAGATAAAACAGAATAATATATATAACAGATATCGTTATGCCCAAGAACTTTTAATACGAGTTTATGCGGATTAAAATTGTTTAAACATAAATTTTTAGTAAAGAATATAACACAGATATAAACAGTTGAATAGACGATGATGTACGTGAAAAGTAAAAGTCTATGTTTCAACTTATTGAATTTAAATTTTCTGTGATTACACTGTATAACTGTTATATGATTATATTCATTGCACGGAAGCCAGATAGTTAATGCAATCAACACAAAACAGTATAATACAAAATTGCATATGAAATCTCGTAAATCAATTTCTTGAAATTTATAAATTATAATTTAAATCTTGATATAATGTATTCTGAATAAATATTACAATCAAAAAAGAATAATTATTCTCCAACTATATTAATTCAATCAATTGTATACAATATTAACAAAAACAGATGTGAAAATCAAAGCGATAATTAAGTCAAAAATAGACGCTGATATCTTTGCGCATTAATTGTAATCAAATAATTAACAATTAATAATAATTGAATAATAATGAAAATTCTTATGACAAATAAAGAAACATTGACATAATTAATTAAAATATTTTTTAATTTTAAGAATGTGATACATATACCACATCTATTAATGTATGAATGTAAAAAATGCATCATAGAATTTAGATTATACTAATCGAATGATATTACGTACGTATATCATAGTACGATATGCAGAAAATATAATTTTGAATCTTTTATCGACAATTGATTTCCATTCTAGTTTTTTATCATCTCATTTATTATCGAATCTTTTTATGTAGGCGATTTAAATTTTTTTCTATACATAATTCATGATAAAACCAAGCTATAAATCTCGACATACGTTCGTCATTCATTTAAATAGTTTAAACTGAGCGTGTTCATTTGATTCTTATCTTATGTTCACATCAAATTTTTAATATTAATATACAATTTTTTAATATTAATTTTTTAAACAAACAAAATTCAAATTCAGATGATTTGCGGTTAGTAATGAGAATATATGTATCTCCCGATATACATATAATGCTTTCATTAAAACCGTTGATTAAAAACTTCGAAATTTTCTTGTTTTTTTTTCAGACAAAATGAAAAAAGCGAATATACTCGAATTGAAATGTGATTGACAGGATACGGAAGTAGCCAGCTACTGCGTAAGCATCTGAATCACATACTTAGCTTATTGCACGTTAGCCGTTGATGTCTCTTATCTTATTACGCAGTAATCGTTGAATAACATAACGGATAATATGGCCGTGTGCGCGGGGAAACTACTTTATTTCCTGCGCCAACTTTTTTAACATCCCCGAGCAAATTTTATATTATTAAGAAGGCGGTTTCTCTCTCTCGCTCTCGCCCCCTCCTTCCTTCCTCTCCTCGTTTTCCTTCTCTCATTTTCTCTTTTTTCTTCGATCGAGTAGTTCCAAACTTTCCTCCGTCGCGACCTTTAATCGCCCGTCTTCCACCGAGTTACATTGTGCTCGTCGTTAGCTTCGTAGTTGAAAACTAATTATGGTGTACGGAGAACCATCCGCCATTGGCTGATATTCCCAATGAAATTGCCATGTCTGCGCGTTCTCAGCCATCAATAATTCGTACATGATTCAATCGATGAAACGAACGTTAGCCGTGCATTGTCAATTCTCATTCGTTCGTTTTATCAGTATATTGCACGCGACCTCGGCCTTTATTGGATATGCATAGACAGTTTCTTCTACATCGTTTAATTTAAATGCCTAGGCTATACTTTTAGATGATTTTTATTGCATTTGTTAATAAAAAATTCAATTATATAGCAAAGATTCACAAGATCGTATTTAAAATATGGATTCTAATTCCAACACGCAGTTTATTGATGCGTATAATTTAGCGTCTGTCTATAGTAAATCAACAACTAGTGTAAGAAAAATTTTACCATACGGATGAAATTAAAATTACGGGAATCGGTATGTCTTGAAGAAGCATCTCCTATCCTGGAGTAGCGAGTTTGCGCCGAGATGAGCGACGATGGTGGGATAGGAAGTTCCTCGTTCATCAGGAAGGTTTGTCGGATGATCAATTGGATATTGCTGGCCAGTCGCTCTCTCTTCTTACTTTCTTCTTCTTCTTCTCTCTCTCTTTCTTTAACTTCCTCTCGCCCTCTTCACTTCCCGGCCCATTAGACCCGAGACGCGGGGATCGGATAATTAGCGAAGCATTCGCCCGATTCTTGCCTCCTTCTTCCTCCGTCCTCTTCCTTCCTGCGCGGCGAGGAGAGTCCTTAATAATTGTAACTGGACACGCGGAGCCAGCAGCTTCACCTACAGCGTAGAGCTCGTCTCCTCTCGCTCTCTCGCATCCTATTCCTTACCTCGTCCGCATCTTCTCCCGTTCCCTCCGCGTATTCTCTCTCTCCTTCCCACCTGCGCTGTCTTCCCGAGCGCGCTGCCCACTTTACAATACACTTTGTCCATCTGCCTTTTAAGGAGTGAAAAAAATGAAAAAAGGGGGCGTGGCCAGGGAGATCAAAGGGTGCCGCCGCCGGTGCCTCCACCACCCAGCACCAACGTGTGGAGGTAAGAGAGGTGCGAAGGGAGCGAGAAGGAGAGAGGATCATAGAGACGAGACACACAACACACAGCACACCGCATCGCGCGCACGATGGTATGCACGCCACACGCTAAGCTCGCCGCTCGCTTGCGGCGCGAGTTCCTAAGGCCCGCGTGCTAACCACGCTAACGCTTTACGATACAGCCCGACTGTGGATATACCGGCTACCACATGTAATATTCGCTCGTCCGATGTTTCGTTGCCCCTGACATCTTGCTACACGCCAAATGAAAGATTATTCCACGAAAAATAGCGAAAGATAGAAGAGGAGAATGAGAGAAAAATATGTTACATAAAATACAACGTACCATTATATTACAGCTCATTCGACGACAAGCGCCTCAATATTCTATAAAATATGAAGTTCGCAATAAGCAATCGTTCGAATAATTTCTATAATTTTTATTTACGTGAAATAAAATATTTTCCACCTATGGAATATTACATCTATATCTCTAAATGTGTTTTGTATGCGTATATTATATTTATTTTTTAACCAGAAATATAAAATACGTATTTTCTCTCGTGATACATATAACTTTGTAAAATATATTCGGCATCTACATCTAAAGAAATTTCTGAAGGATTTATACGGATTATTTGCACGGATGTGCTCTCGATAGTTTGCGCAGGCATCGATACTCGCGTGTTTCGTGTGTGTGCTCTCATTTATGTACCTGCGGCACGGGCTTGCTGCGTTCGATACTAGCCTGTCAAGCTGACACGCTTAACGAAGATAAGTGAGAACGGTGAGAAAGGAAGTGCCTCGTTTATCTGGAAGGTTTCTCGAATAACATATTCGATGCTGCGTGCTGCCTCCATAATGATCATAATAATATTTGCCGCTACTGTAACGCCAGTAAGTATCCTTCATTATCGGCCTTTTCGCCTTTACCTCAGGCCCCGTTCTTCCTTCCGTTTTTAAGTCGCTTCGCGCGCCGTAAATAAAATTCGAGTTACAAATTACACGATTACTTTTATAAATCTTTGCCGGCGCAAGAAATTTCCGCGGAAACGGAAATGAATCAAATAAGCGAAGAAAATTCATAATACCTAAGAATATGAATTAAAGACACGAGCATTGAATTGCATCCAATGCGGTAATCAATTCGAACAATGCGAATATTGTATGCGTTAGCAGAGACACGAAAGAAATACTATAATCAGTTCGAAAACTGGCTTTAGCGGTTGAATCTTCACGAGAAATACCATTCAGAAGTTAGTAATAACGGTGGCTTTTACACGCAAGAATACGTCCACAGTTTCTGAGGCTGACCATCGTGGTCTGGCAAAATTTTGATTTGACGCAGAGGAACAATGATTGCACAAAAGCGTCATACACGCGGTTGAAGCAGAAGGCTTGAGCAAAAGAGACGAAGAATTTGTGTCTTTGTAGATATTTTTAAGGTTTTCAAATGACGCAATAAATATGAGCCACAACTTTGTAATAATATTTAGTCGTTTAGTTCCAGGATATATCTTATATAATTTTGCAAAATTTAAGCATTCGATTTAACTTGTCTTTACTAATGGCAACTATAACAGAAATTCTGTCTTCTTTTCTTATGAAAGACTTTTATTTAATTACATGCATTATTTAGCAAAATAAAACTATAAAAAATATATTTAAAAGATACAAGGATAACTTGTACGAAAATTGATGATCACATGTCACAATTTTTAAGAAAATACAATTACTGTACTCGTATTTCGCTGATCCCTGGCGTTAATTTAATCCTCTCTTACCTTTCGAACGCGATATTTTTACCGAAATATGCAAATGCAAAAATATAAACGCGGAATACGCGGCTATTTGCAAAGTTGATACAGCGTAGCGAAATAATCTTGTTTCGCGTCGTTCCCTAAATTGGGCACTCTAATTGATAGACACGTAAATATGTAGTATGAGTAATGAAGTTGGTGGCCGAACGACCCGCTAATGAATTCCGGACGCTGTTTGCCGGCTATTTATTCGAAGCATCGAATATACTACATCCCGAGTAATTGGTTAATAAAACCCCGGAAGGCCGCGCTCTTTTCGGCGTGATTAATTGTGCCCCCGAGCTGTTCTGTTCTTATTTTGAGACACACGGACAACAGTCTCCTTGCATATCTCGACACTCGGCTGCTTTCCCTTCCTTGAGCAAACGGCATATCATTTATCAACTATGCAATATTGATTTATAAGCCTGAGTCTTATATAAAAATAAGAAAGTATAATTTGCCGAATAAATGAGGGTTTTTTTAAATCGCGCAAAAAGATTACTGTTTTATTAAGATATCAGAGTTTATGAGAAAAAATACTGGAATTTAAAATTACTTCTTTCTGGCTGCATACACGTTTATGAAGAATCTAATTTTTACGCGCATAATTTGATATCATGTAACGTCAAAGTGCGTCAAATATTCATTCAATCAAAATGTTATTTAGGAAAAAGCTAAATATTATTTAAAAATCTCTCACGGATGTTATATTAAAATTGCTTATTAAATTCACTTTTCGAAAATGTAATTAACCCAGCAAGAAAACAAATCTGTTTTGTTTGTCTTAACTTATGTATGTTTATCGGTATTTTTATCAAAGTGAAAAAATTTAGCAATTTACATAGAGTGGATTTAAAATTGACAAACAACAATTTGAGGAATATCGCGAGAAACAAGCGACTCTAAACACATTGTTACGGCGTTACTTAATGCAACTTTTATGCATCCGTAAAGGGAGACACGCCCGCGCATTCGGTCTGAGACGAGTCATCATCTGTCTACGGGCACTCAACGCCGAGAATCGAATTTTATATGGAGATTGCCGTTGTTCCCAGGAGCACTAAAGAGAGTTAAGTGTCTCTTAAAATGGCTGTCGTTTGCTCGTAAGAGGGGTAGCTTCCTTTTCTGCGTCAGGACCGTCTGTCTCTCTTCTTCTTTCTCCCGCGCCTGGTATTATTATTACAAAGAGGAGTCCGCGGCATAAATAAATCGTAAATCACGCGCCGTCATAAATGTCAAAAACCTTCGAGACAGTTCGGAACGCGCGATCACCGCACAATGGCGATGCAATTTTGCAATTTTAACGCTTATAACCCCCCACCTTCCTCGCGCTTCTGCCGCAGTCGCGGACGAGATGCGGCTAAAAACGATATTTTTTGCGACGTATACAGAATGTCAGTGTGACTCGCATCGCGACGGCACCTGACTGTCGTAATGATGATAAACCGAGACTTTTTGTCAAAATGTTCTATAACTTGTTAACGCAATCGTGGAAATTATTATATATTAAAAAATAGAGATTAGATAAAGTCACTAATTACAACTAGTACAATTTTTTAAATCGATATAAAAAGAATAGAGACAAAAAATGCATATTTTAATAAAATTGTCAATGTGCATTTAAATAGAACGAATAAAATTTTCGTCGCACACGTGGAATGAATAGAAATACAAAAAAAAAAGAGAAAATTCTCCGAGTATGTACTAATTGCAAGTATCAACCCCTCGTTGGTTTATGCCAAACATTTAATTTGCGGCGTGCATACGTTCGCCTATCTACCCCAGACATCGCATCCGAGCCTTCGTTGGATAACGAGACTGCGAGTTGCGAGTTGTTAACAACGGAGTTTAATTGCCGACTGTGCGTTTGTTCTCGCTCAAAACAGCGTTAGAGTTTTCACAAAATTTGCATAAATATCATAGAAGCGTCAAAACGACAATAATTCATTGGAAACGCCAGACTAGTTGATGGTGGATAGATTTATACAACACATGTAGAACACATTTCCATATATTTCAATATAATTTTTCAAGCAATCTATATATATCGGAATAACTTATTTCAAGTCTTATAAAAATAAAGCTTTCTCAAAGATTCTTTATATTCTTATATAGTATTTTTTTTTCCATTTAAGATTTTAAGATAATAATTTTATATATATGCCAAATCATGACAAACAGATGAACTTATATATTGAGATATAACATTTTTTATTTTGTTGAGCAATACATAATGTTAAATTAATTAGTAAGAAAAAGAGAGCTCACGTATCTATAACTTTGAAATATCAATTTTCTTCGAAAGAATTATGTCTTTATTATATGTTACAACACTATGCCAGCCACCTGTTTACTCCTTTTTCTACCTCCTGCTTCGAATTAACGTTACTTTAGGAACAGTGGCCGAAAGATCTCGGGGAACTCAACTGGTGATCCATCCGCCGAAAATAAGGGGGAAGAATCTATATCCGCGCCTTTATTGAGACACCTGACAGACGCAGCTGATCATTGTCCAATGAAAACCTTGAAAGGGAAACGAGAATACGACCGCAAGAGCATTGGATGCTACCTCGACGACCAATAGCGTGGCGAAAATCGTCACGAAAATACCGCCTGTTCGATCGATCGTTCATTGTGAACAAAAAAAAAAACAGATCGAATATTTTACGAAATTCGAATATAGGAAATAGCAAACAAAGAAATAATTTTGCATTTATAAAAAATATAAAAGCATTGTGAAAAGTATACATTAAACGTAATGATTGTCCTTCTTCGTCAGAGAAATGATAATTGTATCAAAATTGATGTTGAGAAAATCTGACAAGATTTTCTGCAAAGATGACTATCTATAATATATTATATGATGCTCAAAATCTATTAATACAATTATTTTTCTACAGATTTTTTGATCAACTTTGAATAAATTTTTATTAATTAATAGATAATATGTAATATTTTAAACTATCTCTTCATTTTCGATTTTAAATATCTTTATGATTAAATATTAAAATAAAAATTTGATAATGTACTATGAATACAAGTACTATTAATATTTGAATGAAAAAAAAATATTATTTATAAAAATTATTATTTAAAAAAAATATATATTATGAAGAGACTTTCGACATAAAAAATTCGCGTTTCTAATTGGATAGTAACTGATTGACAATTTTTTACATTAATATTATATCTGCCTATCTTTAACATATGTTTTAATACATAATATAAGACAAATGCGTGTTAAAAGTAAACTTCAACTTTTTGGCTATTACTGTTAAGCCGTGACATTTAATTAATAGCAGTTTTATTAATATTTTTGTCTCGAGCCGCGGGTGCGGGATATCATACCTAAAGTTTGACGGCAATGGACGACGAATCGATCGGGGTGAGGGCACGATCGTTTCTTTTTGCATCTTCTCTTTTTTTCTTTTTCGCGCAATAAAGAGGCACGTATATTATACGTGCACGTCGGGCACGTTGAACGAAACGATTGGGCGCAATGTACACGAAGCACGACTGTGGCGAATGAACGTAGCGAGTTCCCGAAGGAGCTACGCTCCGCTGCGCGACGTAACGACTCGCTAAGTACGTACTTGTAGGCGGTTATTTTTCCGCTGATATTAGGAGAAGAGAGACCGCCTTGTATTTTTTCGCCATCTTTGATACGAATGCATACGAGGGTGCTCTCTTTTGCATATACATGACTATCCGTAAGCTGACACGCAATTAGGACCTCTCACTCTCTTCACGTCGCCTCTTTATTTTTTTCTCCTCCACCCGAGAAAATTGATCTACTTAAATTATTACGTTAAAAAAGACCACGATGACGATCAAGATATAGAAATAAAGAATGGTATAATAACACTAAAGCGAAATTAGACTTCATTATACGCTCCGTTCTTTGTAAATATTTCATTCGTGGAGAAAAAGAGCTTAGAGAACAGGAGGAAACATTTTTTATAAATTTGTAGCGGAAATTGGAAAGTGGTTAATTCTTATTTTATAAGAGCAGTTTTTTTATTGAGAATCATTTATATATTATATATACACGAACAGCTAGGATATTTGATATAAAGTCACTTTAAAATTAAAAATATTTTGTAGTTGTGTTCTCAAGAATACTTTGCAATAAATTTGCAATATTTTTTCAAATTTAAATGTGTAATTTAAATATGTAATTTACTGTGGAAAACTCTCTCAACTTGTAAAACAATATTACAACAATAATTTATACAACAATATAATAATAATATTAAAAATATATTTTTTATTGGTAATATTATATCATTTTATACATACATGATATAATATTATCAATAAAAAATATTTAACATATTATTATATTACTAATATTAAATTGTTTTGCAGGTTGAGAAAGTTTTCTATAATAAATTACACATTTAAATGTGAAAAAATATTGCAAATTTATTGCAAAGTATTCTTGACAACATGACTATAAAATATTTTTAACTAAAATGACTTTATATTGAATATCCTAGTCCTTCGTCTCGATAACTTTGAGATCTTAGAGATTTCTTCTATTTTTCCAAGTCCCTTTTCTATATTATTTAAGCTTGAATGAAAAATCTCGAAATTTTTTTATCCTCTCAAATAATAAATTCTAACATCGATATATCTATTTATTACCTGATGCAATAAGCCACAAATGACCCAAGTGATAGACACATTTATGACAGTCTGCGGTTATCAAACTGTAAAGTTTAACGTTCATAATAAACTGGACTTGATCCCACATGTCATTCGCCAATTTTTCTGAGATGTACCAGGTTATTAGGTCACCGATATATACGATAATGACGAACATAATAATTTGGTTCCAGAGACAATTCAATTTTCGTAAGAATGCAGCGATGTGCAACCCTCGGCCTGTCCCTTCAATTAATGAGAACACGATTCTCCCACGGAATAAAATGATCAGGGAGGATTGTCCGCGCGCGCGCGCGTGCTTCCCATCGCATTGGCATCGCGTGGCTCCGAGCTCCACCGACGAGATTCCTCATCCGGCTCTCCCGGCTCTTTCGGAGATGTAAAAGTTGGGCGCTTGGCTCTGGCGCGGCGTCAAACGCTCATTATTAATACGCGAGGCGGTGCTAGAGCGGCGGCGGCGAGCATTCACGTGTTTTTCCTCGGGGCGCCCGGCAGGGAAACGGGATGAAACTCTGCAAGTGAGGGGGCGTAGGAGATGTGGAGAAAAAGGAGGATGAAGACGAAGGGTGGTAGAATCGAACGGAGCACCTGCCGCCTCTAAATCTCGCTACTTAAGGCCGCTAAGTGTCACGGCCGTGAAGAGGAGCCTCTTGCCGTTGAATTTAATTGGCTGGCCTCATACTATTTCTAGCGAGCGGAATTGTTGTTAGCCCATTACCGGGCTCTACTCGCGGCAAACGCGGTGTGGCGTCTCGATTTCACGGAAATATGTACAGCCACGTGTGCCACCTGAACGGCAAATCTACCATCAAAAGACTAAACACGTTCGTAAATGAATTTAATCGCTCGGGATGCGAGCGATGAGAAATCGGTGTGAAACGGTGAAAATACACGTAATCTTCCTTTAAATAGGTGTGTTGCAAAAATGTATATTTAGTTTAAATTTAAATAAATTCCTAATTTAAGTTAATATACATCAAATATTCTTATGATAAATAAAACTTGAAGATTGTATTTTTTAATCTTAAATGCCTTCAATTAATTATATTATAATTATCTGTCATGAAAATTGTTTTCTGCCACTTTTATCGACATCTAATAATTATTTGATTTAATACAACGCTTCTGACAGAAAAGATTTGAATGAACACCAGATAATAAATAAATGGCAGGCAGCATGATTCTTGAGGTTCGCATGTTCACACACGATTTAGCAAACTTGCTTTCCCGTCATTTTTACGTGTTTCTCGGCATTTCGCACGCACGAAAATGTATCGCGTTAAGTAACCAGCGGTTGTTAATAGTCGGCAACTAACCGAAGTGTAGAGGCGTCGTGACACATGACGCAAAACGTTGCCAAATTCCAGTAACAAATGCGTCACGGTTGCCCAATCCGTCCGACAGGTGCGCGTAAATTAATAAGCCTAACTTACGACACGCCGCATATAAATTGGACGATACGGGAAAGAAAAATAAAGAAGCAAAATTTCTCATCCCTCTCTCTCTTTCTCTCTCTCTCTCTCTCTCTCTCTCTCTCTCTTTCTATTCCTCCTGTGACATTCTTATTGGAAGAAACGCATTGATAAGTTTCTCGAACGACCATCCCGCCTCTCTCGATCTCCGAAATTGCGATTCAACAAAATCCACGAATCGATTGGACATAACTAATTTAATAAGCAGCGCGGACTTTACGAGCCGATGCAGCAGCCGCAGCAGCAGTAGCGGCAGCAGTTGCAGTCGAGATTTAAAAGCCGCTTTGCAACTATCCTCCCTCCCACCCATTCGCGTTCCACCGCAACTCTTTCTCGTTTCGTCTGTCTGCTGCACGGTCCATGGACAGCATCGTTCTCGGCGCAAGCCGGCCGGCTTAATGTTGTTTTAATTAAGTAGGCGGTTAGCCGAAAAGAATGTCGAGTCGGTACTTTCGGTCTCGTCGACTTCCCCTACCGCTACCTTCTCTCTTTTCCCCCTCCCCCTGCCCCCCTGGTCTTTCTCTCTCTTTCTTTCTCTATTTCGAGAGGTACCGCGTAACTCAAGTCGCATGTGTTCTTCGTATGTTCAGACGCGATGGACGATTTCGCTTGACTAATCGCCGTCTTTTTAATCCCCTCTACGACGCGAAGGGAAAGGAAGACGTCGCGCTCCGCGTAAAACGTTCTCTCGTGTTTATCTACAGGCTTGGATCAACCGTCGTGCACGGCGGTCGACGGTAGCATCAATGTTTGAAGATTCGAGAGACAGACAGGGTTGCAAGTGCCAGAAATAAATTGTCATTTGATTTAAAATCGTCGAGGATTAATGGTCTATTTACCTGATTCCGAGATTATCTTAATCTTGAGATTTCTGCTTTTCGAGACGTGGTGCCACTCTTTGAATTGCAGTACGCTGTTTTCACGTTGACCATGCCACATTGATCACATTGACTTTGCACGTTGACCACATAAAAATCACTGCAAAAAAAAAATGAAAATTAGAATCATTAAAAACTATTTTTAAAATATTATAATATTTATTATTACTATTTTAAAATATTATAATATTTGTAGCTTCTTTTTAATATTTAATTTCAATAGTTTTAATAATTTAAATAATTTAATTTTAATTTCTATAAAAAATCAAAAGAGAATCGATTAATTCGATATTTTACATTTTCCACGTACATCATTAATGCATATGATCTGTAATAGTTTTCACTCGAAGATTTAATTATTCCATATAATTTGATTTTAAAATTTGATTATAAAACTGTATCTCTCGCGGACAAGATGGTGTTAAAATTAAGATGAAATCAATTTCCTGATGATGTAGACTATTAGCGAGGTTAATGAGCGATGCTAAATCGTGACCAACTACTTTCGCTGCGAGAACGTGTTTATGTATAATATCAAGATACATTAACTGATGCAATTGTATTTTTTATCGTGCACATTTGTGCAAATTAATTTACCTGTCTTTTCTAAAGAAATATATAAAATATATTATATAAATTGATAATAAATAATACAATTCGTATAAAAAATGTCAATGCAATTAATAAAAATGTCAATTATTCTTTTGGACATTTTGAATATTTTACATAATGCGCAAAATAATTTTGTAAATTCTCACGACTCTCAAATTTTTGTATGAATTACACGTGAAAGACGAGTTGAAGGATGCCATGACTGCATCTCTCTCCATATATAGTCGCTTCAGCAGACCGTAAAATTGCCGTGTAAAAATGTATAAAAATGGTACGTCTGCTGGTACATAAAAGCGCGCTTATTATCAGCTGAATTAACCTAGTGTTCGGCTGGAACAATTCTTCGCAAGCATAAAGCAACGAAACCCTTTGTATTAAGAAAGAAGATCCACTCTTTGTGCTAAATTACACCAGCTCAAAATTATCACAAATTATACACACCGAGTTATTTGTGAGAATCCAGGACAAAATGACGATACTTAGGGGGTAGAGTTTTAATTATAATTTTCTCAAATTGTTAATAAGAAGTGGTAATAAAAAATTATTTCTAATTGAAAAGTATGCGACTGTACAGTACGTAATATCATCCTGAAATTCATTGCTGTCACGATGGATAGAAATGAGCTTTTAAGAATTTTTTCATTGACAATTCTTATTGTCAGTTTTTTATCGATATTTATTTGACATCTAAAATTCAAGAATTATTCTTTGTGCATGCAAAATCGCTCCTTTCACTTTTGCTTCTTTTATTCAGTTTCTTCACGTTTCTTTCAATAATTAAGATTACATGGATGCAGAATTTTAATTCACGAAGAATGAAAAAAGAGGCGCTTTCGCTTATCGATTTACATATCAGTCTCCCTCATTATCGTATCAGCTACACGACTTTTTTCGGCGCGATTAATAGCTAAAAGCGTGTCTCGCAATTTCTCCACATTTTCGCGTGTCGCAAATCGCGCCGGTGCATTCGGGAAGCTGCAATCACGGCGGATCGTCACCGAGGCAGGCGGTTGAAATCTGAGAGAGAAGAAACTTCCCGCGTATATTCCGCTATAGCTTTGCGGTAATAGCTGTCCGGACAGGCAACTCCGTTCTGCATTTACGTCGGACAATTATAAATCGTATCTCATCACCTTTCCTCGCCTCTGTTTCGCCGCGATTTTTATCGGCGCCGCAATCACGCCGGCGACTCTCATCCGTAACCGCTTTAATCACATTTTAACTGTACCGAGCGTCCGTGATTACTATGTACACGTTCGAGGAACACAGTTACGCTCGGAGCACGATATGCACGCTGTTAAATAATGCGATACGATGATCTGCAGGAAAGTCGGACGAATTATTTGCAAACTATCAATCATTGCTTTATACTTTGCTTGCAATTACATTATATTTCATATATCTCACCGACTTGTAAGAATAGCATATTTTTTTCTTTTAATCGATCTTCTTTAATTGATATTTTCTAATGGAGTAAAATATCGATTAACGAGGACCCCGATTAAGAGAAAAATGTATATTTGCACATGCGTTATTCTTAGAAATCGGCGAGATATATGAAAGTAAAATAAAGCAATGATTTACAAATACTTTTCTTTTAATCGTCCTCTTTATTCGATATTTTTTGACACAATAAAATATCGATTAATAAGGAGTAATTAAAGAAAAATACTTACACATGCATCACTCTTACAAATCGATGAGATATATGAAAGTAAAATAATAAAGCAATAATTTATAAATACTTTTCATTTAATCGATCCTCTTTAATTGATATTTTTGACAAAGTAAAATATTGATTAATAAAGACAGATTAAAAGATAATAAAAATATATATTTGCAGATGCGCTATTCTTAGAAATCGACTATATACATATATATGAAAATAAAATAAAGTAATGATTTGCAAATATTTTTCTTTCAATGCATCCTCTTTAATCGATATTTTTTTATAAAGTATCGATTAATGAGGGTCGACTAAAGGAAAAGTATTTGCACATGTGTTTTGCGATTGCTGCAAGTTGACGAGATTGTGAAATACAATGTAATCGCGAGTAATACAAAACAATGACACTTTGCAAATAATTTGTGTCATCCAACTTTCTTGCAAATCATCATTATTGAACGACGCATACTGATTTCGAAACTGCTAATTGTTGCTTCTCTCTCTCTCCGTCTCTTATATATCATATTGTATATACTTCGTATTGATAAGATTATACATAATCTAAACTAATAAATATACATAACAATGATATGTACTTACAAAGCAATGATGCGATCACTTTGTTTAGTATAAAATAATATTAAATTACACGGTGATATTGTGCGCGCGTGTCAATGCAAATGACGTATCGAAACACTATCGCCATCGTATGTTTCATTCGAGAACTATCGATGAATTAATTGAAAAAGTTTAACAGTCGGTACAGATTTAATTTTACATCTTGACAAAATTAGACCTACAAGATTTTATCTCATTTTTATTTTCATTCAACAAAATAATACAAATATTCAATATTATCGTCAATAATACTTATATTGCTGTTTCAACCGTGTTTTAACCTTGATATTATTGTCATAACTTTCTTTATTTTATCATTTTCATATTAAAAGAGAAAATTATCTTACGAGTAGACCGCTCAACAGATAATAAATCAACACAGATGAAAATGGTAAATTCAAAGATTATTAAATAATAATTCACAATTATCTTCTCGCTTAATAACAAAGAGAATTTAATAAAACGTATCTTTACGATAACGCAATTTGAGGGAGAAAAGAATTGTTATTCAAAAACATCATTTACATCATTTACACATTATTTCAAAAACATCATTTACATATCTTATATTGGAGGACCAAATAAAAATTACAAATTCATTTAAGCAAAGATTAACCTGAATTAATTATGTTACAGCTTACGGAAATATGGAAATACCTGCTGGAAAGGAAGAGGAGAAATTCGAAGAGGGAGGAGAATCCTATCAATGCTCTTGATGACACCATTGAACTGATATTCATGCCATTCAAATGTGGAGCAGGGCTGACACGTGCGCGCGCGGCTGTCACGTTGGCGGGCCTGGAATCGCAGCGAGGAAAAAATTGACGAGCTGTGTGAACACATCGCGTTATCGCGTATATCCGCAGTGCGCGTCGTGCACGGTGCGGTTGTGCAGCGGATGAGCGTGTCCGTCGTATTTACGCAAACACTGGAGAGTGTCGCGAATCCCATCGTCGTCGTCGTCGAGCGAGAGCCTAGCGGTTGGCCTAGTCCGGAGTCGTGGGTGTTCCGGAGATGATCGGCGCTCGCGAGGATCGCGAGAGGACGAGCACGACGACGAGCCGGAAGCTCTTCGCGGCGGGAATGTGAGCGAGGAACGCGCTCCGGGAGCATCACGTCGACCTGGCCCGAGTCGGGGCGGAAGAGACGCGTTCACGAAGAAGGTCGCGCGCTGTTGCTTTATATGCTGTACGCTTCACGCGTTCGCGGGAATCGGCGAATTCGTAGCGGCGATGGCGGATTTCGACGCGATCTACGAGGAAGAGGAGGAGGAGAACGAGCAGAATTTGGAGGAGCATTACGTCGCGATGGTGCCGGATCCAATTGTCATCCGCGGGGCTGGCAATATGACGGTGTAAGTTGACATCGGGTGGAATTGTGTGCGCGTGTGTACGTACGATGACATCCGTTCAGGATGTACAGGGAAAGAGTTCTTTGTTGTCTCGAGAAGATGGGGGAGAAGGGGGAGGAGAAGAAGGATTCGCGCACTCTTTCACAAAGGGAGGCAAACAATGGATCACCTGATTTCGGTCAATTTTTTTGACGTCTTGCAACGCGCGACGACGCGCGTCTCGTCGTCGTCGTTATTGACATTGCGGATCGATAAGGCGATTTTTCCATAATGACGAATGCATTTTTAACGCGATCGCTCGAATTGTTTTGCATGTACGTCCGTGTAATCGAATTCATTATGCCGTCAATCTAAATAATTAAAATCGAGTGAATAATTTTTTTCATCGATAAGCGAGGAAAATAAAGCAGATGTTTTGCATATATACATATACATATACACATGACTATAAAATACATCTGTTGTCGATAGAGATCTGTGCATTATCTGATGTTTACCTTCACTTTTAATCGCATGTAAATATGTGGATGTTTGTGATAAATTACTCTTATTTCTGATAAAAAGTTATTTATGCATTATTGTTTCTGGAATTGATAAACAATATTCTTTAAATATATCTAATCTGTATAATTTAAAATAATATTATTTTAATATGTACACATATATAACAAAAATTATTTCTGTCTTCTATCTTTAATAAAATTTTATTAGCTATATTGACATTCTGAGTTTCAAAGCGTCTTTTAAGATTAGATAAATCCATGACTCATTATTCGTGTACAAAAAAGCATGTAATGTTATATTTAGCTTTATTTAAAAGGCCTTTCATTAAAAGTTCTTATCTAATGATTAATTCTTAATTTTAGATTGATGTCTGTATGATTATTCATATGTTGGAAGAAAATTATTAATCTATCTTTTTCTTTTTTTAGATTCGGTCTCAGTAATCGTTTTGAATCGGAGTTTCCTAATGGCCTCATATCCCGGGTGGCACCAGAAGAATTTAAAGCAACCGTTATGAGAATAAATAGTGTACTGAAAAAAACTTTACCCGTTAATGTTAAGTGGTTATTCTGCGGTTGTGTATGCTGCTGCTGTACCCTAGGATGTTCTCTGTGGCCTGTCATTTGTTTGAGTAAAAGGGTAAGACATTGGTATCAGTTGAAATTTAAGACTTTTATGAAATAGCATTTATGAAATAAATATTTAAATGTATATATATTGTCTTTTATATAGACTCAACACTCATTAAACAAATTATTAGAATGGGAAAATAGTCGGCTTTACCATAAACTTGGATTGCATTGGAGATTGGCAAAACAGAGATGCGATAGCTCTTCTATGATGGAATACGTAAGATATTACAGAATTATATTAATCTAGAATAATACGATATATGTCTATTAGTAAACTTAATGTTAACTGTTTTTTTTTCTTGGTATTACAGGTTCTTCTAATTGAATTTATTCCAAAGATTCCAATCTATAAGCCCGACTAAGTAAACAATATAAAGCATATTTAAATTGTGCAATTAATAATACATCAATATAAATATTGTGCAATGCAACTTACATGCAGAGAAATGCAGAACAGAAAGTGCCGCTACAATGATACAGGTACTCTTTCTGGTACTTATCTAATGCATATTTTTGTAAATATCATGAGTAGGAATGCACAGTACAATAATTTGACATATAATAATGAAATTTTAATTATCAAAAAAAAAATAAAAATAAAAAGAGACAGCTATTTATTCATAATTGATTTAAATCGGAAAAATATAAATAAAAATTAGATGATTATTTATTTCATAGATATTCTTTATATTAAAAGTTTTGTTACTGAATTTGAAATTTTATGAATTACATCACCGTCTAGTTTTCATCATTTTCTTTATTGTTACTAAATATTTTTCGCATTGAGAACACCGCTCGATAATTTATTTGTCCTTTTTTTTTTAATTGCATAAATATAATAATCTCAAATAATGCTTACTAAGTTCCTTGTAATGTACAGCAATCTGTACTCGTCAACTAGAATTTAAGCATTCAGGTGAGAAATTAATCTGATTCAGTACAACGAACATATTAAAATGCAG
Organism: Camponotus floridanus; assembly: GCF_003227725.1. NCBI lineage: Eukaryota > Metazoa > Arthropoda > Insecta > Hymenoptera > Formicidae > Camponotus > Camponotus floridanus. Next base: position 130,296 of record NW_020229858.1, on the reverse strand, counting down.
ATAATAAAGCAAAAATGAAAAAGTTTCGCTAATAAATCAGTCTAATTATGTGTAATACAACACATACACGTTGTACATACGTACGTGTGTATAGATATATATATATATATATATATATATATATATATATATATATATACACATATAGAAACTTATTTTAACTATAAGTTAATTTCTTACCACGGTGATATTAGAAAGTATGACATGTAAAGCGCAGCTTTACTTTCTGATACAAATTTGACGAGATATTTTAACATGAACGAAACATCCGAAGTAAGAAAGCGCGCGTTGTTATATGCAATTAAGGTAATTAATGTAGATTCCAAAAAATATAGATAGCATACACACAAACTCGTTGATAAAAATATAAAATATCGATAAAGTATAAAAATGAAATAACGCTAAAAGAAAATTTTAGTTATGAAACACAACAATATCTAATAATAAGGTAAATAGTACATTTATCAAATAGCACAATTAAAATTATATTGAAGAACATAAGAAATATCGGAAAAATTACCTTGAAATTTATTGGTTCTTGTTTCATGATAAAAAAAAACCAATGTTATGAATTTATATGTATATATATATATTGCTATAATTTTTTGTCCTTGTGGCTTTGGGTCAATGATTATAAAATTTGCTGCAGGGACATTTATTAATCACATAAATCTGTTTTATTTTAATTAATATCTAAATTTTATATCTTAAGAAAAATAGAAAAATTGTTATCTCAATAAATTTTAATTTTGTAAATTTAAAAAGTTTTATAATTTTCAATTTACTAAAATGATGCTGCTATGATGGTACTGTTTATCTTATTCTTATTAATGATTTTTACCTGTATAAAACAGGGATAGAATACCAGGATGACATCTCTCATGTAAAGCATCAAGGAACTTGGTGTTGTGTTGGCACTATTTTACATTACAATTTAATGATTCTGCACAGATATTTCTCCATTAATAACTTGTTTTACATGCGATAATGCAGCTGTTATCAGCTCTACATTGTTGGCTTTATGCTAATCGATACTAAAACGAATGAATTTACTCATCACCAGGCGCTTGCAAAAGGGAAAAAGGTTATAGGAAAGTATGCAAATGCATGTAAAAAACTACTAGAAAATGTTTCTGTTTACTGTTCAGTGGCTGTGATCGAGAACAAAAGACTAGTTTTGAATTCAAATGTGTATTGCAAACACTACACATAACGCCCGTGCTTTATCTCATGAGGTTCTCTACATTAAAGCCTTTTACAAAATACCAGATTTACTCTGTTTCTCTAATATTTGTACTTATTCTATAGAATAATTAAGACAAAGTGAAAAACGTTGCATTAATAGAGGCATCCGTGTCATGTAGATTAATAAGAAACGATATATTGCCATATCTGATTTCAATCACAAACTGTAGAACATAATCCATTAATCATTAGTATCTTAAAAAATGAAACAAATAGAATTATTTATACAGATTTCTCATTACACTCAGTGGAGGTAATATGGAACGATTATACTCTCTATGATCTGTTGAATAGTTAATGATACGTCAAATAATAAGATCGTTATAAATCGTGATCTCATAAAAATCACGCTATTATATTTTCGAGCGGATATACGATCGATACTGTTACGCAAATATTATTTTTTCCGATAATCCTACAAAGCGAGTAAAGTATCAGTATTTCTATATGTAATGTCCCTCTAATCGATTTATCGAACAAACATTGAATTATATATATATAGACCGAGATGTACTGTGTAATGGAACCGTGCATATGTGCTTTCTAAACTGGCTATCAAAATCCTCTTGATAGTATATGATAAAAATAAGGCTGTGTTATAAAATTGGGCAAAGTGAGAGACAAAGTATGGTTCTAAACCATGTATAAAAACAATTCTCGCGTATTTTTTAGGAATAAAGATTACTTAATTTATCGACGAATAGAAGCAAACTTTATTCTCTCATGCTCGCGTTTCTATTTCAGTAAATACGGTCTAATTATGTTTTTTTAAAATACGTATACCAAGTATCGAAAAAATGATGTAATTGCAAAAAATGATGTAATGCAATTAATATAATTGCACTTTATTAATTTATTAATTTTTTAGTATACGATTATAGATTATTAGGCATTGTATACTAAAAAATTAAGTTTTTTTTACATGGCTTATACATATATATATATATATATATATATATATATATATATATATATATATATATGTTTATGTGAAAATTTATATAATCTTTTCCTCGCATAGATTATAAACTATGTAAACTTTGTAGAGAAACCAACGTAATTATTTTTCATTAATTTTTATCTTTCCACATAAATTAATAATTATTTTAAATACAACAATGTGCGAATGATGTTCAAATAAAATAACGTCATTGTCAACCAAATATAAAAATTATATGTATTTTAAAGAAAGGTCTTTCTCTTATTTCGAAACAAGAAAGAAAGCAAATTATAAACGTAAATTGCGTAAATTATCTATTTAAATAATATACAAGGCAACACATAGTTTACATAGTTTAAATGTAGATATAGACTATTGATGTTTATGCGTAGCTTATCAGATAATTAGTTTGATAACAATTAACTAGTTCATTCACTTTAGAAACTATGCATTTTAAACAAATATACTTCTATAATCTGAACTATTTTTCAACTTGCATTGTTTTATAGAGAAGCTCAGCTAATATTGTACATGTTAGATGTATGCAAAGAAATATCAAAGCATCACTCGAAAAAAAGATTCTTCCATTTGCTCATATCATGCGCTACATATAAGCATATATTTATATTGAATTATAAAAATGCAGATGTATATCGCATGGAGAAACCAATTATTACTCGAAATTGGTTTGCATCTCAGATCTTTTGTTTATCGTTACTTAAGAGATCAAGTATCATCGAAGGATCGGAAATATTTTTTCTTAGAACAGGAGTTGAATTTTTTAAATGAAAATGTCGGTGTTTTGTGACAAGATGTGTAAGAATATAATAATAATGTAAATAAGATATGATGAATCGGTCGAATGTATAATGTGGCAACATTTATATAATATCGATGATTAAATTGCAGAATATTGGAGGAAAAGAATATATTTTTGATAGACACAGAAAGAAATGTGTGAAAAGGGCAATGAATAATGATTATTGGGAAAAATCTGAAGAGAATTTACGATTTGGTATTGAATATATAATAAAGTTATGTTTCAGATTAAATATTTTTTGTGTAAATTAAATCATTAATATCACACTGGAAGATATCATTAACAGCAGATTAATACGAATTGTAGAACATCGCATATCATACACATGTATTACATACATAGTTTAGTTATATTAGAGTTGTAACTTGCTAAGGCATTTATTTATGTAACATTTTAAAGCCGATATAGAGAAGAATTGTAGTTGCAAGACATTCTTGGTGCAAGAATGGTTAAGTAGCAAAATTATTATCAAGCTATCGTGGTTTCAACATGTGCCTTTCACTCGTAAATTTGTGTGAATCATAAATGTAAATATTATATGTTAAGAAATATATTTGTATAGAATGAGAGTGGTTCCTCTATACATTGCGCATAAATAAGAATATTCGCAAATCGCAAAGCCATTGCATAAGATTATATGACGAATCGAAATAGCATATCACCAATTTGCGATGGATAGAAAAATTATCCTTTTAGAGGATTATAATGTTTATTGATGCGACAATGTGAGACTCAAGAAATGTAAGCAGATATATTATTAAAGGCAAGCTTTTATTTTTAACAATTGATATGCAATTTGTTATACGACGACTAATTTTATGCTATGATTATATTTCGTATGTCTTCTGTTAACCATGTAAATTTGTGTACTATGTTAACTGTGTTTTTTCGGTTTGAAAATAAAGTTTTACAACTACATAATATACATTCAAATATTTATATATTTTAAACTTATTCATATCAGAAGGTATATCATATCATATTTCATAATTGCATATCCCTTTGTTCGATTCTCTCCTACTACAAAAAAGTTATCGATTAAATATTTTAATTTAATCGATTCTTAATTCTTCGTATACGCATAAATTAAATAATTATAGCATATTAAAGAAAAATATTTATTGAACAGAAGAATTAAACAGGTATAGTATTCAAGATAATATTTTTTTTTCAAAACAGCTGATTCTTATGTGACACGGAGTTCAAGGAGCAAGGAACTTTTCCAATTTATATCGACTTGATTGATCATTGTTCTTACATGGACATTATCCCAATTTGAAGCTCGCGGTCGCCAGAATTGTTCCGTAGTTATAATTATTACAATTTTAATTTGCATTAGTTTTATAATATCCTTAACAATGTTGTACTCTGATAGTAAAGTATATTCTCATAATCGTATTATTTTTTTATCATTTGCAACTCAGTTACATTATTATTGTTATGTGTTATTATTTCTCTAATGAATTATAAATTATAGGATACGAGACTGACAGCATTTTCGATGTGTATCATGTTAGGAGAAAATAAAACTATGGGCAACGCTATGTACTTGTACGCCCTGTTTGCATAGTTACCGTTGCTTTTTATATCCATCGGTAACTTGTTATTGATTATTCATATAAGAAAGTTTTATAAAATTTATAACGAATTAACTCGTAAGTCATCATCGAAAGAAATAGCAATATTATTAGTTATAAAAATAAAATATATTTTACAAAAAGAAACTCTATCTTCAAGAAAAATGTTACATACCACACTCATACTTATCTTTTGTTATAAAAAAATCATATATTCAACTCGAAATTCACAAATAATAATTTTCTTATACGTCCATATTTTCTTAATTAATTCTTATTTAGATAGATACAGGATTTATTCAGATAGATACAGGAAAATTTATTTATTTTTTCTTTAGTTTATTTTGCATATATGTATGTGAAATGTTTACATATTAAACATTGCAAAATATCACATTGCACATTAGGTATTCCTTGCAAAACAGCGTAATTTTTAAGAATTAGCATTTTAATTACATGATAAAAATTTGTATTATACTTTAAATATAACTATCAATTTTGCTATTATCACTTGCTATTATCTTTCCTAATCTCATCTTATAAACTAAGATCCTGGTCCCAAAGCAGACCTTTGATGTAACTAGAATATCGTGCTAATACTGTGCTAATGAGAATTTCTTGAGTAAATTAATATATATATAATTAATATATATATATATATATAATTAATATTTATATTTTTTTCGGTAGGATATAGAGCTTTAATAATTTTGATTTTCTTCTTTATAAAATTTAGCCAATGACTTAACAAATTTCTGCATATAATGAAAAATTCTAATATTTAATGTACCTACTGAACAATTTTTATCAAGCATAATTACACAATTCACATATATTTATAATTAAATATACATACATAAAAAGTTTACTCATCTTAAATTAGGGCAAATGAATAATTATCTAAAGCTATGTATCCTTATCTCCCATTATGCACTCATGTAATACATATTTATAAGTGTATTATCAATTACGATTCACTGGTAACTCAACTGAAATAAGTTCTAAATTAATTCAAAATATAGTAAATGTGATGGTATAAATATAAAACATATTTATTTGTACAGAGACGTATAATCATTTTCCTCATTTATAATTTATTCTTAAAAGAAAATTTATATATATAGAGCGCATAACTAGGAAGATATATAGAATAATTTTCTATTTTTACAGATGTATTAAATTCAAATAATATGTACAACACAAAAGTTATAACTCTGTATTTGTGTGCTAAATTTCACTAAAATATATTCTAAAATATAATATTCTATTTAAATTAATTTTAATAAAGTATATTATTCTTCATTTGGTTATTTATAAAACTGACTATCAAAAATTAACTTTTTAATTAACACACTGGAAGCAAACACTTAAACTAAAATCGATTTGCAATCATTCATAAACCTTGGCGAATCAGTTATTGTATGCCTTATATGAAATTAATGTTTAAATTGATTAATGACAAAAAATGAGTATCTTTTGTATGTATTAGAAAATAAGCTTTTAAATATATTATTGTAAAGATGTCTTTGTAAGTAAAAAAATTCTCTGGAAATAGATTTTGAAATATTATATTTAAAATAAATTTTTGAAAACCAGATGTACAATATAAAGAAAATTTGAACCAATTTCGGACAAAATATGTGTATAATAAGAAAATAAAGAAATAGATGTTTTTGTTTTTTTTTTGTATAATTAAAGAAATATAAGGCATATATAAAATATTTGGTAAAAATTCTCTCAACCATGTAGATTCATAAAGTTTTAAAAATAAGAAACAGGGAAACTTTATACATGATTTGCTACAATAGCAATTTTTACAAAATATTGCAAACAATATAAAGTGCAAAATTTTTAGAAAGATTAAACAAATTGTACATTTTATCAATAACATCGTAAGAAATGTTATCTTTTGATTCCTAAAGATAATATATTGTGATTATACTTTCAAAGATTATTGTTATTAGAACACGACAATAAAAATCGTATGTGTAATTCAGTCTTTCCATTGATAAAGTTTTCTAAAATTTGAATTTTTTTTTAATTTGTACACGATCATACAAAATTCATTTTTATATTTCCCTTTTTCCACTATTCTTAATATTGATTTATAAAGATACAATTGATAATTCTAAATGTTTGCAATACGAAGATTTCCAGAATAATAATTTGTTAATATTTTAATACAAAATATTGAGAAAATATTTAGATATTATGCGGAAGTCTATTAACATAATTTGCTGGAAATTGTCCCTTTCTACCATTGTACTCACCATACAACCAATCCTCTGATATCCTCGATATGACTGTAATTTTTGCTCCCTCCTGTAACATATTAGACATATATATTAGTAATACAATTGAATCTTTTCATTTAATTTTTTTGATGCAAAATTTTCATACTTCAAATGACAAGTCGTCATTGGTTTCTCCTAGAAAAGTATAAAGTGCTGTAACTATGTTATCCGGTAAGCCTGGTAGAGGTATTTTAATGTCAATGAAATTAAATGGAAAGATTCCTTGACGATTTCCTATTCTTCCCTCCAACCAATCATTGTTGACTTTTTTTATCAGTTGCACAATATCGCCCTTTTCTAAAGCTAAGTCATCTGGATGTGTTGCTGGGAAGTCATACAGTGCAACACCATAAGGTTTATTTTTGGATTCTCCCTGTAAATTATACTTGTCATTGACAAACACGATTTGTTCTCTTAAATACACACTATTTAGCTTCAAATGTATAACAGAATACTTACGCCAACCTCGCCGTTTAATTCTGCCAAATAATCCGCAGGTGGTGCTGGTGGTGGAATTGTAGGCATGGGTGGCGATGGACTATTATTTTCTTCATAATCATCAGGCCAGGTGTTAGAAAAATCTATCGTCAATGATTTATTCACCATACTGTTATTTGAAACTTTAAAATCGATACATGGTTCCTTAGGTATTGGTTCGAACTTCTTAAATGGTATCCTTGGTGCTGGAGGCTTAGGAGGTTTTACTCGAATTATCGTAGGCATCGATGTGATAAGAGGTTTAGAAGCAATCAAATTGGAAGGCATATTATTCGCTATACAATTGTTGGAATTTAAAGGAAAGAGGCACGTGCCACCAGCGCTTTGAGGCACACTTGAACATGTTTCTTCCAGAGGTCCAAATGGATCTTGGATTGTTGTCTTAGTTTGCCATGGATCATTTTGCGTTATTTTTTTGGTGGACATACCAAAAAAATCAAAATCATCTTCAAAGGCACTTTCCGTTTGCGATGTGTTACCACTACTCGTGAACACAGATGGATTAGAATTTCCATCACTACCAAAACTGTCGATGCTGACTCCATCACTGGAACGAGTTGTAAATGTTGGTGATCTAGGTGGACTGAGATCTATCAAAGATACCGCTGCCATAGAGTTTGTAGATTGTAATGTCGGATTCTGCAATTGATTGGTAGGACGTGACAAAAAAGGATTTTCTTGCTTCTTTCGTCCAAAGAAATTAGTCAGCAGTTCTGTTGGTCTGGCCTAATGTACATAAAATAAAAAGTATGTATAAGATTTAAATACTTGAATTTGTTAATTTAATATATATTAAATACAGCAAATAAATTGAATAAGTAATAAATTAACAAATAAATTGAACTGCCACACACAATATAGACTACAATTTAAACAGAAATACTTCTGAGCATGCTTTTACTTGTTACTTGTTTTTATTTTTATTTAAAACGAATTGTAGATACTTCCTACAATATATTCTTCAGCATTACTATACTGCTATATAAAAGAAGCATATGTTTTATCGATACATACTGTGTTTCTCAAAAAATGCTTCCGCACAATGACAATAGATAGATTACGTAAGGAATTATATGTAAATTTGATAAATCACAATTCTTACCGGCTTTCTTAATTTCTGATCCTTTTGATACTGTATATGATTCTGATTAAATTTCGGAGGTGGCGGCCGAGGAGGTGGCTTTTTCTTTTGTACGGGTTGCGTCATCAAGCTGCCTCCAAAAATGTCATTACTAGAAGCATAACAAGGATACACAATGTCATAAAGAACGACAGCGGGAACTTACAATAGAACTTGTCAGTTACCTGACGATTTTCGGTCAGAATTATACGGATGATGAGGAACATACCTGCTGCTCCAGATCGGATCCCTCTGCGTCGTACTTTGGCCAGGAGGACGAGGCGCCGCGCGCGTTGGTATTCGCATCTCTGAAAGCGACAACGACAACCTCAGATCAGATCAAACGACGCAACACGCGATCCGTTCCTCGCACCCGCTGGTACGCACGCACGCGCGCACACACACACACGCATCTACACACGCACGCACAACTCGTGCGCGACCTCCGATACTGTGAAAAATCCTCCAAAACAATGCGCACAGTGTGACAGATGCCACGATATACGTCGTCATGAATGCGATCTCGCGTCGCAGTCGTTGTCGATGCGTGATGTACGCCCACTATACGTCGACGCGGCTTATCGCGACGCAGATAAACGGGACGCGAAGCGTGCCTTATCACGTCCGCTGATAATCGCGGGGGAAAATTTCCCGAAATCACACACGGAGAAATCGCGAGTTCGACGCGCTCGTCGTGACAGCACGCTCGGTCATTAACGGCGACAGACGACCAAATGCGCGCACGACACGCGTCATCGTCCCGGATTTCCGCAACGGAAACGCCCACGACTCGCAACCGAGATCGCAAACGGAAACGTGACCGCGGCACACTAACAATTCGTCGCATTCATCACTCACCTGTTCTCACGTTCGCGGCCATTTTTCACTCGTCGCGGCTCGCTGCGCCAACCGACGTCACTTTAGATTATGACAGCGCAAATTTCAAACTTCAAGTCGCTTTTGAATTTGTCGTTATGGTTTCGATACTAACAACGTAGTGTGCTGATTGGTCGTCGATACCGTTATCTCTTTGTATTCCGTCTCTTTGATATTTAAAATTATCGATTATATCGTCTCTTTAATTCTATTCGACGTGCTGGAAAGAGAATTCTAGGAAAAAAGTTTGAGTAAGTAACAAAAATTATCGTTTTCGAGATAAACTGTGTTTCGATATGTGTTATTTTAGATATTAAATTCTTCGAGATTCAAATCTTTTCTTCTAAAGATTCTTTCAATACTTATATAATTTCTTTATCCTATTTATATTCTTAAAGATTTAAATCTTTGTCTCTTATTTTTTACAGATAATTTATGATCATTATGAAATCCACATATCTGGTAAGTTCTTTATCGAGTTACATAAGTTGATAATGCGAAAAATTGTGTAATACGTGACTTTTTTCTTTGTATAACTGAAGAAGGAAAACAAATCTTTGGTGAAAAATAAAATGAACGTTAAATTACTCTGTGCTTATCTCTGGTTGTATAATAAATTAGGAGCATCTTATCTAAAATGCAATAATCAAAAATAATAAATTACGAATATTATATATCAAGGAATTTATATAAATTATAAGATAAACGATATACATCATGTTTACACACATGTGCATGTTTGATTTTTAAATTCCATTTGATATTTTTAGTTTATTTGTTTATTTTAAATTAAAATTCAACTCTTTCAAAAAAATAAAATATCGAAAATTCGCATGTGTGATAATTCACCGTAAATTGGCCACTGAACAAAATAGAAAATATGACGATCTTCATCATAAACGCCATTTTATTTTGCCTATATACAGAAAGAGGAAATTCCCTTGTCGCACCTAGATAATGATTTAATGATTAATCGCGTGTCTTATGAACAATTAAAAGTTTGATGGACACGTGTGGCGTTTGTACCCTGACTTAAGATGATACGAGAGGAATTGTAAAGTCGGGATCGACGTCGTCCCGGACGCGGATTATAAAATAATAAGGAAAAAAGGTCTCTTACTTACTTTCGCGAAAGTTAGAAAAGAGTTCGGGTAGGTAGGTATGTATTTTGAATACAAGAACACATGGTACTTTCGTCAAACGTGAGGGATCAAGATAAGGATCGAGTCGCAATCTCGATCGACAATCTTATCATCCCTGTGCTTTTCTCTTCAACTTCAAACCGGTAGTTGTACGAACGAGAATTCGTCGAGTTTCATCGTCACCTGTTGTACAAATTCAAGCTTTGAATCACATGAGGCTAAATTTCATCGACAATCCAAATTAATATTTATATATCTTTTAATATTTCGTCAGAAAAATCTATTACGACGAGTCATTCTTAAGAGAAAATTGCTCGAAATAGGAAGCGCAGCCTCATGTGCTAAATTGATACAAGATCGTCGATCGTTTACTTTATCCGTTTCTAAAATCGAAACGATTTTACCTAGTGAGCTGAACATATATATATATCGCGCAAGCGATGACTTTAAAGATTTGAGTCAAAAGAGGATAATTCTCGTATCTTTGATTAACTAGAAAGTATTCTACCTGAAAACATTGCCCTTGATGAACACATTTATGTATTCATGGATACTCGTCGTTTGAGTAATCCAGAAGCGTATTTTTATTGTTCTTAAGTTAGAAATTCACTGATCAACATGTATTCGTGTTTTCTCTAATAAAGTTAATTGTATAGGCCACATGTCCAAGCAGTCTTGAACTTTTCGGGCAATGTTTCTAGGTCAGAGAACGAGATTTTAATGCGCTCAAACAAGAAATATCCCTTCTTCGATGTCCGTTTAGTAAATTTGATTGACTCTGTGATATAATGATGATAAGTAAACGGGTATACAGGAAGAATGAGTCGGATTTTAGATTAGAAAACTCGTTTATTGATTCGATTTTGCTCTAGTAACGGTTTAATCGTTATTAAGCAATTATTCTCGCGTATTATTTTATATATATACTTACGCGAATTTTTAATTTGAATCCGACTCAATCTCTGAACCCATTTATTCATCGCTTTATACTATGTATATACTATACTATACAAAGCTCACTAGTATTATATTCGAATTTACATTACGTTCCAGTCGCTCGTTCGAATTTATATATAGCTATTTTTCATACATGGATCAACCAGTATAGCGTAAAAACCATCTCGTGTAGATGCGCGATGCGAAATATCGAGAAAGTCGAGGATATACTCGAGTGTATCTAACGCACAATACAAACATCGAATTCGATCATTTACAATAATAATTAATATACATGGACTTCAGAGACAGAGATGATCGCAAGTAACCGCTTATGAAACAACCTGTATATTTTGTATCACATACGTCATTTAGAATCTGCAAGATTCTATCACAAAAGATTCGCACGCGCGCGATTATACTTCTAAGCAACAAGGCGAATGATTTCTTGGACCAAGTAATGGCAATGTTTCTCGAATCTAAGATTCTTTAGCCAATAGAGACTTTTGACTTTTGTCTTTTAATCACTTGCGTCACGTTGCCTCCGAAATTGTAAGCGGAGAATGACCAAAATCGAAACGCTATTTTACAGAGGATCCCTTTAATTATTTTCGTTGTTCGATGCTTCGTGAATTATCTTGGGACTAGAATGAACTTATTTTTTAATGACATAATATCATCTAGCGTTTAAAGTTCCTGCTTCATTCAACTCCAAAATTACAGCATTAAACGAAGAAAATAATCCAGAGGATCGAATTTAGAATAGACTTTGGTTATTCTCCTCTATATAAAAATTTCCATCGAGAACAATTATTCTCATTCCTCATTAATACGCTTCGAAGCTTATTCTAGGCCGTTCTTTGTCGGCGAAAAAAAAAAGAGGACCCAGCATCCTTCAGTCACGCGTCTCCGAGACAAAAGATACAATTTTTCGATACAAGCTGGAGATTGCGCGACTTGAACGTATATGAGTGAAGCGTGTGATTCAGCTGCCATTAACACATTGACTTGTATATATCTCTCACCTTACGATATTTTTTGAGAATAGAATCTTCTATTACACATTGTTCTCTTTTGAAAACATTATCATTCGATTCTCTTTACATGTGTTTACATCTTTTTCAGATTACGTTATATCAGACAAACCGCAAAACATTTTACTCGAAACTTACCGTTATATATTCCCTACGGACACAGCCAATGTGTTAAAAGAAAATTATTTTTCTCCCTCCTTCTTTTGATTGCGCTAACTCTTCTCTCCCGGCCTGATAATTCGACCCGGCTATCGGCGCGAGAGAAGCACTAGGATGCGAAAGTGACGCCGTCGCGCGCAGATTAGTGATTCTTTCCCCGAAGGAGAGTCAGTCTTGTTGAGGATTGGTAGGTAGCTCTGGTACGAGTTGGTCCTGGCACGAGGACCTGCTCCCGGAAGCTGTCGACGAGTATAACCGCAGCGGCTTCGACAGCCACGGGTGCAGCGGCACGTCCTCGGCGTACGGTCGCTCGGACGGCTCCTTTCGCAGCAACGAACGGATCAGGCACTTGGCTCGCGGGCTGAGACCCTCGGGCACGGCGAACTGGCCGCGCGAGATCTTGGCGAAGAGGGACGCGTGCTCGGCGTCATTGAACGGATAACGACCGACCAGCATCGTGTAGAGCAACACGCCCAGCGACCAGATGTCCGCTGCCTTGCCGGAATAGGCACGTCCGGAGCGCAGCACTTCCGGGGCGACATACGCCGGGCATCCTCGCCGATCGGTCAGCTTGTCGTCGTCGTTCTCGACGATCACCGCGTCCTCAAGGCTCTCCAAGCGAAGCCGCGTTCTGTAAGGACAAAAAAAAGAGATTAGAATGCGTCAATATGTATGGGTCCACTTCTCAACACAAGTATCTTACATCACTTTTCAAACAAGCGCATTTTACGTAAGCTCCTTTTTTTCTCTCCTTTCATTAATCTTACCTTATTTGACTTCTTGGATACACAAGAGCGATTCAAAAGTTGTCGAGGGCGTATAACACACGATACCTAGTATCGAGAAGATTAAAGACCAAGCTACAGAGAACGGGGTATTAAATCTTGCTAAAGATTTACGATCCTTCTGCTTCGTCGTCGTGCGAAATTTGTTCCGCGTGTCTCGAGCATGCGTTGCGCCAAACCGTGCATTTATTATCGACCTGGCTATGATCCGGCCGCAAGTTTGCGAAGCGAAACCGAGAATCTCTGATCGTGCAACCTTTTATGCGCGCGCGCCCGAAGGCAAGGTATTTCAATTTAGCAAGAGGACACCGAGATTGAGCCATCGCCATCGCTGTTCTCAGTCCGTCGTCGGTAGTGATGGAATAAGGCGCAACGACAGGAGAAGGAAAGGAGAGGAGAGCGCAGCTCTCTGGTCGCGGTTCCCGCTGCGTTGATCAACCTGCAACGCGGAAGTCGCGCGTGTACGTAATATTCTTGGCTCTTGGGTAACTTCTGAACTCTCCTTCGACGTGAGTTCTCGTAGTCTCGCCCACGATATTCGGTCGGACGCAATGGCGTAGCCAGCTCGAGAAAGCGCTCCGATTATTACGGATAAAAAAATATGCTCCTACAAAAATATTTCTCGGCTCTATGTTTTTTTAAGCCATTTATAACAAGATCTAACGTACATAAATATACTTTAAGCATTGCCTATAGAGTATCGTAGTTCTAGATATTTATTTTAAAATTTTGTGCACAAGTCTATATAATTGAAAAGACAAATGATCGAAAGAAGTGAAACTTTAATCATATTAAAATTGTCATCATGTCAAATAATTATTTTTATATTAAGAATAAAATGTAAATTCTTCTTTTTCTCGAAGAGAAATCTCAATTATTACACACTATCAATTACCATTTTTTGCCTTACATCCATATTTTTATATTCTTTTTCATAAGTATAAATTAAAAAGAATTTATAATAAGGAAAATATATTTATTTACATCAATTAATTAAAATGTATTCTTCTAAAATTCTTCTTTTTAATCTCAACTATTGCATACTATCAATTACCATTTTTTGTCTCACAATACATCCATATTTTTATATTCTTTTCATAAGTATATTAATTAAAAAAGAATTTATAATAAGGTGAATATATTTATTTACGTCAATTAATTAAAATAGAATTTAAATTAATTTATGTAATATAATATATGGAATATTCTCCAAGACATTTCAATAAAAATTGTGGTTGAGATTTCTCATCATTTCGGAAGATCCGAGTGTCACACGCATCTTTGGTGAACATACATGTCACGCGAGAGAGTCGTTTCACGATCTTGACAATCCGTATACGAGTGTCAATGGCCTCTCTCACGAGCAAATGAATCGAACTAGCGCGATGGCACGCTAGACTATTTGTGATGAACCAAACGTGGCCGCAGAGTAAGAGAAAGAGAGAGAAAGAGAGAGGCCGCAGCTTTCTTCGCAAACTTTCACCGCCAGCCGCGCACAGTACAACACGATATCACTCCGGGTTCAAGAACCTCTTGGCGGATTCTAGACGCGATGTGATTTCTTGGACAGTCCGTGAAATTTACAAATCCGAAACGTTTCTCGATATTAGAATCGACGCTTATATGAATGCAATCAATTTATTCTTGTCTCTACTGTTGATATTATGATTGTGGATTTAAAAGAAAAAATAATAATAATGAAAGTCATAAGAATCATTAGTCAATTATTTAACTACGTTCGCGGATGCAATCGTGAATTAATGTTTTCAATAGCAAGATGGACTTTGCGATTATTTTATTCTCGCGATTACATCAATCTTTGTGTTGGATCAGGAAAATCCGGAACTAAATAACGTCGCATGAATATGAAATATGAATCTCGTATGAATACTTAGAAAATATGAATATTTAGGAAGATGATTCTCATATGACATTTCATACTTATGTTAAATACAGGACAAAATAATAATAATGATTCTTTAAATATAAGAATCATGTCATATATTTATCCTAAAAAATAGCGATTTAATTAACGCGTTATTAATATCAAAATTAAAGCTTTAAGATTGATGATTTGTAACTGCTGATTTACTGATGAACATTTTCATGCTTCGTAAATAATCCCGGATGTAAAAAAAAAATGCGAATTCAGGTTTCAAGTCGATGTCACAAATTTACAGCTACTTCGAGAAGTAGAGAGTGCCTCGCACACGTGCGAAGACTCGAGACCGAGAATTTAATCGCAAGGATCATTAACCTCGCGAATGAATGGTCCTCCTGATTGAATTCGGCGTCGAACCGGACCAACGTTCCATTGCGAAAGGTGCGTGGCGGAGAGAAATCCGGTCACGAGACCGAATCATGCTTTTCACCGAGAGCGCGAACTAACGTTATATACTTGACGACGTCGCGTGACGTATCCGCAATTACCATAGGTCGAACTCCACGCAGCATCCGGGAAAAGGTTGATTTGATCGTTTCAATCCATCCATTGTGGATGGTCCGTGAAAGAGAGAGAAATCATCGCGAGAGATCCGGAATTAAATTAAAACTCACGTGTGCAAAGCATGCCATAAATTAAAAAAAAACAAGAAGACACGTTCGCATGAATTGCAAATCACTTCCTCTTAAAATCGAAGGATTTAAAAGACCGACGCGTAAATTTTTCGTCAAGATGCAAAGCGTAAAAGGAGACGATACGTTACTCGAGTAAAAAAAATTTAATACGTCAATTTAAATTTCTAATTCTCGCTGAGCCCATAATTGTCTAAAATTTCGCCAACGACATATCGTAACCGCATGCGTTACGGTAATCTCACGCTTGCGTCCTAAGCGTTCGCGTTTATCCGGGGAAGGCGAGAAAGGGAGGAAAGGATACTACACGCCGTGTTGAACGTCGACCGCGCCGGTGAAACCAACGAGCCACGCGTTTCCTAATTATACCGACGTTTCAAAACTAACAGCCGATGAACCAATATGCTTTTCTGGCTTGCATCACTCCCCGGACTATCCTTATTCAACGTGCACGCGCGGGAACACCAGCACCAGCAGCAGCAGCAACAGCAGTAGCAACAATCCGCCGAGCGGCAGGAATGCGATTAGCCAACAACGGACCGACATATGAGTCGATCTCTCGCCGATCTCCAGTACACCCGGCCTGGCCTAGCTTGGCTCATATGCCTGTCTGTTGCAGCGACACGTGGGTGCGTCGTCGTATCGAATAATACCGAGATAATGTCGCGAGAACAGGCTTCGCACACACCCTTAATCACGACTCTCGATCCAATAGGAACATAACAGAAGCATGATAAATGCGGATAATAGCAGACTACGTTGCTCGCAATTCAAAGGAGGATTTGTAATCGTTTGTCTAGCGCTAGGTGCTTTTAATTCACCTGCTCGAGTTTGTGAAAATTTAGCTTCAAATTTATAGATGTATTTTTATTTCTCAAACAAAATTCTGCCTGATCTGAAGAAAATATTAATTTCTCAAAAATTTCTAAATGATAAGTTGTATTTTTATTATAAGTGCATGTCTAGGAATTAAAATTTGATTTATTCATGATTAATGTGTTGATACGATACGATCTATGCATGCTAAACGAACATTTAAACGTTAGCGAAACGCGCTCTCCTTTTTTCGAGGGAGAGCCACGGATCCTCGACGAATTGATTCGCATTCATTTCATTTCCATATTCACTTGTATTTTTTTCCTGCGTCGAGAACAGAGAGGTCAGTCTCGCGCGAGAAAAACACACCCACAGCAATCGATTTCCCTTCACTCGGAAAAGCGAACGCGAACTTTATACTATGGATATCTTCGTTTCGATCTAGGGATGACGAGTGTCATTTATCAATTTTCAATGAATTGTTGGGAAAAATACTTTCGATCGACCCGTGTGTGTTTACTATACATTATATGCGAAAATAATCTATACTACCTCATAATATAAATAATATAGAAAAATATAAAACTGACAAAGGAAATTCTTAAGAAAGATTAAGAGAGATTAAAATTACATTTTTCTATTAATAATGCAAGATTAATTGAATATTTGACTTTACAACAATAAAAATATTAAAGCAAGGCTTGTGATATGAATAAAAATTCAAGGCTGATTTAATTATAATTACAGGGACTCTTACCTCGCTTCATCGGCGAAGACAAACTTCCGGAGCTTAAGGTCCCTCAGCACGACCCCGTACTCGTGACAGGTCGCAACAGCCCTGGCCGCCTGTCGAAAGAGCCGTCTCGCCTCGGGCTCGCGCAGTCTCCTGCGCGCCCTTACGTAGGCATGCAGGTCACCGTGATGGCCCTCCAAGAGGAGATAGCGCCGACCTCCAGGTGCCTCCACTACACCCGCCACGCCGCTCGCCGCGCCGGTGCCCTCCAGACGAAGGTGGGCCTGTAGCAACGCCTCGCAACCTTTGTCGCCCACGGTCAGCGCCTGAGTGAAGCCGAATACATCGTTGTTAAAACCGGCTCGGAAATGAACCATAAAGATATGTGTACTAGTCATTAAAAATGAGGAATTTGGTTTCTTAATTTTACACATGCAAAATTTATACTTCAAATAAATCTATTTTTGATATATTGTTAGACATATTTTTTTTAAACTCGAAAGAATAATTCTTTTTTAATAAATGTTCTTGACGGAAATTCCATTTTCGATCGTTTAATTTTAATTCGGACGAAATAAATTATCGTTCAATGCGCTTGAATTATTCCAAGCGGATATCCTTGAAAAAACGTTAATTTCGTGAATTTAAATAATCGTTAATGACTTGGCCATGATTCTTTGTTTCGTCATACGACACCGAACATAATGTGAAGATTGATAAAATTACATCCGCTCTAAGTCTCTTAATTATTCTAATTAACATCGGATTCATATCTCAGATATTGTGATACATATCGAATTAATTTAAGAGAATTATACATATTAAGGTTTGAAATTAATATTTGATGTACGCGATAAAAAGTAAAAGGAAATGGATAAGAATTTAATCAATATTGTACATAAAATTTTGTATATATGTACATATTTATGAATATTTTTTATCGATTCATGTATCGATAACAATTTTTACATTATGTAAGCTTTATGCAGCGAATAAAATTGTCGATCACTTTTGATATTCTGCTCGTCCAGCTGTTCATCTCTGGCTCGTGTTGAAACCTGACACCATTTCGACATTCGAGTCCCATTAGTTTAATAAGAGCACCGTGCGTTCTTTACGAAATCGAGCCAATCGGTCATCGATTGTCGGCTTCGTAAACTCGCGAAGATACTCCGAAAACTTTCTCGCATCATTCGATAAATTTCAAAAAATTAATGTAGAAGAAAGAGGCCAAATTTTTCAGGCAAGCTTAAAGTATCATATTTAAATGTTTCAGATTAATTAAATATAATATATAGAATACATAAGAACTAAAATTATAAATAGATAATCCAGCGTAATGATGCATAAGCCGATATATTCATGCGCTGTCAACCTTGAACCCTTATAAGGAGTTTAATGACATTAAGTCGGAACAGTGATCGCGATTTCTCTATTTTCCGAAATAGCTATGATTCCCATTTTTTTCGAAATCACGAACTCTTGTGGTTTGCAAAGCGGACACGTTTGCGAAAGCGTGCGTCACGCGACGCTCTCGTGTAATCGTCGATTAAATTAAACGGCCGTGGTTTTAGTCCGCGATTATGAATAACGGACAGTGTGACGATATACGACGGATATGCGAGAGGTGAGAGGTGAGACGGGACACGAGGTGACACAACCTTGTATTTGTTCGCAGCGCGATGATGTAAGCCAGTTCGCTCATTGTATAACGCGCGGCGATTGTAAAATGTTAATGGAAACGCGGCGGGAGGGTCCACGCAATAAACGTATTACATGACGTTTATTAGTCTCCTTTCGAGAGATTTCTATCTACGTTTTATATTTAAAAAAAATAGTATACACGAATTCCTTCGATGCACGATCGCGAAATCACAATCAAGCAAAGATAAGTGTACTCAGCAGGAAGCAGGAAATGGTGTACATGTGCACATAAATTTACCCAAGTTTGCATATTAATCTGTCATAGCAAATTTTTGCAAAAAGAAATCCATTTCGAAATCCAATTAAACAATCCAAGCATTTTTTTCGCGAGCAATTTGATTTAAAACGACGACACTCGTAATATCGATTAATCTATCAATAATGAAATATTGATATTCGAAATTAAAATCTTTTCCTTCATAGATTTAACCATCCGATTTAATTATTAAAATACTGTATATCTAGATAAAAGTGTTTGGATTAATTTTATTAAGTGTTGATTCATATCTCGTAATCAATTTTGATACGCCAAAAATATTTCAGTTTGGAATCGCAGACGAATTTTATCCGATAAATATCTCGACGGAAATCCGTCTTTTCGTTCAATTAAATGAAAGATCGCCCAAGATAGGAATTAATTGAATCTTCCTCGAGGAAGTCGTAAAGTCGTTTCCCAGACAAATGCGTTCAGCTGCATCGTCGTCGATCTCGCAACGAGTTTTACGGTAGTAGCTTCGATCGACCCGAACATTAGCGGACCGTTACGTCCGTGTACTCCATTATATAATGCCACAATAGTGGGATGGAAACTCGGCAGCTGCAGTGCGTTGTAAAAGCATCCACGTGCGATGCCACCGCTAATACAAGACTTCTTATACAAAAGACTAATTCATAACAAAAGTTGTTGTTATCGCGAGATATTACGAAAATCTTCGTCATTTATTGCATTACCTGTTTATTAGACTAATTTTGTCATTATATTACTATTGCGATTTTTTTCTATTTAATAGTCTACTTTTAAATCTTTCAATATTTTGCGAGACTTGAAGCCATTCACATGAAAGAGTATGTCAGAATATTTAAAAAATCATATATTATTTAATCAATAATAATATATGATTGCATAGGAGAAATTACTATTATTATTTATCTAGATATTAAAAATAAATACCGTAGTTCAAATAATAATTAAAAAATTAATTAAAAAATTAGTAAGGTCCTCACTGACTCTTATTTGATAATTTTTAATTAACTTCTTAATTAAACTGATAATATTGGAATGTAAGTTTGTAGCCAACGATTTACGTGTCGATGAGCGACTTTGAAACGCTTGCTTATCAAGTTTGAGCCGACAATTTGTGAAAGAAATCTCTCACTGACCTTTGCAACGAGTTGCTGACCGCTGTGCACGTCGACACATCGATAAAGAGCGCTACCCTCGGCCGGACCAAGAAGCAGGAATCGATCCCCCAGTATGGTCGGCCCCCCGTGAAGGTCGGTGGGCACAGACTCGCAGCTCGGAAAGACGCAGCTCGGCGGCACCACCGCGCTGTTCTCATCGCCGGCCGGTTGTTGGGGCGGCGACGGCTGCTGATGGACGTCCTGACCGCCGTTAAGACCGACCAGGAACTTGCCATTATTGCTACGGGTCGGTACTTGCAGATGCAGTGGATGCTGCCTGGCCACTCTCATGTTGCGTCCCTTTCAAACGCGCGCCCGCACTCGGTGTATCACTCGTGCACGGACAACGTTCCTATTGTATCGTCCTGCTTCACGCGCGCGATCGCGGATATTATGGTAATGCGTTGAACACACTTCGCGCGTCACTTGGATTTACAGTCGCAATATTATAATCCAGATACCGGTATGTATAAAGAGCGCAACGTGGATTCGGTTTCACGGGTTTGGCTTTCTATAAGCTCTAACGAGTTAAGCTATTAGTTAGAAATATCACTTGTGCTTTTGGGAGGTGTGGAACCCGTGCAGTGTCGTTTCGCAATGGTGTCGCTGCGCCGGGTCCTTGGACGGAGAGAGATCTTCGTGGATAATCAGTCGGTCGCTGTCGAGAACTGATTCTGCAACACGAAAAGGACGAGAGTATTAGAAATAGAATACTAGAGGCACGTGTGAGTTTATTTCGATTTTATCTCTCTTTTAAGGCCTCGATTTAAATTAAAACACAAGATATTCGATGGCTTAACATTTTACAATTGCGTGCGATCTTTATAGAAAATTAGAAACGCGGTGACAGATCATAACAATTGAGAGTCACGATAAACCGACATTATTTAATGTCTTGTTCTCGGATTCGTCGTCGTGTCTTTCACGAGAGAGAAGGAATATTTTATTCTCTCTTGGTAATCCGTGCAGTGCTGGCCCTGGCCAAAATAGCAGAAGAGGCATGGCGCACCTACACCACAATTACGCCTATAATATGTTATACGCTCACAAGCATGTGCACGACACGACAATGACAATAGTTCCGTTCGCAGTCCATAATATGATTCACGGACAATTTCAAAATACGCGACATTTCGACATTCCTTATGCGCAATTTCTACGGTCGAGAAGGGGACTTTGTAAGGTCAGGGAGATATCGCGCAGGGACAACGAAGGCTCGAATTATCTTGCTGTCTCGAGTCAATTTTACGATATGAATATCAATCGTTCGTTTATTATATAAGTGTAAATATTTTTTACAAAAATGTAGACGATAAGCGAGTGTGGTATTTCCAACGCCTTAATTGTTTTTCATAAATATCAAGAAAAGTATGAATATAAATTTTGCAAAAGTTACGAGAGAAAGTTAACGAACGTAACAGTGTTTTGCTTACTTTATTTGTAGAATAGAGATATTGCATTACGTTTAATTATCCAAAAACGAAGAGATTACTCGTAATAAACTTTCGTAACGTTTATGTCACAAAATGGCATCGAATGTTCCTGTTACAAAAGTCGACAAGTCGGCTTTGCCTAGAGCCGGCACTGACTGCGATCGAAGGTAACTGTGGCGACGAAAGGAAATTACGTGACAGTTTTATGAATGATCAAAGGCAAAGAAGAGATGTATACGTGACCGGTGGTAATAGACGCGAAAAATGTCGCGATTATTTGCGAGAGAAAAGATTCCTCCCCTCCCCCCTTCCCTCCTCGATCTCCAGGGAAAGGAGTACAGCTGAATTTATCCGAGATCGCCTGAAATAGCAGCGGCTGCGATGATCCACTCGCATCATGACTCACGCGCGTAATTTTATCGTAAATACTCCGCTTCCCCTCTTGTTCTCCCCCGCTACCCCTGATAAATGTCGATGACACGCTGTTGATCCACAGTGTTTACAAAACAATTTACCCGTTCGCCGCATCATTGAAATCCATAATTGCACGAATGAATTGCATTAATGAATAAATCGAAATAGACGTGAATTTATATGCTGAAAGTATAAATAGATATTAATGCGTATTTAATCAAGTGCCTCAATGTCCGATATGGAAATTATATTTTAAAATACATATTGATTCATTTTATATTCAAAATTTTCATAAGAATACTTTTTTTTATCTTCTATACATTTCAGATATCGAGGCATTTATAATTCTACGTAATTTTTTTTGTGTAGAGCGAGTAAAGATTGTATAAACATTGTATGATTTACCGTGAAAGAAATTTAGGAGTTTCTGCTCAATTTATAAATTTTTTTTCTCTCTCTACCGCAATTTTTTCTAAAAATTTATTCAATAACTCTAATCAGCTGTGATAAAATTTGGCAATTGTATCGTAGCAAAAGCAAACGAATAAAGCTAATTTTTATGCTGAAATTTGCTTCCGCGGGTGACATCGCTTTTCGACTAGCGCGTTATACATTCATCATCCGCATAATCGTTCAATGCCGATTCAAGATATGTAAATATCGCGCGGTCGTCCTTGAGGAAGCTCCTCGAAGCGTACAACCGGCATGCCGTGTATGTTCATTTTCACGTGACTTCGTCGTAGAAGCGTCGTTTTTCTTTAAATTCAACAAAACGAACCGAATTCGATCTCACATCAAATTACAGTTCCCATATCCCTTTTCATAGAATCAATGGTGACGTTAGAGAAATGAGAAATTATATATAATATTATATATAATTCCATCTTTCATAATATATCGAAATAGCATTTTTTCACAATAACCTTCGATAGGGAGAAATAAAATTTATAAATAAAAAATATACCTGCGACTCTCTTGATTCACGAATTAATAACAAAGTTGCAAATTTCGTTCGAATACAATTAAATTTTATTTTCTTGAATATATGCATTGACGTTTATATTTTAAATTATACTTATTATTTAAATTATACTTGTTATAATTAAAAAATGATTACTAGGTCATTGTTTAGAATGAATAGCGAGTTAGCGACGATAATTAACAACTTGAAGATAATGAGCAATAGAGTCGAACGCGAACATTTCATCGAGTAAATTGCCGATAAATGTGACGAAATACTATATGCCGACCTTGAGTATGCAAAACGAAGAATTTAACGATTAAACAGAATATCGAGAGAGAAACTCGAAGCAAAATAGACAAAATAAATCGCAATTTTTTACGAGATAAATAATTGACGATAAAATTAACATAAAAAAAATCCAGCTCTTATCCATTATTCTTTTTTCCCCTATAATTGCGAAGAAAAAAGTTTTAATTTTTTTATGGCAAAAACTTTTGAGGAATTAATTTTTCATTTATATTCGCACATCATTGTTAGCGGCTTACATTATCGGAATTTTTTAAGCATTCCTGATAATTTTAGTGATTGGTGATCGCAAATAGCTATGTCAGACAATTTTGAGTGAGATATTACTCAATCGTGGTTGTTTACGAGCTTTGTATCGTATCGTTTAAAAATCATATATCATTCGCATGGCAGATGCTGACTGGCGATACCTCCTCTATTACGATATCTACGCACTTGCGCAAAAGTCGACAACACCAACGCAACGAGTCTTGAGCGGCTCCAAAGATCAGGGCTGTGCAACGCGACCTCTTTCCCCCTCTGTCCCCCTTAAACGCCCTCCCGTTTCGAGTTTCCTCTTCGTTGCGCGATACAAACGAGATGGCGAATAATCGCGACTTGTTTTTATCAACGTAGAGGACTTTCCAAAGCGGAAAGCGACTTTATCACCGATCACGTGGATGTCGTGATAATCGCGAGGTCAGAGCCGTATCGACAGGTGAATAGGCCCGGAGTTGAATCATGATTATTGGCATTTCTCGAGATATTGTCCGGCAACGACATTCCGATCTGTCTATAACGGGTTTTTAAATTCATCTATGAATATTTTGAAATTGTTAGATTAATCATGTATCACACTTTTTTTTAAAAATCGGAGTAATAAAAGCTGTATTATTTAAAAAGCAAGAATATATATCATAAAATATATAAATCAAATCCCATGTTTATGCATTAATACATAAAAAGTAATGAAATATATCTCTGAAAGATTAATATTCTAAAATAATCGATAGGCTCTTTATCACGTGTTAAAATCAAAGTTTTTAAACTCATTAACAATGCTAATCTTTTTAACCATTCTTTTCATAATACAGGTTTCCTGCACATAAATATAAATCAAATTTGAACAAGTATCGTGCAATATCTTTACGCATAATTTTTTTTTTTAATGGGAAACGAAAGGAGTGTAAGTAATTACAATAGAATAGAAAATCCTTAATCGAATTGTGAAAGAATTAAAAGAATGAAAGTTGCGCGACGAGTGAGGACTCGGTGCTCGGTTTCGTGGCCGCCGATATAGCCGGCAGGTACGCGAACCCAGGGCACTGTCGAGGTCTCATCCACCCCTCCCACGTGCGTTCCCTCAATGAAACGCGCGTATCTGGCGAAATCGCGAGCTCGGAATTAGTCAAGTGTTGCGTTCGTCGTTGTAGTGTCGCCGTCACCGCGTGTGTCGAAACGCACGCGCACGCGTGCAACCGGCGGCCTGTACATTTTACCAGCGAGAGAGAGAGATATCCTTCGGTAAGGTCAAAATGGCGGAGAGCACCACGATTTTCACACGCGCCCGTGCGCGCGCGCGCACGCGACATTGCGGGCACCGTTTGCATTAATAGCGCGCGCAACCGAAACGTGACGCAAGTTTGCGAAATAAATGGCCAAATATCATCCCGTCCCCGTTTACCGCAAATATTTAGCCCGATGAAAAATTTCAAATCGGAGAATTCAACCCTTGCTCGCAGCATCCTTCTCTCTCATTTTCTCATCCTTTTCTCATTTCGGCTATTCGTAATTTCTCAAGATTAGGAAAGAGATGGATCTTGCACCGGTTCTCCTTTGCCGGAAACAACCAAAGAAATTATTCGCGTAGATCGGCATCGACGTAAATCCTCTGAGATCATATCGGTTTTTAGTGTCTGCGTCAAATCTTTCATCCGATGTAAACATCCTCGTTCAGTGTAAAACTGATTATACTAACAATAAGTTAATGGAAATAAACAAGAAGCTAAATATTTTTGAACAAGAATCGATTTAATTAAATTGCGAATTTTTGCAAAAATGTTAGGCAGCTTGAACAATTTTTAATAGGATTATTTTTAATAAAACGGGGAAGCGCGATTTCAAAATATTGCTCGTATATTTAAATAGTACAAAGACATTCGTGTTTTCCTCGATACGAATCTCGCGAATGTTTCTTTACTGACATCGTTACATCCGGTCGGCTTTATCAGAAAAGGATTACGATCCAGATCTGCGAAATAATGACGAAATACAAAAAAACCATGACGCAGCATTCGTCTGGCGTCATCCGCTTTTATGCTTGACACACGCGACGATTAACGATCGATATTTCGGCGATGCAAAAAATGATCTAAAATCCTTTTCTATTATCGTTTTAAGGCAACTATAATTTTGAGGAAGAATAATCGTTATAATTATCATTTTTCGATAACGCTACAAAAAACGCAAAAAAAAGAGGACGATGTGACAGAAAGTAAAATGTCTTTTATCGCATCGAAAATTAAAGTCGTAATCGCTGCTTCGAGTGGAGAAACTTTAATGAACCCCGCGATTAGGTCAGATCGGTTGTCGCAACCAGCAGATATGCCCGAGACAAGCTCGCGACGATAATAGCGTCGATGCAATAAGCACTGCACTTTGCACTGGAACCGCGCGACATGGTGCACGACGACGACGACGTACACGAGCACTCGGCGGCAACGATCGGGACTGTCGCGCTACCATCGTCTCCACCCCCGAAACGAGTAATCCCCAAGTAGTATTCCACGGTCGATAGCGCGTTTCCTGCGAGAGAATTAGGGGAAGGTGCACACGCGCCGACCAATTCCCGTCGTCCCGCGCGCGATTCTCACGCTTAACGAGAGAGACGGAGCTTTACCTTCATGCTTCCCTTAGTCGTTTTGCTTTGCCGTGCGTCGTTCCTGAACCGGTGGGTGGTTAAGACGATTGGACGTCCGCGGGCGGCACCGCGATCGAGACCTCAGAGAGTCTTCTTCTTGGCTCGCTTCTCACGTCGGCTGCTGCGTCACGTTGACGAACGCGGCGCGTCTGTCTTGCTTCGTCGTGTCTCGTTTCCGAAACACCACGGCCGAGATGATTTTTCGTTTTCCCCGCGATCGAGATCCCTCCGAGACGGGAACAGGGGGCGAGAGAGAAAGACAGAGAGAGCGCGCGCGTGTACGCGAGAGAGGAGACTCGTGGTATCCGCGCGACGGACGGTCCAACGTTTTGGGCCGGCCCACCGCTCAGAAACGACGGCGGCAGCAACGAGACGGGCGAGCACAGACCAACGACGCCATTGTGCAGCTGACAACTGAGCTCGCGAACAGCCGAGCGCGGAACGTAACCCAGGCGCACGCGCTTCGGCAATCTTCGGCCGCGATCGGGGCGGCCGGGTGGGAGGAAGCGCGCTCGGCTCTCGGCTGACTTCAGCCGCCCCGCTCCCCACCACTCCGCCAGTTGCGTCGAGACCGCTTGGGGAGTTTCGTTGTTGCGCGTGTCGGCGTGACTTAACCTTATCTGACACTGTCGAGCGATATATTTTATGTACATTTATTTACGTTTTTTTCGTACTCGGTCGAACATTCAATAAGATGTTACAGTTCGAATACACTCGAGCGAGGTATATACGTATATAAATACATTCTAGTACATCTTATTCCTTTTCTCGATTTTCCCTCTCAAAAAATAAGAAACTTGTAGCTTATTTATTAATGATTTTATAAAAGTTTCTTTATCTATAATATAATATTTAAATTCACTATGTTTAGTTTGTTGATAAATATGTAAAGGTCTCTAAGTCATGAAGATTGCTAGACATATAATACGACTTATAGAAAGATCGTGTTTGTGTCACAGATACTTAATGACGTTCTCAATACATATTTATATATTAATTTTGAAAAATGTACTACCTTGCAGAGGTCACTGATATCATAACAAGATGGAAAAGCACGCGTCAATTCCCTGAATCACCGGAAGCACGTTACATCATACACTGCTGCTATCGTAACACGTGCTACGATTGCGCACGCGGATGATCGTTGTCGCAGACTAGAAGATGGCCCGTTAAATTCGTGGAAGTGACGGATACTTGATTATACATGAGCACCGTAGTGAGAGGTATGTATCTTATCATCCTATCTGTGTCTCTCTTTGAGAAAAAGACATAATGAAAATGATTAATCGACCGGAAAAACATCTGGACGCGAGAGATGCTACTGACCACCTTGATATAAACACGTACTCGTGATATGTATACGTGGACTCTTTGAATTGTAACACGCGGTCGTATAAATGTCAAGCTTATACGCTATACTACATAGCATCTTTGCATGCGTAGCGTCTATATTTATGCAATGGTGGAATTTTATTCTCTCTCTCTCTCTCTTCAGAGTAAATTATCAATAAATTCTGGAAAAAACAAAATATGCAAATATTTAAAAATAAATATGCAAATTTATCACAATTTACATTATCTTTATTTTAATTGTATTAAAATCACATAAAGTTATATAAAATATATCGACAAGTTTGAATAAATTCATACATCGAGTATGATCTATTTTGAATATCTAAGAAATCACGAAGAGAAACCGATAGTTTCCAAAGAAATTAGAGTCTATGTTGTTCAGTATACATTTTTAAAAATGTACACGATCTTCGCAAGAATCGAGATCTTTGCAGAGACTTGCAGCGCCCTTGGCCTACCTACCTTAACGCTCCTCATTGAGTGCGGGAGGCGGGTTTTAAACAATTGCGCTCGTATAAGGGCATGTAACTTCACCCACGTGTGACCGTGACGGATCTCCTACCTTCGACTATTTAATTTTTCCTAACGCAATAACACATAATTTTGCGTAGATCCTTGACGAATAAAATATAATCAGACTTGTCAACTGTCAAGTATGTTCATTATTATGCTTCTTAAAACAGCGAAAATAATTCGGCAAAGAAATGTGAATAAAACAGATTGAGATAATAGCCAAGTATATATAAATAAAGTTAGTATAAAATAAATTTTTATATAACTACACATTTGTAGTTTGATATAAAATATATTCATTCTTCTCTTTCTCTCTCTCTCTCTCTCTTTGGAAACAAAATTACGTCATAATTTACATTTATATTCATAAAACACATTTACATCTATTTTTTTGAAACATGTGTAAATAAGCATTTGATATCGGTATGTTTGGCGCTCGTATAAGATCATCGATACATCTTGACTTCATGGCGTCATACTCTGTGATGTATATGCAAGCAGAAATCGACTCTGGGGATTGCGAGGACGCGTGTACGCGACCACGTACGCTTGTAAAGGAGAGAGAAAGAGACGGAGAGAGATAAGGCCACGATTGCGTGGTGTCTGGATCACACTCGAGTCAGGCCAGGCCTTTGTAAACGGCGTTTCCAAACGTATTTGACCACCGGATATTGGTCAACCCGGCCACCTTTTTTATCTTATTCGTGCCATTCCCCTTACGTGGGTGGCTGCTCTCGCGATGATTAACTGACGCGGGACCCGCGAAAAATCCGGAGCAGGCGCGATGGGGCACGAAAAAGAAGAGGAAGAAGGTGGATTACATCGGCGATCGATACACTCCGTGGAAACTGAGCACTCCACGTGGCTTGTTGCAACGATGGCGGCTGTCATTATTCATTACAAAAGAGATCCGGAAAGTCGCGTCGCGTGATTCGCGCCGTTATCGTCGTTTTTCGTTTCGTAGCGCGGACCTTATCGCGACGTCGTTTGCAAATTGTAATGCGATTCACAAAAATGCACGCGGGAATAGTTTAAAATATAGTTTAAAATCGATTTAAAATGTATGACACGCTCATGCGGCACCGAGATGTTTCCGTTCTTGTGTAGAATCGCTTGGGAAATTTATTGCCTACGGTTTTATTTTTGTTTTTAATTGTTATTAAAGCATCTTGCATAAGATTACAAAATTATTCTTTTAATATGTTAACGTGAAAAGAGAATTACATATAATATTCATAAAATGCATACATGTATCGTCGTGTAATCCAATTGATTATGTCGTTTGAATAAAAAAATTCATAAATTATTATATTATATTTTACTAATTAATAAAGCGTGATAGTACTTGATTCGCTCGATTGGAGAGATTAACTTAGGATAACACAAAGTATAAGGAATTAGAGGAATCGAATTCTCATTGTTTTGTCAGAAATTGGCAAGGATTATTTTTAAAAAATACATCCTGCGTAAATAACATTGTTCTTTGTTTTAATCTCATTTCGTATTTGAAACATGGAAATTGTCAGGCGACAATCCACAGAACTGGTTTTGTTTTTTCATGAGGAATGACGACATTGGAGTGTCTTTTACGCCAGTATTTTTAATAAGATTATTAAATATTCCGCGATATATTCTTTTTTTCTTCTTCGACACTTTGTGTCATTCTTGCGGATATTTCGTCATGCGACACGCGATTGAGTCTGGGCGCGTCATTGACGGTTCATTGATTAGCGACTTGTATTATCGGACAAAATGTATTCGGAAGCGGAGTTTGCTCGTGGTAAACAGCTATGTTATTACATTAATGTACATTTCTTTTTGGAAGATTTTTTTAAACATCTATCTTTAAATTTATTTCTTCGCGATTGCGAGCATCCGGATTGATTACGCAGCGCGACGCTGAAAGTCTTTTGAAGTTACCCGGAGGATATTTGCACGAGTGTTTTCTTTAACAAAAAATTAATGCGTTGCTCTTTTAATGAGGTAATAACTAATTAGCAAGAGATTTAACGAATTATTAACGGATAATATTTTCACAGAGTGAGTTTTATAAAAAGAATCTTAATTTGAATTTATTCTTTAATTAAAAGCATACAGAAACCTGCGTGCAAAGTTTTATCAAGATAATCTGATTATTAATTACATTTTTGTGTAATTAATACTACTTCCGACATATCACAGACTCTGAATTTCCGTTCCTGAAATAGTTTCTTGATCGATAATGTGGGCGTTCGAATATATATAAGACTGACCGCAAATGATTCATTCCTTTGTTAACTTTCTTACATCAACCTACATACAACGAAAGATAGATAAATAATAGAAATGTTTCTTGTCTAATTAATCATTTGATTTTATAAATTAAAAATTAAAAAAAATTTTTTTTTATTTACCAGCACAAGAATGTGCGTGAAAATTTTAATTTGAGAAGTGCAGAATCGTTTTGAAACTCATACATATCGTACATATTGTTGAAAGTATGATTGAATGTACATGTATTTAACGTGTGCATTTATATGTGAGACTTGTATGTATGTATGTACTTAAATATTTTGTGCGTCATATTACTAAAAAATTTTGGTAATGAGCAAGCGATGAGATAGCGGCTGCTATTATCTATGTATGCAGTAATCATATCGACTCTACTGATTCAGTCAGTGGTTATTTACGTGTCATGATTATGGATAAATTAGTCATCGAGAAAAATGCGGGAATCCTGTTCGATGATTGGAAAACAATGGGAGAGACTCACGAAGGAACGTAGAGATTCTTTCGTCTTTCTCGCACGTGTTGTACCATTGTCAAGCATTGAACATTCTTTGCTGATCAGTATATTGTATTTCTTTCAATGACGGATAATGATTCATCGGAAGACAAAATTTAATAACTTCTTGGAGAGAATTTCTTGAAGAGATAACTTTCTCATGGAAAAATATAATTCCAGCAAGGAGATATTAAAGGAAAATCATTCCAAATTGGTTAAAGAATCGTGAATTAAAAGATTAGCGATTCTGCATAACATTCTTGATCGTTGAAAAATCAACAAATAATTTTGAGCAAAACTGCGAGATTTCTCAAGAGCCAAACCTTGACTCAAAATTTATTAGCTCAAAATTTGTCAGACATTTCGACCCTGCTTTGTGATACTTGATAAAAATAAATAGAAAAATGCGAGAAGATAAAGATAAAGACAGATATAAAAGATAGATATAAATAAAACGAAAAGCATTCTTGCTAATCTTTATAACAGACGAAACAAACAGAAAAAGAGGGAGGAGAAAGAGAGAGAAAATTATTTTTAATAGAATTTACTTGTTTTTAATTTTCATACTATCATATAAATGATAAATATTTTATATCATATATATTATTTTTGTCAGTTACAAATTGACTTTTTCTAAAGCTTTCCCTCATTTTTTTCACTTTTTCATTACTTTTAATAATATTTTTATCGAAATAGGTATTAAAAACATTAAACACGTATTGCATTTTCGCTAAATTACATCATCTTGCGTAAAAACGTAAGACAGTGTCGATGATATAAATGTCACGTCATTAATATAAATGAGAAATTTAAACTGTGTTGATTGTTTAAAATTGCTTAATATCCATCAAAAGTTCATCCATCAATGCAATTGCAAGAAAAATCATTTTATTTATTTTAGAAATAAAAAATGGATTTTCTACGCGATAATCTCGATGCTTTCGATATAATATGTAATTATTGCATCCACGTGAATAGTGATAAGACAATAATAATGTTTGATTAAAAATATTTCCGAACATGTTTCTAAGCATGTGTTGCACAAAACGAAATTGACTTTCATAATTTCATGTTTTGTCATAATAAAATTATTTAACTTTTTACTATTTTTTTCTAATGATTACTAAATGTTCATTATGTTTTTTAAACAATTTTGTTATAAATCTTAATTTTAGTATAAAAAAATTATTATATTGTCTACACTTACTTGACAATAAATACTTCATTTCACCTCAAATGTCATTTGCGCTTCACTTTATTAAGATATGTACGTGGATTTTTGTAATCTCATCTTACCACTCACCGTCAGTTGTGACGATTGAAGCTTTACCGTGCAAGCATCGTCTTTTGTAAATCGCATATCTCCTCATGCTGTTGTCATAATATATTGCACGATTTAATGTAACTTTCTATTATGTGGCACAGTCCAGTTACTACGCGATGTGCAATAAACAGTCGGGGAAATGCAATCATATAAAATTGTCTCATTTCGCGTGGCCGCTCGTGAAATTATCGTTTCGTCAAGAAAACCGGATGTCAATAATCAGAGATGATTGTTACTCATCGCTTTTTGTGTACAGTTTAACTAGCCAATGATTAGTTTAGGTCGTTTCTTTGAAATCATGCAATTAAGCGGCAAATTAAGCAATATTATGGAATGATTGATGCATTCATTGTAATAAAAAGACACATAATTATAATTTTTTTTTACTACATAAATCTTACTTATAGGCTATTTTCAATTTACAATATAATGAGCATATAAAGAATATAATTTATTATGCTTTGTTTACGTATATTTAAATGCAAACAGAAATTTTTCTTGCGCATTCAATTAACATATTTCAATGTATTGCAATGTACTAAAAAAAAATGAAAATAAAATTAGGTTAAATAAATTAGATTATTATACACATAAAAATTAAGAAATTTGAAATATTATATAGCAGAATCATGCAAATATTTATCAGTTTTCTTAACTTTTTTATAATTTTATTTTAATTTCTTTTTTCTAATTCACGTATTGGTGTACATTTTATTTTTTATTTTTTTTTAATATATAATTATAAATATAAATGTACTTTATAAACATACAGAGCTCTCGGAAAGTAAAAAAACTGATCAAACATTTTCATTTTATGATCCAGATAGACGAATACTTTTTAAAAAATGCATTGCTTGTAACGAAATAATGCATTGCTTGTAACGAAAAAAATATATACATATAAGTATTTAAAGTAGAGTGCAAAAGGAGAGTTTCGTTGAAATCAGATTTCTGCAGGCATATTACATAAACTCGTATAGAATATCTCTCGTAGAATATTTCGTAGAATATCTCTCTTTCTCTCCGGCGGATTTATATAAAAAATCCAACATTACTGACTTGGTATTTTATGACACATCTAGTATGGGTGAATCGAATTTCTCATGACAAGTAACGAGCCAGCCTTGCGTGGAACGCATATTGCGCGCGATTTGCGAAACGCGCGTGGCTTGCAGAACTGTCTGCCTACGCGCTGCGCTTTGCGCACCGCGCGCTTGCGACGAGATACCGGTTTAAAGTCCGGGACGAGGAACCGACGAAAAATTCTTGAACCGGTTCGCCGGCTGTTTCGTGTTGCGCCTCGGATGTCTCGGGAAGGAGAGGGACGAGGAAGAAAAATCAGCTTAGAGAGATGGACGCCGAGACGTTCGAGTCCTGCGATTTCGAGGAGAATGCTGACGAGAGAGGATGTTATGGATCCTCCTACGCGAACTGCACGGAAACGACATAATGGAAGGAAGTAGAAGGGAGATAAATGAGCTATCGAGAAGAATACAGGCCTGGCTTGTCGGACACGTTCTGAAAATGACGTTTCATGTTTACAGAAAATACACGAGATGATAAAATATATTAAAGTATAATGATATAATTTTTATCGTTATGATCGACTGAGACATTATCAAGGAAATCTTTAATTTAATTTGAAAAGTATCAATTCAGATATAAAAGAAATGTTCAATTTATAGAATTATTAAGAATTTTTTGGGGGATTTTTATAATAATTAAAACATTAATCATAGAAAAAAATAAAGGTTTTAAAGAGCTTAAAATTTTTACTAAGTGTTTAAGAGAATGTAACAAATTTTTCATTATCTTTTTTTTTTTTAATATCTATATTTTGATCTATAATTAATAGACACTTAGCATGCTGTTAAAAGAGGTGATAATCTTTAAAGATACAAATTGGATACGTAAACTACTCGAGACGTACTCTAAACGCCAAACGTGACGTTAACAATTCTTATTTAGATTACTAATTAATATTGTCTGCGATATCTATCTAGTTCTGTCATACGACTTTTATCTTTGCTGCCGTTATCTTCATTATATTTCGTTATCATTCGTTAACATCGCATTAGAAGTATTGCAACATCTTTGTTTTCACATAGAATTTACGCGCATATGTTTTTGCATGTGACTGTGTCAAGATTAAATCTAAATGATAGAATTGGATTTTTTTGCGAGAACATTCTCTCGCATCCGGTCCATACCGTAGCAGCTGCCCATCGAAAATACACGAGGAAACGCGGACACTACGACACCATACAGGATGCGTATCCTTTCCCAGATTTTGCTCCTGAAAAACATCTTACCTGACCATGCACCGACCCGCTGCGATCCGCACAGCTCAACAGTCCGTTATTGCTCTTTCACACAAATACATGACCGACTAATTCCGAGCAGGATACACAAAGCACAAACGGCAGAATTAAATATAGGCACAGGATGCGGCTAATAGAGTGGGACAAGAATGAAAAGATGTTTTCTTTTCGTTGCGATTATATCTTTTATCATCTCGCGAAAGTCTTATACATTCATATATAGCTAATTTTTCAAAACTAATTTAGAAAAAAAAGGTGCTACAGGAGAAAATATCGATAATTAAGACAGATAGTAAATAAATAAAGAAAAATTTATTTTATTGCTGATTTACACTAGACTTTTTATGTTTGTGAAAGTTTATCTTTCTTTCTGCTAAGTTTTCATTAAAGTGATTTGAGAAATCGCTTGGCGATAATTTGCTTGGAAAATGCTGGATGTGATTAATTATAATGCGGGTGCGAGCTTTGGAGAACGGTTTAACTTTCGATTTAAATTTACGTTCTTGCTGTCTCTAAATCGAGAAGGTGAAAGGCGAGAATATATACGCGCGAATTTATTTTGTCTCGACGATTGAGTCTAGTGCTTGGTCAATTGTAAGATATTGATTAAATCTAATTAATGCAAATTACATCAAGCAGAACGATACGAAACTTTGTTAATGTAAGATATATTTATTAGCGTAAGATATGTAGCTAAAATATGTTGAAGGTATGCTATGTCAGCACATTCTTAGATATAAATTTCGTATGATTTTATAACAATTTTATGTCAAAGATCTTATTTTCATTCACTCTTATACATTGAATGGTACTTTTTTTTACTCAGAAAAAATTTATTTATATTTTTTATAATATCGAGAGAATCACGTTTTCATGTTATTTTTTCCACTAGTTATTTCAGAGCAATAATTTCTTTTTTAATATTAATCTAAAATAAGTTTCTGTACATTTGAAATATTGATATTATTGAAATATTAACATTATATAGAAATATATCTTTGAAAAATTTTCTATAGCATTTTCTGACTCGATAAGAAGAATCTAGACCGAAGATCCAAAGACTGCGATATTTCATGATTTATACAAAAATTCGGAAAAGAATAGAATTAATGTTTTTATTACTTGCTTCCTGATTTATGATGCAACAGTGCAGGATGATTTTTAGTGATGCCATAAAAATTCCCAATTTTAAAAATAAGATAACATATTTAAGTAAACATGACGTGTCTCTTTGGTAGTTCCGGAGTACGGTATGCGTGTACATATGATAAAAATCACGCAGAAGCGTGGGCGCGATCGAAGCACCGCGATAGATAACGTGAACACGCGCACGATATCCTCACGTATATTTATGTATCGGTAAATGCGTGATAGCGATTGCGTCAGTGCACAGCAGAAAATAAAGCGCAAAAGTGATCAGAAAATAAAGTGCAATCTGTGATCATGAGATGCGACCTGTCAAGGAATCTCCTGACAGGTGTTAATCAATGACGTAGATGTATTTTTCTCGATCACGCGTCCGAAGACTTGGAGAAATACCAGGTGATAAGAAGCTTCTCAAACGTTTGCAAA
Source organism: Camponotus floridanus (assembly GCF_003227725.1). Classification (NCBI taxonomy): domain Eukaryota; kingdom Metazoa; phylum Arthropoda; class Insecta; order Hymenoptera; family Formicidae; genus Camponotus; species Camponotus floridanus. The sequence goes on along the minus strand of NW_020229858.1, from coordinate 93,779 downwards.
AAAAATATAGACGTCTTTCTTCCTTTCTATCATGTAATCTTTTAATCAAAGACAGATTTATGATAAAAAATCAAGATTTAGATATCCGAATAAGCGCACCATGAAAATATTTTCTAAATTCTTTTAAATTTTTGAACTATGTCTGTCGCGAATTTTGCATACGATTCGTCTCTTTGTGAAATGCTATATACCATTTTTATTTAAATGATGTTTTTTCTTACACCATGATCTAGATTTACACTTTGAAATGTTGACAAGCGTTTCTGACGTACTTGTAAATCATTTGCATAGTAAAATGTCTTGCAAATGCAAAGTTCTTCTTATCCATGTCTCGGTTTGCGTCATTTTTTACACACGTATTCGTGGCAAGGTAACAAGAGCAGATATAATGCAACTTTACGCAAACACGCAATTTATAAAATGTCGCACTAACGAAGTAAGTTGTATAATGGCATAATCGTCTTTCTTTCGTTCACCGAGTACATAAAATATAGGTTGTATAAAATGTTTCTCTTCAAAAACAAGAATCAGTTCTAGGCAATTGGCGCAATTCCGCTATATAAAAATAGATAATAGATAATCATATTTTCATATATCGTTTTATGTTATTTGCGTGTGACTCGAGAATATACTTCATATATTCCTTATTTAAGTTGATTGATTTACACGCGGACAAGTTACTAATAATTCTTTATAAAGATCAATCACTAGTTGATGGAGAGAAAGAGTTTTCTGTTTAGGGAAAGAGTAGTTTTCATCTAATTGGTGATTAATCCTACATAAGCATCACGAATTAGGATTAATTAAGTTTCAAGAATATTAATAGATGACGCACACAAGTTTGTGTTCTTCAGTAAAATTTAAGTCATGTTTCCTTCAAGCAATGTTATTCCCGTAGTTACAGATATTTCACTTGAAGTTTATCTATTTAATGTCAGAAGTGGAAAAGAATTGTGATAAGTGGTAGATTTCCAGTTCAATTTCCAGTTCAATTAAAAGCAGTGTGCTATTTGAGTTTGTTATATACATTATGAACTTTAGAAACGAGGACATTTCTTTGATAAACCATTCTTATAAAAGTATTTAATCTACGGGAATTTAGGTTAAGACCTCGAGGAAATTCCTTCTTTTGATTTGATATCATTAAGTTGTTCTTGATATAATCAAGTAGATTATATTAATAACATTAAAAAAATTAAGCGTAAAAAATATTGAATACGAAGAATGTCTCTGATATTGAAATGTTCGACATATATTGTGCTTAATAGTTTCCATTTTCAATTCTCTATTGTAATTTTTTCACAATTCCTTATGTATCGATTTTTATTAAATCAATTTTTTATTAAAATATTCACCCTGACGAATGTTTCGTTCTGCAATAAATTTTTTTATTAAACAGGCATGAATCGAACTTGACATCGTCCGAGGTTTCCCTTGATTGCAATACGTGCATAATCATAAATCTCTGTCGCGACGTTTATCCTTGCTTGGCCCAGTTATACATTTAAATCTCTTGAAGTCGAACGTATGAGTAAAACGAGAATAAGGTCGATGAATACTCGTTGATATCATTTGGAATATATTGTAATCGATGTGCGATCGATGGCTGGAAAATTATTTATTTAATTAATTAAATTAATTATTGATTTTTAGACAGAAAAATTTATTACGAAAGATATCTCTGCGTTTATCTTTTATGTTCGTCACTAATGAGAAATAGTTAGTGTAGTTAGAAATAGTTAATTAACAAAATGTAAGAGAGTAGGTTTAGTTTTGCAATGTGTCACATTAAAAAACTTTAAGGTTTATAAGTATTTTTATCTCGATAATGAGAAAATAAATTTTTAAGTATACAAACGTAAAAAAAAATATACACAAATTTACACAATTACTATTTACACAAATGACTTATGTCATGTTATGTACTAATTTTATGACACGGTCCGAAGTCTTTTCCTTTGTAAATTTGTATTATTACTATACGGACCGTTTAATTCTTCTCATTTTTAATTTTTAATTTTATGAAATTCTCTTTTTTATTCTTCTTTTTATTTTTTATTTTATTTTATTATTTTCTTTGTAAGAAAAAACACATTTATCTTATCATAATTCTACAAGAGACTTTTCGATTTTTGTTTAACATATATTATTGCGTTACATTATATTTTTAAATATAAGTTGATTCTTCAAAAAAATACCAGTGCTCATAATCGAGAATAAATTATAATTTATCAAGTTTTGAATCAAATGCGAAAGTGTGTCAACTATGGCACCATGTGATATGGTGCTTTTATTGATGATGAAAAATTTCGTCGAATTATAAAGAAGCAGATAAGCTCTAGGATGTGCAAGAACGTTCTCGATAAAAGCGGCAACTATAAAATGACAACAATAACGAGTTTAAACCGGACTGACAATGAACAACGAAAATACTGGAAGCGGCTGAGTAAACGGATTTCGACGATACCGAGCGATGAATAGGAATTCTTAAGGTCGCGTCCCGGAAGTCGCGTCATCCGCTATATGATACATTTCCGGTACGGTACGTTGCAACGTTTGCACAAATGAATTCCAGGGAGATGTCTAAACATTTCTAAACAGCTCGAAAAATATCTATTAATAATATCATTATAATTAAGCGTTCCTTATTAAATTTATTTTAATTTACATCTCGATGAATGTTGCATAAAAATAAAAAATCTTGATTCATCAGAAAATCCAAAAAGATATTATTTTCAGGGAATATTCATGAAATAATCATGAAAATATTAATCATCTTTGCGAAATTTTATTACGTAAAGTGATAAATGCTAGCCTTCGTATTTTCGGCGAAGTGTAAACAGGAAGCTAGATAACATACATATATGTATGTCGCTTTTTATAATGCAACATTGGAGAGATAAGAAATTTTAAAAAGATAACTAGTTTTTATATATTCTTTTAATTCAATTTATTAATTAAGAGATTTAATGATATAATAATATTTATTATAATAAAAATATATATATTTACATACATCATATACACATTTATGGATTTTGTTTTATAAAACAATTCTGTGTATGTGAATATCTTTTGACAGTAATGAGCAGCAGTATTTTCGAGAAGGACGTCTTGATCGCGGAAAATGGAGAAAAAAACACAACCTTTCAATCGAATGAAGAATTAAGTCGTTTGCGCGGTTAACTGCACGATCGATCCTCCATGTGGAGAATCGAAAGACGCACGCACGTGGCGGCGATCTTGTTCGTTCGAGATAATATCGATATTTTTCAAGGTAACCGTATCCCGGAACGCCCCTTCTGAAGCGGCTTATACAGGGTGTCCGCTTTTGTCCCGTGCGGTGTCGTCGGGAGATCTCAGCGAGATCCCAACGTTGATTTGTTTGTAATAGCATGGAACACGAAAATCCGGAAAAAGCGGATTTACTATGAATGGACCGCGGAAAAAACGACGAATGAATGCCCCGGATGTACACGGTAATAGATTGCTTTATGACCGACTTCCGGAGCATATTTCACTTTATCTCCGAGCAAACTTCTGGCTAACATCACGATTTTTCGATACAAGAAAGAAGGGATCGCGGAGCAAAAAGGTCAATGCAGCTGCTTCCCCCTTCTCCTCTTCTCCTGTGCCATTGACCAGTTTCCGATCGACCACGCGCTGTGAGAAGAAGAGATGCTTACTTTATCCTTTCGCTTCTTTCGTGCAAAAGGTGCGTGGTAGTTTTCACAGCCAATCTTGTGTCAAAAATATTTTATAAGATGGGTAATCGTGAAACTTTTTGTCACTGTTGGATTGCTATTATATTCTTTCATATTCGAATCTTTATTCATTGAAAGAAACATCTGAATTATGTATCTGAATTGTGCTATTTTCACACTTTGTTGTGTCTAAATTATAGACTATTGAAAGATATTCTTTGTAAATTTTTTGAATAAATTTATCTTGGAATCTCTGATGAGGCGACAAGACTATTATGAAAATATCATGTATTAAGAAGAAGAAATTGATCTTTTACGAGTGAAACGAATCGTCCTGAAATTTTTATGCGCGCATTGCCCAAGATGATAGCTTGTTACGACAGAAAATGCCCTTAGGCGTTCCCTTTTGAGATCGAAGACGATGTTGATTTCAGATGACTAATCACGATCGTGTCATTTATGTGGCACGTGTGACGACACACGTGAGTTCATTGTCCCGTGTCGTGAGATGCTTCTACCGAAACACTATTTCGTAAAAATGCATGCGAGCAATACTAATCCACTTCACATATTCGAGCGTCTGCAATATACATTTATAATATAAAATTTTATATTTTTATCGCAGAACTTTTTATTTTATCGTCTGAAATGATACATACTTATATAAGTTTTAAAAAGAGATATTTCTGTCAATTATTTTGTTAAAATTATTTTGTAAAAAGAGATTTAAAAAGAGACATTTATATCAACTATTTTGTTTAACACCATATATATTTGATATACAGGCTATCTTTATTGCTTTTTTCACTTTTTTAATTTGTAGAACAAATTATTAATAATTATTAATATTTGAATAAATCGGAAATGCACGACCGGTTGGGAAATTGAATTTCTCTTAGATGCTTTTTTTCAGCTAGCATGTATGCATCTGTGACGCAAATGAGGCCATATCAGCACCAATGTCACTGATGCAATCCAAGCACAGATATATACAGGCAGGTCATAACTCGTTGCAATCGACGATATAGAGACACTGATTATACACTCCCGCAAGAAATTCCACGCTAAATCGCCATACAAGTCCGGAATTATTCGGCTAATTACGTTGAGCTATAATCGGGGACGCACGAGGTAATTAGAAACCAAGCGTTGTATCGTTTTCCTCGCATTCACCTATGATGATTACGATTAACGCTGACAAAACGATTACGCAACATAACGAGCAATTCCTTCACGAATCGGAACGCATAAAAGGGCTATGTGTTCTCACGAAGGCGCGAGGAGAAGTCCAATCGCCTTCTTAATTCGATAAATTTTACCGCGCCGGGCAATGTGGTAATGTGTTGGTACACAATCGTGAGCATGTAACGTGCCCTCACAATCTCGGCTCGGATTTAGCAATCCGTAAATGTACCTCGAAAGGATTTGGCAATGCAACGAAAGATCGATGGACCGCCTCCCTGCACCAGATTCAATATTTGCCGAATCTTCGACGGAAACCGCCTGAAAAGAAATATTGTCCGTGTCCGACTCTACAAAAATATTTTTGAAGATGTAGAAAAAGCGATTTTTTACCGAATGGACTTTTAAATTAAACTTTTGTTCTCTTTTTAAACATATTAAAAATTAGAACAATTAATAGGAGATAAAATTAGAACAATTAATAGGATCATAGATAAATGCCAAATTAAGATAAATAAACTTGTAAAGATTAGAAATTTCAATACGAGCTTTTTTCTTCGGCAGAATTAGTGAAATATTCTATGGAATGTATTTTTTATACTAATAATAATTAATATAATAATTGTATAAGTGAAAGGTTTACATATTTTTCATCTTGTTCGATAAAACAAAACTTTTCTCGATGCAAAAGTAATTTTAATTGCTGCTTTTTGACGTTAGATTTTTAAATTGCGGTGTTCGTTTATGCTTTTTTCTAAACAAATATTTTTAATCTTTAATAATAAATAAATTAAGAGTGTTCTATTTATTCTACATAAAATATTTTTTATCATATTAAATTATTTTAGTTTTCTCATAAATTTTTGATATATTTTATTATTTTGTCTAGTTTCGATCATTTTCTTTAGTATTTCTCTAATATTACTTTTTAGTGCCTTTTTAAAATTATCAATGATTCCGATTGTTCATAGCTAAAATAATTTAATCCATCGATGATTTTCCACGCTTCGTCGTCTCTTAATCGAAGGTTACAATTATTTAGGTCGCGGACACCAACAAATAACCGTTCAATCCTTCTGCTCTTGGTCCTCCTGACCTTCTCTCGTAGCCTCTGTTCTCTTTTCTCTCCCCCTTCTCTCTCTTTTTCTCTCCTCCCCTATGCTCTTTCCGTTTCTTTGTCACTTGTTAACATCGTCATTGCCATCGTCACCTACGATATATATACTATTGCAGTATTATGCGCAACATCGTGCTATATTTTTGTCATACTTGAACTGAGAAAAAAAGGAATTGAGTTGAGATAGAAATTCCATTCTTCTGTCACATTAAATATTTGATTTCTACTTGATTTTCGAAATCATTTTAAACTCTCTTTGGATTTCTTTCTGTCTTATACGGAGGAAGTAAATTACTGTAATTTCATTATTTATTTTCTTAATATTAAAATATGTGAATCTGATATTTCTTTTTATTTTCAGATTTTGTAATATTAATGATTGATGTATATTCAGTAACAGATTATATGTAAACATGTATTCGGAATCATTAAATTTTATATATTTTATATATAAAATATATAAAAATACATAAAAAATATATTATATATAAAAAGTATAATTAAATAATGAAAAAATGTATTATATATATAAAATATATAATATATATAAAATTTATATATAAAATCGCGTAATAATATTTCCACATGTTAATTATATGTTTCAGATCGTTTTTTAATACACAATGAGCGGTGAAGGGAGTAGCGACGAGAAAACGGATCCGGGCGCTATCAGACACGGGAACTTCATAAATTATTACCAATTCCATCCTGCGGAAGAGCGCGTGCGACAACTTCCGCGTGGCGTGTGGCAGCGACGATGGGACGCTCATCCGGCCCGGAAATACGCGGGTCTAGACGTCGGCTGTAACGCCGGGGTAAGAACGGCACATCTGTCAGGGATCCAAAACGGGATGGGACTTGGCCTTCGTGATCCGAAACTACAAACGGCGCGTCTAATTTTGAGCCGAGTTACCCTTTTCAGGTACCGGTCGCGCGTCATCCGCTTCCGGAATCCGTATCCTTTGTCCTTGTTCTAAAAATTCCTGCATGTGTGTGCCCATTTTTCTCCTTGCTTATTAAAGCGTCCAGCCGTTTTTCTAATTATACGGATCACTTCTCACAAATGTCGTGTTTCCTTTTAACCGGAGATTATTTTCAGATAATTTTAGACGATAATTTTACTAAGAAAACACGACATTAACTAATTTGATTAATATTTAAAATTTAAATAAGATACAAATTGGATATTTTATCCTCATGTAAACTGTTAATTTAATTATGGTATTTTAGAGTGCTATAATTATATTAACATCTGTTATATAATTATATTAATTATTAATTTTTTTCTCTTTTTCAACTAATCTTGACTATAATTAGGAATGCAAAAAAATCATTTTAAAAGATTTAAATATAACTTTTAAATTTATTTAATAATGGTAATTAAAAAATAATGACAATTAAAAAATTGCGAAATTTTTCATAAAATATTTACTAAATAAATATGAATTTTAAATTTAACTTTGTCATTGAAAGAATCTAAATATCTTGTGCATATTTACATTTAATTTTGCTCTCGCGATACGATGTATTTTGCAGAATCTCACATACATGTTATACGACTTCCTCGAGAAAGCTATGTCCCAAGATCAACCAGAGATCTCTTTGATCGGTGTGGATCTTGATCCGATTCTGATCGAGAGAGCACGCGAGTGCAATCGACATCCGGATTACCTGACCTTCGAGTGTCTGGATTTTTTGTCCGATGATTGCGGCGAGACGTTGAGGAAGCATCTGGCGCAGCTTCACAAGACACGGTTCGACGTGGTGTTTTGCTTTTCAATCACTATGTGGATTCATCTGAATCATGGCGATGACGGTCTGGAGGAGTTTCTACGAAAAGCTTGCGATCTGTCAGAAATGATCGTCATCGAGCCGCAGCCTTGGAAATGTTACAGAAACGCGTCGAGAAGACTGCGCAGAGTGAAATCGGAGGATTTTCCGTTGTTAAAGGAACTGAAGTATACCGGAAATCCGACGGAGCATATTGAGGACATTTTGACAAGACTGTGCGATTTTCGAAAAGTGACCATCACCGCGAGTAACGATTGGGGACGTACGCTTTTGATTTACGAAAGAAAATAGCGATTGTAAATCATTCGCTTTACGAGAAACAACATTTTTGCTGTATTTTTCATATTATAATTAAAAAAGAAATATTAAAGAAATTTATTAAAGGAAAAAAAGTAAAAAATAATGATTAAATGTATAACTTGTTTTACGTATGAAATTTAATTCATATTATAAATGAAATGCATTTTTTTAAGAGAATGGTGTTTCTATAAAATCTACTACTGAGTTTCTAATCTTAAATTAATGCAAGATATAAATATTTATATAAAGTATAATCTTATTGACTATATATTGTACAAACAATAGATAAAAATGACTAAGAATCTTCAATGACCCTTGACGATAAAACAGAACAAAATTAATGAACAAAGTTCGTAAAAGAGACACGAGATGGCAGTAATGGAGTACCAATGTCGCCGCCATGTTACAATCATCTTGGAACGATCGCAATTGAATCTAACAACAATAACAACAACATGAATTCAGCGAGCAAGGTGAATAAAAGCTCTTGATGATTTTAATTTTTTCGTATTTTGTGTTTCATTTCATTTATTGTTTAAATTTGTGTGCGATACTAAGATCCAGTAATAAAAAAAAAAAAAATGCCTCGAATGAAGCCTCCGACTCGGCAAATTCGCGGATTAAATTAAAGATTAAGTTGAAAAGTTTTCTTTGATTTATTCTTCTGCATATATATTTTTTAAATATTTTAATATGTTACAATATTATTTATGTGGATACATTTCAAATATATTACAGTTGATATAAAAAAAACATGTTATCGTATTGTTAGGTTAAGTTAATTATGCCAGTGAATGCTCTTTCTAGTTTCTTAAAATTTTCTTTATATTTGTGTTATGTTTATTTATAATTATACTACATTATATCTATTTATAATTGTACATATATATAATTATATATATAATTATATATAATTACATATATAACTATACTGCGTTATTTATAATTATAACTAGAAAGAAAGAAAAAGTTTGAGGAATTAACAATTTGCGATTTATCTTTAGATAGCTGTAACATTACGACATTAATCATAATATAATAAATAATGAGAAAAATTTTAAGGCAGTTATCAACGATAAATATACATAATGACTAGAAAGAAAGAACTACTTGTTTTTAGGTGGGCGAAATCTTTACCGCAGCCGGTGTAGCCTTCAACAAGCTGGGTGAACTCACAATGCAACTGCACCCAACATCAGACTCATTAGCAGGGTAAGTTAAGTATGAAAATATTGCAACCGTGATAAGATGGAATATTGTCTAGTGAAATAGAAAAATTTCTAGTCTTATCAGGTTTGAAAATATAATTAAACAACCGAAGTAAACATCAAAGTATTTAATGTAGCAAGCAAAAGTTACATGAAAAATTTATGATTTTATCATGGCAATGTGTTTATAGCACAGAGTGATTTTTTGGTAGTGTACATCAAATTTTAAGGATGGTAAAAGATAGGAAGAATTCAGCATGAAAATTACAAAAAACAAAACAAAATATTTATTGGTAATTTTTTAATCATATTATTATTAAATATATTGCTTTCATTATTTATAATTCCTATTTAAAAACTGATCAGAGATATAAGAATAAATGAGATGTTATTAAATCAAGAAATTTTTTACACTTTTTTCTTTTAAAGAGTTTTTTGGTTTTTCTTTATTCTATAGATTGCATTAACAAATATATTTTTGTCATGTTATGAAAACATTAGTTTAAACATAAGTTTGTTCTTCTTCATTTAAATAATTATTTTTAATCATTATATTGTGTGAATGAATTATTTTCAAAATATTCAAGATCACTACAAAGTAGCTTCTCTTGTTTCAACAAATTTACAGTGTACACCATCAGACTATTACTCTGTACAACTATTATAGACCCCCTATGCTCTTTTCATAATTTCCTATCCCCCTCGATGCGTAGTAAATGGACTGAGGAGGACATTGAGATGCTCCGTCACTCAGTAAGGGCTTTCAGTGAAGAGTTGAACAGAATAAGCGAGCACATCAAGAGTCGGACGGTGTAAGTTTTCAAAGGCTGCCATTGAGGCAGGCCCGAATTTTACAGCGAACATATTGCTCTCTTTTCCAGCTCTCAGATACGAACCACTCTAAAGAAGAAGGCGTTCGAAGAAGCAGGAATATCTGTCAGGCAACAACAAATTCTTCCTCAGCAGGCACAACAATCGACATTAGTTCAGCAACAGGTTGTTAAACAGCAGTCCACATCGGGAAATCAAAGTCTGATAGGAAAATCGGCGGAAGTAACGCTCAATATGCTCAATGCACCTGAAACGGAAGTGGATGTTGAAGGATTGCCTGAGGAATGTCAAGTGAAACTTGAATTTGAAGAAGGTGCTACAGAAGAAGTTACTGGTTAGCTTTATATAGTTAACTTATATAGTTAACTTATCAATTAAGTTAACTATATAGTTAATTTATATAGTTAACTTATTAGTTAAGTTAGCTAAATAAACAGCTAAGGACTTGACGATACCAAGTTTTCTATCATCTGATTGTTCATCGATGGTTCGAATTTTAACTAGTTTTAAGCATCTCAATTGCATATAAGCTCATAAGTTACCTTTTTATAATAAATGTATGAAAATTTAATGTCATTGTTTTTACACGTGACGAAATGGATATCCTTGGATTCCTTGGACACAACTTGAATTTTTTGTCTTTTCCCTTTAATATTTAAAAAATTTGTCTTTAAGTGTTGTTTTTATTATAATCTAAAATAAGCGCAATTTAATATCAATATTCAGAAAAGGGAAAAGGGATTTACAATAATTGTAAAATAATAATTCTTATGAATGAGATTTGACAAAATTTATTATATTTGATTCTATTATTAAATTTATTATATTTGATTCTGTTATTAATTAAAATTTCCACATGCGGGAATCAGTATGGATACAGTTGAGCAATAATATGGTAATTTATTAAAATGTAGAAAAATTGTAAAAATGTTCTGCGTGAGATTTTTATCGAATCATGTAGTCGAAACATAATTCAAAGATTGTATAAATTTGTAATTAATTGTTTTTTTTCATATTATTAAGAACACACTGACGCAAGGAAATTTAGTTATTTCGTTTCGTGCCATTGGTATACGCCTTTCTTCCGCTTTAGGGATTTTGTCGTACATGCGCATAAAATTCAGCCTACATCTGACTTCTCTGGTGGGATGACGCATAAACGCGTCGACGTCGATTGACAGATTAATCAACAGTTGTATTCGGATGCTGAAATACACTCGGAGTAATCTGTCGGCGTCATTCTTCGTTCATGGTGCCACCGACCTCATTCGCGTAATCGTGCGATGTGAAAGGAAAGGCACGAGATTGCTGCGCGTCGCGACACAAATATCGAATTGAATTTTATATACATAACATATAAAGCTCTTTCGATATTCAACGACAACAAAGCAAACTATAACAACGAAGTATGGAGGGAGGTGTAGTGGAAAGTTCTGTTAGCACCGAAACGAACAGATGGGAGGATGAGATGGCCCTGCAAGGATGTTGCAGCCCTAAGAAAATGCCCTACCGATTTTTGGGTCTGGCGCTCATGTGTCTACTCGGATTCGGTACGAATTGACGTAACTTCGCGGATGCGTTGTTTACTATGTAACGCGTCGCTTTATCTGTCATTGCACAGCTGAAACGGTGTCGCTGTCAAAAGCGAATTATTATCGCGACGATAACGACGGACGAGATGCGTATTTTGAATATTTGCTATCGTGAGATTGCATTTTAAATTTTCTCGCGATCTTCATATTTACATTTTACCTGGCATATATATTTATTTAACAATTTTTTTTTATTCTAAATTAAATTATCTATTTCTTGAATTTTGTGTAATATTATATATTTTTTTATATTTAATTTAATATTTTTAATATTTTTTTATATTTAATTTTATATTTTATTTAATATTTAATATTTAAGAGATTTCTAATATTTGATACATAGGAATATATATATAACTATTTTTAGCCACATTTAAAAAAGGAAAAAAGTATATAGTAATATTTATTCGATTTGTTTTGTTTGCTTTTTTTGTATAGTTATAAAAAAATTTTTAATTACTGTTTAATAACTAAGATTAAAAATAGAGACAAAGGGAAAGCGAGAGGGAGAGAGACAAATAATAAAAAAGATTAGTTGAAATTATTTGCCTCTCTGTTTTCTACTATTAATTATAAAAAAAAATTTGACATTAGATAAGGCATATCATGAACTCTCTTTGTATGGGTTATCATGTTTTTTTCTTAATATATGCCATATGTTGCATGATTTGAAGTTATGACTCATATAAATGGAATTATGCATATGTGATAATATGCCACCTCTTAATAAACTATAAAACTTTTAGCGAATAACATTTTAACTCTTCTAATTATAAAAATGCATTATATAAATTTCTTTTTAAAAAATGTGTTTCTTTGCAAAATTATGCCTTATATATTAATTAAATTTTTTTTTTCAGGATCGTATTTCTGTTTTGACAATCCTGGAGCATTACAGGATAATTTTAAAACTGATTTAGATATGTCAACTAGCACATTTGTTTTGTTATATTCTATATATTCATGGCCAAATATCATTCTCTGCTTCATTGGAGGATTTTTATTAGATAGTGTCTTTGGAATTCGGCTAGGTACTATAATATATATGGGACTTACATTGATTGGTCAAATCATTTTTGCATGTGGTGCTATGTTTAATATTTTTTGGCTAATGATGCTAGGCCGATTTGTCTTTGGGTATGTATCTGTTTTAATATTACAATTATTACTTATCTTTTTATAAATCATAAACTATGAAATCAAAAGCTATTTCTTTTTTTTCTAGAATCGGTGCGGAATCATTGGCAGTTGCTCAAAATAGTTATGCAGTTCTTTGGTTCAAAGGTAAAGAATTAAATATGGTATTTGGACTGCAGTTGAGCTTCGCGCGAGTCGGATCGACTGTGAACTTCTTAGTAATGGAGCCAATATACAATTATGTATCTAATTATTATAAGGGTCCAGAATGCATTGGCATAGTTCTTTTTCTCGCTGCTGGAACTTGCGTGATGTCGATGATATGCGCGTGTATATTAGGCCTCATGGATAAACGCGCCGAGAGACTGCTCCGACGAGGAGAAGGACAAGAACCGCAAGTTGTTAGTCTAAAGGACGTCAAGGATTTCAAGCCAATCTTTTGGTTGATTGCGCTCATTTGCATCGCTTATTATGTCGCGATATTCCCCTTTATCGCTTTAGGAAAGTAAGTGCATGATAGCATAAATAAATATAGCGCTTATATGGAACGATTCTCAAATCACATTAAACAAGCATGTAAAATATTTTTTAGAATAATATTGATAACGATATTTGCGACTCGTTTCATATGAGTAAGAACTAATTCCTGCTTGACTCTTCATTTATAATTTTACATATTAGGATAGAAATTAATATTTCGTTAATTTTTCTTTAGAGTATTTTTCGAACGGAAATACGAATATGATCCATCTGCTGCAAACATGGTGAATTCTCTTGTTTACTCGATATCGGCGATAGCATCACCTATATTAGGTTACTTGGTAGATAGGATAGGAAAAAATGTATTATGGGTGTTTATTAGTATCTGTATGACTATCTTTGCACATGGATTGCTCGCATTTACCTATTTAAATCCCTATGTGTGTATGGTTCTCATGGGATTGGCGTACTCGATGCTTGCTAGCAGTTTATGGCCTTTAATCGCTCTTGTTACACCCGAGCATCAACTTGGTACTGCTTATGGAATGTAAGCACAATTTATTACTTATCATAGAAAAATAATGTTTAATGAAGAAAATATTGATGTATAACCTTTTTTCTTATAGAGCGCAAGCTGTACAAAATTTAGGTCTTGCTGTAGTATCAATTGTAGCTGGTATAATTGTCGACAAAGGAGGATACTTAATGCTCGAAATGTTCTTCCTTGCTTGGCTCTGGGGTGAGTATTTTTGCGAATTTGAAATTCGAATAATCAGCGCGTGTTTTCGCGTATTATAACGCGAAATTTTATAAATAATATATAAATAACATATTTCACATATTGCAATCAGTTTCATTGATAACTGCTGGTGCAATCTGGATAATGGATGCAGCAACAAGTAGTGGTTATCTCAACATGACACCAGGACAAAGAGAACGATATGAAATGCTTCGATGTACTCCTGAGAGTTTGGAACGAGAAAAATTATTATCAGAGTGTACAGCGGATTTCTCAGCAGACGGTCTTATGCAACCACAATCTGATATCAGTATACGAAACCGTTACTTGTCTCGCATTGGTGCAATGGTAAATCTATTTTAAGTATTTAGATGTTATATATATAAAATTGTTTTTTAATTTATATGAGAATATGTATATATCTTATTTTAAGGCAATTTTTAAAAACAAAACGAGAGATATTCTTATTTTACTAGTTTTATTTAGTATTACAAAAAGTATATCTTTCTATCTTATTGATATATCATTGAAATAACTAATAAATGGGAAACTAATAAATTTCAACCATAATATTAATAACTTTTCTAAATTTTGTAGGTGCCACCGCATGCAGTAACACCAATTCATCGAGCATTACGATGATATGTACAATCTAGTTGCAAATTTATGATATAAATAGGTATGTAAAAGTTTTAAATCTCGTAAAAGTGTCTGTTCACTGTGTCTTCCTGTTACACACAGCTTGATCTGTGATAATTTCGTAACGCAATTAAATCGAAATTTTGTCCTAATAATATCAAAATATTTTTTTAATTGATGTCGACTTATGTATTTTACATAAAACTTACAACAAATTCGGTTGGACACACTACTGTCGAGTGCATACTGGTGCACATTAAAGACTGTCATATGTATATATAATAGTATAACTAAAATAATAAGGTAATTATCAATTAATACTACTAATAAATTATTATATTTTTTCTCATTGAACAAATAACGATATGAATAACTCGAATTAATTATTTTAATTATTTATGCTATTGTACATTTGTATATGATAGTCTTTAAATACATTACGCATTAGTACAATCAACTGAGTTTGTTATTAATGATATACAACTATTTGTGTCACACACACACACACACAAGCACAATAGTTACCATGAATAGTAAGAACTTGTAAGTCATTCTCTATCTTTAAGTTTTAAAAACAAATGTTACAAAATTAATTAATTCATAATAATGTGACATGACTATTTGTGTCACAGTTATCATTGAATATTAAAAATGAATATAAAAACTCGTAAGTCATTCCCTATTTAAGTTATAAGAACAAGTGTTACGAAATTAATTAATTCATAAGATAATGTGACATCTTGTCATGTATAATATATCTTGATGTAATATTGTAATAAAGAGTGTTCTATCTCTTTAATCATATCAAAAAGTTTAGTCCATATTTTTTGAAATATCTCAACTAATTGCAGGCATAAATGAACTCATGGAAAATAAAACATGATGTTTTTAAACTGCTACTTTATTTTCAACTGTAATGGATGTTTCACTTTTCATAGTAGATTTATACACCTTTTATTTTATATTCAGTAGACTTAAAAATAGAAATATTTGTAATTTTATAATCTCGCATATATATATATATATATATATATATATATATATATATATATATGCGAGATTATAAAATTACAAATATTTCTTATATATATATATATAGATAAATAGATAGATAGATAGATAGATAGATAGGATCTTTATAAAAAAACATATTGAAATAATAATTGTGCGAGACTAAATCCCGTTCCGAAAATTGCAGGATGTAGCATAAAATAATTTCAATTTTTATTTGGGTCATTTTTTATAGAGATACTCAAAAAAATAATATTATTTTTTTAATATGTTAGAAAATGATTTGATATTTTTCTTAGAGAAAATCACTTAAAAAGATTATTTGTTTTGATATAATTTTCGGAATTGATATAGCTGCTTCCAGAATTACTGCTAATTATAAAATGCAGCTATTATTTCTTATATACAGATGATTTTGTTTATTATGAAATTGTAACTAATCAATTTCCCGCTTTTCCGGAAATACGTAACAAAGTGATTTTCATCTACGCGTCACTGCATCCAACATAAAGTATGTAAAAGTCCTATGATTATTACTAGCGCTACTATCATATTCGCCGAGAGGGCGTATGAAACGACGCAGAAACAGCTGTAGTGTGCAACACGTGTTTGATGGTGCTCGACTGTGCTCGACTGGTCGTGCTGCGAACGGTATTTCGCATATTCGCGCACGAGGAGTGAACGAGATGAGGGTCCACGACGACGCGGATTCCAAGTACAACGTGATGGGGAAGTCGTCCAAGATGGCCCTGAAGCGGCCCAACACCGTCGTGTTCCACGAGAAATCCAACAAAGTGCAAAAAATTAATGAAAACCAGTGTAATAATTCTGTGAATTCAACAAAGAACAATGATAAGTTAAACGTTAGTTTACATCAGCGGAGGAAATCATTGCCCGTCTACATGCATCGTAAAAGGTGAAAATATCCCGTTCCTTTCTTTGATTTATCTTTCATGTGTCATGTGCATCGATGTAAAACAGCAACGTTCATCTGTGTCACGCGGTGTATACAGGATGTTTCAAAATGGAGGAATGTGGTTTTAAAAGCACTTCGTCAATAGAGAGAAAGAGAAGGGGAAACTGATATATGTACTCGTATACTCGATAATATAGATGCTCGTACGCGAGCACTGATAATTTTATTTATCAGATAATTAGAAATTTATCAGATAATTCATTGATTTGTTTAAGAATTAACTTTTAAAAAATTGTTAACTTAAAAACTCCTAGTTAATTTCAAAATTCCGAATTTTTAACACAATATATTTAACAACTTACTGTATAAAACAAAACAATTTATAAATCTATAGGTAAAAAAAGAACAACATTAGAATGTTTTATTCGTTTTTATAAATATACTTCATTTGAGCGAGCAATATTTAATTTATTTTTAGAGAAAATTATGTATATATGCATGTATGTATGTATGTATGTATGCGCGCGCGCGTGTATATATATATATATATATATATATATATATATATATATCTCTAGCAATATTGTAGCAACATTGCAATATTGCTGCAATGTAACAATACTGGTTTGCGCTGTATGGATGTGTGTTGATATGAATATATATTTATTTATTTATTTTTTTCTTACATAATCTATGTAACATGTACATTGGTTAATTTATGTTAAAAGATATATACACATATAAAATGTCAAAGATTGTGTCTCTTTGCAATAAAAATAATAAGTATATTTTATTAATAAGTACATAACACACTTTTTATACATATTATAGTTCTATAACATTATATTATTTTATTTATTTATATTGTATTTCCGGTCTTCAAATCATTGTTTAAGAAGAGCGATTATGCTTGTGGATTTCTAGATTATTGGAAGAGATACACCGGCACAGTACTCTAATTATAATAGGCGAAACCGGCAGCGGTAAGACCACGCAGATCCCGCAATTGTTGCTTCAGACCGGTATGATCGGCACGTCTGGCTGCATCGGCATTACACAGCCACGCAGGATAGCGGCGGTCAGTATAGCGCGTCGAGTTGCTCAAGAGCAGGGAGTGAAGCCGGGAAAATTGGTGGGTTACTGCGTACGTTTCGAGGATTGTACCTCCTCGCATACGAAGATCAAATATCTGACGGATGGCATGATGGTGCGAGAGGCGATGACTGATGAGATCCTATCAGATTATTCGGTACATTTTATATATATAATTATTACTAAAATAATATTATTAAAGCTATCAAATGTATATTCGGAACTAATGATAGATAACGAGCTTAATCGCGATAAATTTTTTGAAAAGAGCTGAAATTACTTATATAGTTATATCATATAATATATATCATACATTTTAGAACTAATATTTTACTAATATTTTATACATTAATACACACACACACACAGACATATATATATATATTTAAAAAATTAAAGGAATTTTGTTATACATATGTACGTATATATATGTATGTATATATGTGTATAATTTTCTTAGTTTTTTTAGAAAAAAAATTGATAATCGATTTATTTCTAATATTTTATTTAAAAATAAAATTTAAATATTTGGGTAATTTAATAAACAATAAAATTGAAATTATTTTTATTGATATTTAGAAGATAAACGACAATTTTTAATTAAATATTTATAAAGAAAATCCATTATTAAATTTATTAAAGAATTTTTACATCTCCCTTTCAGTATTTTCATGCATTATTATTCATGTATTTTTTCTTATCTAATTGTGTAATTATTTGTTTTATTATTATAGAACAATGAAATTTATAAATTTATACAGGTAGTGATACTTGACGAAGCTCACGAGCGATCTGTACAGACCGATGTTCTATTCGGAGTGACGAAACGAGCGCAAAATTTACGAAAGTTGAAGAACCTACCGCCCTTGAAACTTCTAATTATGTCAGCCACGATGGATCCTAATAAATTTAAAGAGTACTTCCAGGCACCAGCGTTATATCTGGAAGGTCGTCAACATCCTGTGAAAATTTTTCATGCAGTTTCCACGCAGCAGGACTATGCATTTGCCGCACTAGTTACGGCATTTCAAATTCATCGTCAGATACCTGCAAAGTAAGTATTATATTTGTAGTTCTAATATTATCTATGAAAACTGTATTTAATTATATAAAGTATATGAGAGTGAAGTGTCTACATTTTAAAATAAATTAGAACTATAATAATTTTAAGAGTGCACATGAGATGTTATTATACAACAATATTTTGTTAATATTATTGGGCTTTTATTTTTTAGTGAGGATATTCTGATTTTCTTAACTGGTCAAGAAGAAATAGAAGCAGCCGCGGTAGCCGCTCGACAAGTAGCTAAACAAATGGATGGACAGAAATATCCGACTCTAAAAGTTTTCCCCTTATACGCAGCACTGCCCACTCATCAGCAATTAGAGGCCTTCAAACCTTCCGCACCGGGAATGCGGAAATTAGTGTTATCGACAAACGTTGCTGAGACATCCGTCACAATTGGTGGTATGCATGTACACTTTATTTTTCTCATTTTATTTTTTTAAGTAACATGTAAAAAATAGTAATAAACGTTTTTATTAATACTAAAATTTTTTTATAAACGCCAAATAATTATATGAAGTTATAAGATATAAAGAAAGTAATTTCTTTAAAAATTTTCTATATATAATAATTCATTTTTCCAATTCAAATGATAATAGAATGTGTGTGTGTGTGTGTGTGTGTGTGTGTATATATATGTATATATATACACACATATATTGCGGTATTTTAACTTTATTCCAAATTATTGAATTTATTGATTGAAATCTGATCTAAGAATTTTTTTTAATGGAATTAAACAGGAATCCGTCACGTGATCGATACCGGTGTTGTCAAAGCGCGAACTCATCATCCAATGACGGGATTGGATATGTTAAGGGTTGAAAAAATCTCACAAGCTCAAGCTTGGCAAAGGACGGGCAGAGCCGCTCGCGAATCGCCGGGTAGATGTTATAGAGCTTACACCCGAGAAGAATTTGACAAGATGAAGAATATGCCGGTGCCAGAAATTCAAAGGTGCTCTCTCGCAGGAGTCGCTCTTCAATTGCTCGCTATTGGTGTTGATATTACTACCTTTGATTTCATGGACAAACCACCCAAAGAAGGCGTAGATGTGGCTGTGAAATGTTTAGAGAAACTAGGTGCGGTTAAAGGTACGAATTCTTCTTGTATTTGTACATTTATTTGCAATAGAAAATACTTAAATATTATTTGTAAAAAAATAAGAATTTTATTTTATTTTCATATGTATATAAAAAAGATACATTTTAAATTTTGTTTGTTCCTCTTTGTTCCATTATATTGAACATGATGTGAATAACGGGAGTCAGTTCTGATCGAGATATACAATAAAATTCTTATATTCTTTTTAAAAGGATCTCCACCGCAGCTGACTACACTCGGTCGTACGATGTCACTATTCCCATTAGATCCTCGATTTACCAAAGTAATCCTCGCGTCGGTAGAACACAGGTGTCTGGAGGAAGCATTAACAGTCATTGCTTTACTATCAGGAGAATCGATTTTTATGGATCCACCTTCGAAAAGGGAACAAGCTCGCAATGCACATTCACGGTATAGCTCTTATCTTCACGATCTATTTATTTAAAAGAAAGATAAAATGAAGATAAAATTTTTATGACTATTTCTTACAGAGAATATGTAATAAAATGCACTTTCCATTACAGTTTGTTAAGTTAGCTAAGCAAATTATTGTTTAATGTTGTGTCGACTCATTGGGGATTTTCAGATTCGCTTCGCCTGAGGGAGATCACGTAACGCTGTTGAATGTGTTTCGAGCATACCGAAGTGCTACACAGAAAAAGGTGTGGTGCCATGAGAACTTTTTGCACCATCGAAATCTGGAGTACGCGTCGGAAGTAAGGCAACAGCTTGCGGCGTTGGCGGAACGTGCGAATTTGGAAAAGGCGAGCTGCGGAACGAATACGAAGCAGCTTAGAAAAGCTTTTCTCGAAGGACTTTACGAGAATCTCGCGGAATTGCAGAGGGATCAGACGTACGTTACGGTAAGTAAATGTTACTCTATTATTTCTATATTTTTACTCTACATTTTCCTAGTTATATCTATTGTTGTTCTATCATATATATTATATAATATTGTATCAAATTACCTCTTTTCTCTGCCTCATTCACAATTTATTTTATTTGCAATTTTATAATTATAATAATTTTATTATAGTACACTTTTACTATATAAATATCTTCAATAATAAATGAAACTAGACTTTTTTGTGGAATTAAGATTAAGCTATTTGTCCTTACTTGATTGACTCTATACAAATATAAAAGTGGTTTTATTATGTGAGTAAATTTCTTTCAGCATATTGATATATATTTTTTAAGACTCTTACATTCAGTTTCCACTGTGCGCTGTCATTTTAACGAATTTTAATCAACAAAATATTAATCATTATTTCTTCTTTTGCTGATATTTTATGTTATATATGTTTCTTTTCTTGATAAAGATTTTAAAAGAATATAGATATGCACATGTGCAGAATATATATGCATGTGTACATCAACTATATTAAATCATTTTTATTTCCTTATTATTCTTCATTAGCTTCTGTCAGCATCTTATCTCTGTTCCGCTCGAAGTTTCTACAGTGGCAAACAAATAAAGAGAATTTTTCGTAATTCTATTACGCATTCGACATAGGTATACTCGAAGCAGCCGGTAACCATACATCCTTCTTCGACGTTGCATGGTACAAAACTGCCGTTGCTGCTATTCACAGAGGTTGTATCCACTGGAAGATGTTATCTTCGCGGTTTGTCTGTCATCGATCCAGCGTGGTTGACACAAAAGAACATCGGCCCTGGGAAACACGGCTGATGTGATTTTTTATGCTACAATGTTATTAATACAGAGCTTATTTTTGTTGACATGAGATAAAGCGGAACAATTGAGGCCATTGAATAAATGTGTCGACGCAACGATATTTGAATGATAATATTGATAATTATGACACTTTAGTCTTAAACAAAAAATGTATTGCATTGCATTTTATATATGTATGTATCTACAGAGACCTCAATTGTTTCATTTCATTTTCGACCATGTTGGCGATTTTGTTGAAGATATGCTATGTATAATCAGGAAGAAACTTTTCTACTCCTATATTTTAACGTAAGTAAGCATTGTTATTAAATTTAGTTAATAAAAATTTTAATTATTGTATTGATGCATTGTATTATACGTCGAAAGAAATTTCATCCTTGTCTTTTCGATTCATACGATTTAACACGGCGTCCAAATATCCTCTTGAGTAACAATATCCGTATAATTTACATAGAGACGTAATTAAGAGAAGGTGCATCCGTTACATACAAGTCTAAGTGCATCTTATTCTTGTCTTATCTCTCACCACGCCTCATACTCGTCTTTCCTACTCTATATACGTAAGCTCTTGTTCTCAAATCAGGAACCATACGAGTTTAGTAAGAGATTACGACCGTTATACTAAAATAACGAATATATATCGATGGCTCGGCAAGTTTGGTCAATTTTACGGTCTACGAGTCTCGAACTTTAGTTCTCATCCTATATTCTGCCGGAGCAAAGGCGAAGAAATCTCGCGATCCTGTTCTGGAGAACTTAACGAAGCCTGCACGCTTAATACTTGTTGATGGTATTACGAAGCGATTTAACCGCGAAACGAAGTTCCGCGCGCGCCTCGGCAAAATTGCAGGTAAATTACCAGCGGACGTTACCGGAGAAGGAGGAGGGGAATGTTACGCTCATAGCAGGGCACTAACCCGGCATCACACTCTGTTCCGTGTTCTGTGTATTGGATAATTATGGCTTCAGCAGGAGAGAATATTGAATTTGCACCGCGTATAAGCTAATCGTCGGATACGCGAGAATGAAGAAAGAGCAGTTTAATGTGTATTTTCGCAAAGGGCGAGTCCGTCGTAATAAATTTCACGTTAAGGAACTTTAACATGCGTGCATGTATTTTGAAACTTTCAATGTGTCGCGTTTTTATTTTATTTTTTTAGATCCGTAAATTTTATAGCAAAATTTTAGGTGAAACAGTTTTATATTTGTAAATATTAAATATAAATTTTTTTCTGCAATATATTGTAGGTAAATGTGTGCAAAAATATTTCCAGTATTTTTACAAGTATCAGATATAAAGTTTCACAATATTATGATTTGTGAATTTTTGTAGATTGTATGTTTTATTATGTTTCGCTTCAACATATATGTAGGAAATTTACAATGAATTATATTAGAAAAGTATTCGCAATTAAAAGTTATGTCACAAAATATTGGAAATAAAAAAAATGTATAGATACACGAGCAAGGAACATTTCAGTTTTTGAAATATTATAGGAACTCTATAATTTTTTTACTCTTTTTAGATCCGAATTTTTCCTGTGACATATATATGATTTGCGTCTTTCTAAATCTCTCGAAAATGTACGTTTACATATTTATAATCTTCTATAGCTGCTTCCTCAAGCCTGGTTTAGTAGCGGTTGTGTACTGAAGTATATTTGTCGATACGGAGAGGATCCGATATAGGATTAAATCGTCACAGAGTTGGTATGAGAATATCCACTCGTCGGATCGAATTATATCTTCTTTCTCGCTTTTTCTCCCTCTCTTCTCGTACTTACAATAGCACGCAGACAGTTGTCTTTTCTCTTACAGGGTAAATTATATTCGAAGATGTCGCGCAGAATGACGGCAATACCAATGGACTTACTTATTTGAGATTTCGCTTATCGGGCTTTCCAATATCCACTTTGCGTAACATTATTAATTAATGTTTCTATTCTTAGACGTATTTTTTATTACAAGCAGGAGATGTACATAAAACTTATTCGATTATAGGAGAAACATTATTTAAACAAGATTTTAATACTGCTTATAATTCAAAGTTAGATAATATGCATACGATATATAGTGTGAGAGAATGTATTCAGGGTACAAATAAAATGTAGTTTTAATCTAAGATGTTTAAAAGTTGAAAAGCGCTTTGAACGTGTTTCATTCAATCGAGAGAGTTATATAAACTCGCGTTATCTAATCTTACATATATGGACGAAGGTGCATTATAAATTTTTCAATTTGAAACAAATTATTGTTTTACTGTAATAATCAGACACAATAGCGTTGTGAAAGCCGTCTGAGTCTCGAGAGAAACTATTTGCTCAAACTATTTTGCATGAAAATAATAGAAGCGTATCATGGAACATCGAATATAATCGCTATGAAAAGCGCGCTTCATTAAGCTCACATTTACGCATACATTTAAGTTTGCTTACAGACAAGCAGAGTATAAATTTCATATTAGACACAAAAAAAGATATATATAATTTCAAAATTTGTCGATTCTTTTTTTTTTCTTTAATAAAGAGTGCTCCATTTCTGCAAGAATACTAATCATGCGAGAATAAATAGACGATCTGGGATAATCGTCGCCATGAGAAAGGAGAAAAAGGATGCTTCATCCCTGCCATCCAGCCGAAGAAGCCCCTATCCATCTGTGCAAAGAAAGGCATCGTAGACGCGTGTGGCGCGTGCGTTATTCAGCGTGATTAAGAATTAAATATTTATGAGAGAAAGAAAGAGAGAGAGAGAAGGGAGATTTTCTGTGTCGACGGCTATATCGAGCTTTCTTCAGGACTTCACGTTGATAGGGCACTCCCGTTATGAATAGAGCGACGAGATACCAGATAAGCACGCTGAAAGCGAACGAAAATAGGCTTTCATCGGCGCGTTTACTCTCTTTCGCCTCTTCCTATAATTCGCGGTGCAGTCTTCCCTCGTAATGTAAAGACGATCCTTTGTGGGGACGCTCAAGGAGCATCTTAATAATGAATTTCTCTATGAATGACTCGACTTGCCGTGTCATCGCACGATGTAAGTACGCTTGTAGACGAGCTGAATGCTGACGAGCAAGAACAAACTCCAGCTACGTTTAATCAAACGTTCGTCCAACCTGATGTTTCATGGATTTGCCAGTGCCAATGTATAAAGTTAGAATGCCAGCGCCAACGTATGAAGAAAGAATGAAAAGAACGCATTTCTCGCGTATTTCGGTCACTTGCATAATTAACCACTTTCATTTCGCAGCGTTATCGTCCAGGACCTTTTATATCCGTGCTTTTCTTTACGACCGTCTACGATTGCCTCATAATTGATCTTCCTCTGCTTTTATTTACAGTTCTTTAACTCTTTGACGAGCTCCTATTTATTACAAAAAAAAAGACAAATCTTTTATAATAATTTTCATAATAAGTTTATTTCTTTTTCTATAGCAAGTACATCTCTCCGTAAAACATGATTATTACTATTATTTTTAATTAATTCTTAAACGAGGATATATATAATATTTATAAAATTAAGATCTATACATAATTTATATCTAATATGACAATATCATATGTAATAATCTGGATCTTTATTTGTCATGCATATTCACGATATATTTTCGATGTATTTTTTTGTTGATTGTGAATCAATATTATTATCTAATTAAAAATAATAATCTTTGTATTAGTCGTGGCACGTCGATTGTCAAGAGAAGAGAGGACTTTGAGCGGAGAAAGACAATGATAGCAACAGGTGGCATCAAAAATTTATTCGTGATGGCTCCCATCATCAGGGGACATCTGTTTCTGGGGATCACTCGACCTTCTTAATTATGATTCCTGAATGTAATTAACGTTGGCATGACATCGCAGGTGTATCATTAAGGTAATGTAGACACATAAGATTCAAATGCGAGCAATTGATAAATGTTCCATCATAAAGTACGCTGCAAAAATATTGCGCGATAAAGCGTTTTCCTTTGATCAGCTTCGAAATCGAGAGTGCCTCTTTAATATCAATAAAAAATAACGTGAGGCTAAGTGGAGAATCGAGGAATGTATATTAAATAATGCGGAAAACTTTTATTATTGATAAAAATAATTTATTATTATTTATCTATGTGTGTATATGTTGATCGATGTAAAAAAATACGCGTAAAATCCATATAAAAAGTTATGTTTGGATAAAACGTGATTTTCTTTCTCTTGTTGATTTCACATACAATAAAAGTAAAAAGTAATAGTGGAATATTTCAATAAATCATTATAGGTAAAAAATAGCGCTTTTTTATAAAAAAAAATAAAAGTTTTTCGTACATATCATCGATATATTTTATATACATATTTTTGCAGAATATAAAAAAGTTGCAAACTTTCTCTTTTATTTTAAAATCATTTTAACAACCCTTATAAAATATGGAATTTTATATTCATTACTTTTATATCTTTTCACTTATTTCTCTAAAATAATGAAATGACCCATCACATAATATTTCATTCAGTAGTTCGATAATTTGACTAATAACTTAAAACTTTTGTTCATTTTACGCATCAATCCATCTAATGATTTTAGTCATTAAATATTCCTTTGTACATGCGAGGATCGCGTTTGATTCAACGACATCTATAACCTGACGACCGACCTGTACGAATATTCCTAACGTTCTGAAAACAGTGATAATAAGCGAACGCAGAGATAATTGACGAGCTTGCAAAACGATTAATCTTGAATCTTTAACAGATTCGCTTGTCGAGTTCTCGTAATTCTCTATAAATCGTCCGACACGAGATAATGAAGGCGCAGCTCGGATACGGTCGTCGCCCTGTCTCGCTCTCATCTCAACTGTTGGAATAGGGAAAAATAGGCGATTTTTATAAAGCATTTGTTGGCGCAATCGTTGGAGTCTCGGCAAAAACGGACGTATCATTCCCGCTGAAACATCCCTCTCGATCCGTGACTTTTTTTCTACTCTCGGCTGCTGGTAGCGCCGCTTTTTCGCGTCGCTTCCCCCAGTTATTTTGTTAAATCGCGAGAAAGCGTTCTTTTTAACAGCTCTTCCGCTTCCTCGAGATTCAAGGGGTGATCGCTCAGCGGCGACTACTTCTTCGCGAGGCAATAAAAGCGAATCGCGAGATAATTCCTCGGGTTTCCGGCGAAGTACCTCTGAATTTATCGCTCTCGCCGGATTGCACGATGGATTTGCGACGGAATTCGTCAACTTTACGATATCCGTGCAACGCACTGTGACCGCATTTATCCGCCGCAACTGCAAACGCGATGACAAGGAGCTTCCGTAGTCGTTCAAAGGGATGTGGTTTTCTTCGGGATCTCTCTTCATTCCGCGATCTTCCTCCGGTGTCCGGGGATCGGATAACAATTCATCGACTTCCGAATTTCTTTCTCGTGACTGCGGATATTGTCGAAAGGGAGATCGATGATTGCCGGGCGATCTTTCTCGGGAAGCTGCGAGTAAAAATAAATTTCGTAGCACAAAAGTATCTTTAATAAAAGAATCAGAATGATTCGTCGAATGCAAATATAAAACTTCACGATGCGTGTCCTCCTCGAGATTTGTCAATTTAAAACCGACTTTGTCATCATCCTTGGGATTAGGCGTCGGATTAACAGTGTCCGAACATATTTCACGAGAGGAAAATTCGTGACCGCGCGGAACCTCTGGTTGGTCGTGGAAAAGTTCCGGCATCGAGAATGCTTGTCGTCTGAAATTTTTGCATTTTGCGTTTAAAAGAATTGATATCGATAATATCATATTTTTAGCTTAAAGGTAAAAGATAAAATTTCTACGATAAAGCGCGCGCATAAAAATGTTAGATCAAATTTTTCACTCACGCTATCAGAATTATTTAGAAAAATAATTTAGATAAAACAGCATACATATATCTTTCGCTTTTTTCTGATAAAATAATAGAAATTTTTTTTAATTTGACTAATCTTTTTATCGTAGAATTATATTTACATTGCGTGAAAAACGAAAAAAAAGAACAATAAAACAGTTCGCATGTAAGAAAAAATGGTTCTCACTTCTTTTGAATATAAATCATTGATGCAATTCTCTTATTTTCATCAATTGTACTTTCCTTATTATTCGATATAATTGATAAAATTATATTCATCATCCACATCTCTTGAAACATTTTTACTGTCGAAACGATTCGGTGTTTGTCAGAATCATTTGTGAACCTCGAAATAACGGATCTCGCCGTTGTATGCGATCGTTTTTCCCGCAAATGTTTTCCTTTCTGTGTTTCTCTAAACGGCATCGCCGTATCGGCCATTGCATTTTGCGGAAATGGATTTCGCTGGCTTTTCGTCGCCCCGATAGTCGTGTCGCGATCTCCTGTCGCGACGAGCGGCGGTACAGATAGATTCGTCGACAATTCGTCGCTTATCTTGAGCAAATAGTCCGCCCAACAGTAACCCAAAGTCACCTCCTCGTGGTACGTCTTGTATATTTTTCGCCAATATCGAAGAGTTTGTCGCAACAACGCAACGGGATCCATCTTCAGTCCGCCTTCCGTTGATCCTGATATCAACGAAAGCAGCAGAGCGGAAAGTATCGGAGTCGTGGGCGACATCGATTCACGTCTTCGTGTTCCTGAAAAGGATAGAAATAGATATGAACGATCATCTTTTTGGACGTGCGCGTAAATCGATTGAATCTTGTCAGAATGGAGAATTCTGTACTCCTTATATTTTTAAGACGACCGAAAGAATTGGTAGTTATTCATAAAAGTTGTTTTCTGCATATACACAAAGAAAGATTAAATATTAAGATGTTCGAAATAAGATGAATAAGTGTACGGATTTCACAATTTGGAAAGCTTACTCTAAATACGAATTGATATTAATAATCAAAATTTTTAATTTGATTGAGATTAAAAATTCAATCTCAATCAAATTAAAAATTTTTCTTTTTAAAAAAAGAGAGAGAGCAAAATTACATATATTAAACATTCATTTTAAAGCTTATAAATATATAGAGTTGAATCCTGCTTTATGAACGATAAAAGCAAGAATTGAAAAATCGGTTAATCTCATGAATTACAGGATTAAAAAGAATGTAAAAAAATACCTGATGGGTTTATTAAACTTCCATCACTGATGTTCACTAAAATATTGAATGAAAAATTTATTTTTTTAAATCATGTGGTATTTAAAATTCCTGGCGATAACAAGCAGCAGGTGGAAAGAAAAAATACGTGCTTTGTTACATAACAAATAGACGCGCACGCAAACAAAAAGAGAAAGAGAGAGAATGAATTCACTAAATTACATAAAAATTTTCCAAAAGAAGAATCCCGTGCCGAATATATTCGAAATAGAGATTTTCCTCTCGTAACACTAACAGCAGACTGACTAGTTTATGCAACAGGGACCTCGCTACATCTGCCGCGGCAATTAGCCAAAAATGTATAAAGTGCATAACCTGCTCCCACTCTTTCTCTCTCTCATTCTCGCTCTCTCTCTCTTTCTCTTCCTCTTTCTCTTCTTCATAGAGGTCATATCTTCCTTTTTTTTGCTATCGCTTTCCTGTTACATGTGAAGTTAACGGGATTTCTTCATATTACAAACAAGAATGATGGCAATGATTAAGTTGCATTCCTAACATCATTTCTTGAATGATGTGAATATAAGTTATTTCGAAAGAAATCCAAGAATTATCCTCGATATGGGACGAAAATTATTTATCAAAAGAATAAACAAACACACAAATTTGATGCATGCACGAAGGAAAAGTGTCAAACTTTCTTGCCATCTTAAAGAAACAAAAACAGAAGCAGCTGAGCGGCTGTTTTTGTGAAAGAATGCAGCGGAAGAAGTAATAAAAAGAGATATTATTCTTGTATACACGGACTATCATCACGGTTTAATTAATTGAAGAAGAATTTAAGCGCAAAAATAAGTTGAAAACTTTGCAAACTTTGCTCCCGAGATTTCTATTAAGTACGTTACTAAAGACTCTTTGCAATAATTTGTTTCGTCATGTATTATAGAAAAGAAAAAAATATTTGCATCATAAAACAAAAAATAATAATATTATAAATTTTTTTATTATAAATTTTGAATACATTTCCTGATATTTCAAATAATTAATAAGAAAAAACAATAAACTATTTTAAAGCTGAGTCATTGTATAAACTTTAATAGAAATGATTAATGCTTTTGCTTAAGCTATACTTGGCCAAGTAACCAATTAACGAATCGGATCTTTATCGGGTTTCTTGTCAATGATTCACTGTTTTATTTGCTCTTGTTTATCATGAACTAAAGGTATTTGTACGTTTGTCGTTATTTACTTAACAGTGAAAGCTATTTTGCAGCCTTTCTTATTTTGTACGGTCTCTTTTTCTTTTTACAACTGAAATTACGTATCGTGATTTTCACTTTTTGCAATTCAATAATTAATTAAAGTTCTTGAAACTGATAAGGAGTACGTAAACAATATTATTTCCAGAGAATTTTATATTGTATTTACTCTCACTTTTTTTATTTATTCTCTATTGTTTTTGTAATCCTTCGCTGTTTGGAAACGTTATTATTAAGTTTCTACGTATATAAAATTGTTTGTGAGCACGAACGATTCCTTCGGAGAGTAAAACAAAAACTTAATTATTGCAGTATATTTCGTTTATAAAAAAAAAGAAAGATTTATAAAACTTCATAAATTTAAAGCAGAGGTCGAGTTGCGCGCGCGATAACTCGTCCGTGAGTGCGAAGGGGTTAAATTACACGTTTCTCATCCCGCGCATCTCTTCTTTTTATTTCTTCTCACCGCGCCTTTTTCCACTTATTCTCGTCGCTTGGTTCTTCTTTTTTCCCCTTTTTCTCTGTCCTACTTTTTGGATACATACGTACGTAAGAGAAGATCGGGAAAAAAGCGTTGCCGGATGATCCACGTAACCGCGCTGGAGATCTTAGATCCCCTTAACCCCTCGAAACAACGACGAGAAAACGATAGCTGCTTCCCTCCATTTTGCCACCTACACAACATATCTACTTATCTACCTACCTAGCTATCTTTCTGGTCTCCTTCTCCCATCCTTGTCTCTCCTTTCTGTCTTGTTCTCCTTCCGTTTATTGCCTACCTACTCGCGCAACACTCCACTTTGTCTTGCGCCCGACAGTTACATCGACACCCACTCGTCCGGGGTAAGCCTGACCGGCAATTCTCGCTGGAGCAGTGCACAGGTACTGCAGAGCAGAGAGATGGTGTTGGTTCAAAATACTCTTGCGGAACGTCAATTGCGGAACGAGAACGGAATAATTGGAGCACTATCTTTTTTTCACGATGAGCGAATCATTTTTTTCTCCAGCTATTGGCGCGTTTAACTCTCTCTTTATTGCTGAAATAAGCATTACGAATAATAATTGCGAATTTCCGATATTGTTTAAATTTTAATTCATTTATTTTTTGTTATTTTTGTAAATTAATATGGAGATATGATTTTAATTTTGCCAATTGCGTACATTGTTTAAAAAGAGAATTTGAAATATAATCAAATATTCAATTTTTATTTTTTTTATTATTTGCATGTATGTAGATTAATAGAATTAAATTATTTAAAAATTTGGACCATAAATGCATATATCCTGCAATGGTTTAATAGTAGTACAGAATATTAAGATTAAGTTTTTAGATGCCTTAATATGAAGGATGTACATAAATTCCCTCTTAAATTCCAACCGTGCGAATTTTAACTAAATGACAAGCAGCGAACCAGGAAGTCTCGTTCAGAAAGAGAGTAAAAAACGATGTTACGTGAGCGAAGTCGCTAAACTGTTTTCTTGTTCGCTACTTTCGTATTGTCGATCACGTTTGCCTAAATTTTCCACTGTATCTCACGAAATTCATGATTACAATGACACTCCTGATTACAAATACGACGAAATGAAATTGGATTTTTGATCGTATCTTTGAGAGAAATCGAATAAGATATTCGAAAAACGTGATCATCGTTAAATGCGAAGCTTGAGAAGTCTATGGCATTTCGTAAATTCGTGCTCAAGTTATCTCTAATAATGAAATCTTTCTCACATCTCGCATCGTATCGACATTTTGACGCCCTTCAAAAACTCTGACAAGGGACGATAATGAAAGCTTCGTAGACGACGTGAGATCGGCGATAAACGAAAAACATAGGGTGTTTTGCAATCTTCTGAGAATTTTCTTTTTATTTTACGTATCAAAATGAAAAATTTACAAAATTTGTTATTTTTGCGCGCGCGGTCGCGATATAATAAACTTAAAAGATTTTCTCTACGCAATTTTTTTAAATTAGTATTATTAAATAAATCGTAATGAAAAGAGAAAGAGGGACGATGTAAATTTTTTTAAACAAGAATTTTGATATTTATTTGAAGTACCGAGCAATTAAATTCAACCGGTGCTCGATTCACTTGCATGTATCAGCACTTGATTTAAATTTCTATGTGCGAAAGCTTATCAAAACTTGTTATTTAACTATCTCACCAGCTTTGTCAGATTATATATATTCGCTGAGAGAGTCTACGCAATTTTCCATATTTCCAGATATATTTCCAGTTGTTATCCTTTATAGTGTAACTTTGTTGCGATATTGCGGTGCACTCGGGGCTATTCGTTATGGCGAATGTCTGTTTCATTATTGTATTTCTCACAGTGTGGTTATCCTAAAACAGCTGTCACTCCCAGACGCTACAGAAATGATGACCATCTTCGTTCCATGGCGTATCGTGCGACAACCACGTCTCGGAAATAAATTTTATCGCGCACGAATATCGCTTTTTCGCGAATTTTTATTTGAAATCTTTAACTGCTAACGATCACAGCAATTATATCACGCTTTGGATGGAGGGCTGGAGGGTGTAAAATTTCTTTCTTTGCATATAATAATGCTGCCATTTATATTTTCATGTTGTTTTAAATTATTGTCACATGTATACATTGAAAATTTATCGTTATCCGGCATATGGATAATTAACGGATGTGACATAAAATATTTCATAATTTGAAAAGTTACGCGAAAGAGGGAGCAGCGGATATTTAACAATTATTTTAATAATGATTAGCTGCAGGCGCGTACGCAGCGTAATTAACAGCGCATTGAAAAATTTACCTTTTTATCCATTTTTCGTACTCTTGATGTCTATTACAACGATGCATCTCTTTTTTATTTTTATGCGGTATTAACATTAATATACGCGCGTTTATGCATTTTCGCATCGTTCACGTAATATTTCACGTTCAGTATTGAATTAACGTAGTATCGGATTAACGTAGTATTGAATTAATTTGACGTACAAATACCTGGCGGCTCGGTATATTCGTATTTTACAAAGTTTTGTGCGAAAAGATGCTCTCGCCTCCGTAACGAGGATCCATTCTGAGGCCGTGCGTTTTCAGACTTCACTTCGTCCCGTCGTAGATAAAAGCCCGGCGTCCAGCTGGGAATTCGATTCATTAATCTGGTCGCCGCGAAACGACCGCGAAATCGATCGAGGACGCTGCCGTCGTCGTCGTCGCCACCGCGGAAATTGGGACGGCTTTCGAGGGTCGGTCGCGAGGAAGAAGGAAGGAGCTTCCTCTCCGCGAGCGCGACTGTATTTCTACCTAACTTTGTCCTGCGCCGGTTTACAACTCTCTGAATACAGCCGGCTAATTAACGGCGCTTCCTTAGCGGGCAAACTGGGAGTAGCCAATTTCATTTCCCGTCTCCCTTTTTTATATCCCTCCTCCCTCCCTCGGTTAAGCGGTCTCACTTCCGTAATTCACGGTTACTGCGCGAATGGAGTATCCTCGCCGTATTCTCGCTCGAGAAAAATCATGCACTTTTCAATTTTGTGGAGCAAGCGAAAAAATCCTCGTCTTTTTATTTTTTTTTGTACGGCAGCTCCTCTTCCGAGAGTTCCTTCTAGTGTGCGTTCTATTGTATTTCGATGATTAATTTGCCAGATTGCCGCATTGAAAATTGGGAAAAATTCTTTATACATACGCTACATGACGTAAAGAAATGCTGTAAATTTGTGTAAATTTCGCTATTCATTCCCTGTCATTGCCGAGCTTTTTATAAACACGTGCAAATACATATATGAATGAATATTAATACAATTTATTCAGTACGTTCTGTATAGAATTCGTAAATTGGACGAAAATAATTTCGCCCTTTGATTTGATTCAATTACACTATATTGTGCGTATATTCTACATCCATTGAATAACAACTGCGACTTTTTCATGTACATTAATTAAATGTATCGTATTTCGCACAATTTATCGATTTGCTCTTCAATGATTTTTTGTAGTGCTCTTCAATTAGCTTTTCAACGATTAACACTGGAATCACTTCACCAAGAGTTTCTTGCAGAATTTCAAGCGGTATTCATGTAAAAACGGTAATTTTCAAACTTTGTCGATGTTGGTTGGAAATATTTTCAAACTTTGTCAATGTTGTCGCATCTAACCGATCGCGTCCACTACGACCGAAGCGACAGTTTTGTGCGGGCAGGAACGCAGCTGCAGTTTAACGAGTTGGTTGAATTGATGTATTCCCGGCTTGGTTGGTTTTAATTAATCGGAGTGATGTTTCAATCGAGAGACAGGTAAATGATGGGTGAACGTTAGGGAGAAAAAGAGAGAGGAAGAGAGAAAAGAGAGAAAGAGAAAGAGAGGGACAGAAGGCGTGAAAAAGCGAAAGAACCGGAGAATAGCAGAAGTAGCTTGGCGTATAAGCGAGTCTCTTGCGCGAGTCTGACAGCCGTGGAGAGTATGAGGTTTCCCTCGTTAAGGGTCGTAAATAATGGCGATGGCGACGATAACGAGGCAATTTACGGGCACGCTCTTGCGCACGTTTTAGCTTCGATGTCCGTCGCGGCAATTTGAATTTTTCGCGAATTTGTGATCTTTACGCGCGGCACACTTGGTAGCTCATCGGGAACGATAAAGGACCTTTTGTCGATCGATCGACGAATGAATTATATAATAGCGGAACAACGTACGGGTATTTTGTCATGCGAGATATAATGGCGGAAGTCAGTTAGAATAATAGCTGCGATTGACATTCAATAAAATGTTTGACAAATATATTTAACATAACATATAGATGAAAATATTCCTTTTTAATAGACCAAGATGCATATATTTTTAGTCGAAAAATAAAATTTTTAAATATATATTGTACTTTATAGAATTATATATATAACGTAAAATTTAAAAATTTTTATGATTTTTATAGAGTTGTAAAAATTAGATATGAAATGTTCTATAATATTTTGAATGAACACACATCAATTCTGAATTCGATTATTCAAGTATATATGTATATTCAAATTTCAATTCTTTTAATCATTATAACTCCGTTAATATTCAGCACGACCATATGGTCACGACATGCGAGTGTTTCTTTCACTAATGGTTCGCCAGTTTATATTCTCTGGAGCAAGACACTCAATTTCTTAGAAAGTAGAACAGATATGAACCGTTTAAGTTTCAAAATGATCGAAAGCGCTAAGAATAAGAAAGAGTTTCAAGTGTTAACTTTAGTAGAATGATTCATGCAATGTCACGCATTTATATAAACTTGCATTTTCTTAGCAGATTAGAAGGATAATATTTTAATGAGAAACTTAATCTCTTTCTTCTTGCTCCACTAGTATCTGCATTACTGATATTAATTAAAAATAGTTAATAATAATTTACAAAATAATTTACAAAATAGAGACGATGCTTGATATGCGCAAAGAACAAAAATACTTTAAGAAGAAAGAAATATACGTTAAAGAATATTGATATGACAAAAGTGACGTTCAAGTATTAACTCCGAGGTATGGTGTTACGGAAAACACACTAGACTGAAACAGCATGAAAAAGCACAATAACTCATATCACTTTATAAGCGAATAAGAAAAAAATCCATAAAGGAAAGAGAAAGAATTCTTTTTCCAATTTCTTTCACGAGGGATATTCTCTGCGGTATTAGTCATCAACTTTTTGTGCGCGCACAGAATCTGTGCGCTTCAAAGAGTCGACAGGTTCATTTGACTGCACATACGGGGAGCCCGAGGAATTAGCTGGGCGATCGACG
The DNA here is from genome assembly GCF_003227725.1 of Camponotus floridanus. NCBI lineage: Eukaryota > Metazoa > Arthropoda > Insecta > Hymenoptera > Formicidae > Camponotus > Camponotus floridanus. The sequence continues at coordinate 58,105 of NW_020229858.1, read as the reverse complement.
ATACCATTCCGGCGGAAACGCAGCCGCACAAGCGCCAGTCGCTTATTTCGCGAGGCGAGTCGCGTGGGTGATGTCTGCTACCTCCGGCAGCCTGGAGGAATGGAAAGCGAGAGACAAAACGAGGGGAAGAAAGAGAAGGAGAGAGAGAGAGAGAGAGAGCGACAGAGAGGAAAAGAGAATCTCTCCGCACACCAGGGAGGCCTCTCTCTCGGCAACGTTCGCACTCGCGCTCTTTTCGTCCTCGTATGCGAGAGAGAACAGGGGGTGGCGTGTGTGAGATGCGAGGGTAGAGAGAGGCTGTGGGTGCCGAAGGCGCAGCGGCGGCCGCGAGGATGTGGAGCACGAGCCGGCGGCGGCGGCGACGGCTGGAGAAAAGATGCTGCGCGGGGAAGAAGCAGGATAGAAGGCCCGACGCGGGGGTGGCGGAGACAGAGAGAAGAGGGAGCGAAGAAGGACGACGGAGAGAGAGAGGAAGAGGGAGTGACAGAGACAGGGAGAGAAGGAGAGGAAAAGCCGGAACGACCCGGGGGTTGCCGTGGCGTTATCGACCGGGCCTCTGGTCGGTATCAAACCAGGCGTCGGCGCCGTGGCTGTCCCGGCTTCCTCGAGTGCCGGACCATTCTCCACCTCCACCACCACCATCATCGCCACTACTACCACCACCATCACCACCACCAGCGGCAAGAGCAGTAGCACCAGCATCGCCACCTCCGCGGAGGTCGCACGGCTGCTGGCCCTCGGCGCGTCAGTAAAGCCCGGGACAGACAGTCGATCGCGCACACGGAGGGTGCGGGTCGTCCTGGGGGTTTCGCTTGTTCCGGTTCGGATTTGGTCGGCTTGTCGCTTATTTGTCAGCCCGTTACTTTCGTTCCCGCGCGGCTCTCGCATGTAGACCACTCGCGCGACACGCTGTCGTCCAGTACGATTCAACAGCTGGCGGAGGAGGTGTTATTCGGGCGGGATGTCGAGCTGAAAGACACTGGTAAACACATCCGTTGGTTTTCGGTTTGATAAGCTGCTCCGAATGATGTGGGCCGCGTCGCATCGGTCTCGAGCGTAACATCGTTATCCCGGACTCTTAACTCGTGATGCGAGACGCATCGGATGGATCGAAGCGCTTCGTGCTGGTGCGTGTGGTGTCGGAGCGGTAGAATTATATGGACTGATCGAAAGTTCTTCAATCGAAAGAATATCGAATAAATTCCGGAATGGACTATGTGATACGAGAAGACGACGCTAGATAAGGAGTTGGATGTTACGTTTAGCTCACGGTGCGTTTCTCATATTTTTTAGAGTACTCTGCGAATGAGGGGATGCGATGTTTGATGACGAAGATTAAATTCGTATCTTAAGGTGGAGCATGTTACTTAACGATAACTGCATCGAATCTGCTTGTATAAGCGAGATTCTAGTTTACTATATTCGTCAAATTTGGAACATATGGCGTCGGAACATATCGTCGATGATGGGAGATTTAGACAAATTCGTGTATTCTTTTCGATCAATATAAGTCTATCGCATATATTTTTTTGCTATAGAAAAAGAAAAAATATACCAATTATAGCAATTATGCAAGAGAAAACAATGAATATCTCAATGTACATAAATTATCTAAAGGATTTTTAGCATTTTCAGAAAATTTATAAACTATTTTATTAAATATCACGATTATCGTTATATCGAAGAAATTTTTCTATTAAATATAACTTGAATAAATATTTTGTTAAATATCAATTATTTATTTAATATTATTATTTAATATATTTAATAGAAGTACTCACTTTATGTCATGATATGTTTATTTATTTCTACTGCTTTAATGTTTCATTTCAGTCCAATCATTCCTGTAAATAATTATAATGGCTTTGAGTCTGTATTGTTATTGAAATTGCGCGTAACTAAGTCTTGTACATTCAGATATATTTAGCTACAAAGCCAGCTTTCTCATAATGCATAATAATAGACGTAATGACACACAATAGCATTATTGTAATTATTTCTACATATTTCATTAACAATTTCATTACTAGTTAAATAATTCGCAATTTTACCACTTTGAAATTTATACGATACATAAGATATGGAATGATTTGATAATAAATGCAACGGCAAAATTTATATAAGAAAATGTACATTTTGAAATTATTCCAAATTTGAAATCACGAGATTATCTTCTCTCTCAAAATTATTTGGTCCTCTTTTTTCTCTCTTTCCCTTTCTACTTCCAATATTTCTAATCCATTTAAATTTCCGTCTATACTGCGGATCAATTAAAATGATTAGATAAGAATAGAGAAAGAAATTGAACGATTTCGTAATTAATCCTCGATCTCGATGATTAAGGGCTCTTCGTAATTTTACAAAATGGATCGCCATCATTCTCTTTGATTCATCCATTTCTTGCAGGATGCACTTTCGTTGATCCGTGCAAAAATGTCACCCCCGACATTCGCGCAATTTCCGTGATAATATATCGGCGTTTTTTCGCGAAACGCTCGAAGAGTCGTTCTTTCTCCCTGGCATCCGTTTCTGCCTCGATAATTCCTTACGGATTTTTCTCCGGAAACTTTGAACTTATCGCTTCCGTCGGCGAATTATTAATCATTCAGTGGTCCCCTGCAATTAGCACGAGACTGGAATTTAATTTCACTCCTCGGGCGAGATTCTTGCGCCTATGATTCGGCATCTCGTTTTAGCTCGCCCGTCGAATGGCGCGGAATCACAACGTATAGTTCGACGTTAGTTTGCTCCTCTTTCGAACTTGGCAAGCTGCGTCGGCAGTGCGCAGCTTCGTCGACGGAAGACTCCGGGGAATCCGATCTGCAAAGTACTTAGAAGACAAGTCGGACCCATTCAGGATGCCCGCCTCTGTATACCTGTGACACATTCCCTTTGGATGGGAAAAGACGAAAGTGCAGACAGAATTTTCTAATTGTCACAATTAGCTTGTGAGTCACTGCATCAAAGAGACTTTGAATTAATCAAGTTTTGCTTTCAATTAAAATTGCAAATACAAATCATAAATAGTCTATCTAAACTTCCAAACAGAGCTATTTACATGCCATCTACATTAAGTGGACTCTGCTTTCATAATTCTGAATTTTCTTTCGTAAATAAGAGGGAATGATATGTATAAATGATGCATTTATGCAAATACGATTACATTAATATTTAATTAGCAAACGTAACACGAGCGTCGATATTTTTAAAACTTAATCATATACAAAAGAGAATCGCAAAGATTCTTAATTTTAATTTTTAATATGCTATTGTCTCTTATTTCTCTGCACAATCGCTCAGCGCAAAAATAATTACATTATATTTGCTCTATTAAATAATTACAAAGTCGATGCACTTCCCGTTTCGACACATTTATTAGAAGTTTTAAGAAAATAAAAATAAGGAGAAAAAGAGTCGCGTTTTTTACGGCTTATTTTATAAATTGCACGCTCACCAAAATATAAGACCATTACGTCGTTTCATCGCGCAGATGGGACTTTGCAAAAAAGTACGAGTCGATTACTTGCTTCGCATTCGGAAAAAAACATTACGAGGGCGCATAACTGAAACTCTATGGTGGTAATTTAAACACGGACTACTTTCCCCCGGGGCCGAAACATTGCCAAAACCGAAACCGAACCAAAGACCAAAAAGCACAGTTTAGCTCAACTTGGAAATTGGAAATTCTCGCCTGGCCACGGTTCAATGCTATTTGATTTCGGATTTCGCGTTATTCGAGCAGCTTGAGCAACTCATTCAAATTAAACTGGATCGTCATTGCAATTAATTAGATTTTGTCGAGCGACCGGCAATGCGACTCGATTCTTTTTTACAATTCCGGCAATGTACATTAATTACCGATTTATCGAATATAAATTTCTAATCCGGAGCACTGCCGAATTTACGAAAATTTCATACAAACTATCGATGCATATATTTGCATATTAACACGCAATAGAAACGCAATAGGATTAAATTTGCGATATATATTATAAGGAGGATTTCCTACTGCAATAAAAAATATAAAAATATATAATAACATGTTTTTTATTTACTTTATTTTTTACTATTTTACAATAAATAAAAAAAGAGATGTTTCTTAGCGTGAGAGAAAATTACGAAGAATTCATAATTGAACAGGGAAATCAATAAGTTATATAAAAACAAATATTAATTATATATTTATTTTACAAATTAAAAATAAATATTATTACATATATAAATATTTATTAAAAATAAAGAGTCCCCACAAAATAAATATTTAAAAATAAAAAATTACATCTATGTACAATATTATTTAATATTAAAGTATATATACGTATAGTTAAGAAACGGAACAGTAGTTGATGAAGTAATAGAATGGAATAAGAAAAGAATATCGGTGAGGTGCATACGTTTCACGCATGATTGTTCCTTCAGAAGCATATCAAGCATACATTTTTCAGTTCATTGTGCAGACAGAAGGAGCAATCTTCGCGCTATTTGTTCTCGAGTATGAGCAACATTTGTCTCTCGTAGGGCTTTCGTAGAATTTTGGAATTGTACGTGCGCGTGTGATGGAAATGTAACAAGTTTATAAACTTATTATCCTCGCGTGACTACCATCTAATTAATCAAATCTCGCGTGAAATTCATTTCTTGGAGAAGCTTACCTAACGAAGCGATCTTTACGTGTTGTTGCAGCATGTTGCGGCGTGTTGCGGCGAATACAAGGCGAAAAAACCAAGAGGCACCGACGAGAGGCGAAAGAAAGGAATCGAAAAATTATTCCTCCCCGGATGAGTCCCCCTTCGCAACCGAGTCGTAGGACAGAGCGACGAAGACGCTGAAGAGAATTCCGCGAGTCGGCGACTCCGAGGGGGCGGTGCATCGAACCATCGTACCCCGGGTGCCGATGATTCCGTCAGGATCATTCACTGCCGACGATTCGAGTTCGTCGATCGTCACCGGGGCGTCGTGTATACGCGCTTGTCGCGCGGTAACGACGATCAGTCGCCAGCTTGGCAGCTCAGCGTCAGCGCGGGCAACGCATGCACCTGAGAATGGAAGTAAGAGCCCGCTCGGAGCACATCAGCAGCAGCAGCAGCAGCGTGATAACAGCACCGAGTCGCTATTTTGAATTCGAGACGGCGAACGGGGAGCGAGAGCCGCACGGAGGGCGCGAGACTGGAGGTGGCGGCAAGCCGTACCGGAAGCAGTGGGAGTGGGCGGACAGCGGCGACGGGATAAGGGTGGTGACGGCGGCGGTGGTGAGGAAAAGGGTGCAGGAGAGCGGGCGCAAAAAAGCGGCGGCGGCGACGGAAGGGCGAAGGACGAGCAAGGCGGCGGCGAACGGAAAAGGAGAGCGGAAATCGAAAGCGGAAGAAAAGGAAGTAGAAGAAGAAGGGGGTCGTCCATCGGCGGGAGGGCCCCACAGATGCGGGGCCCGCAGGGGCGCGCAGTCCGCGGCGGCGTGACGCGATGCGGACGTCCTCCTCCTCTTTGCCGAGGAAGAGGAAGAGGAAAGACCTCTCGCCTCCCGATACCGTCCTCCTCGCCGACGACTGGCGACCGTCAGTTAAATATGTCGGTCGACAGCAGGGTTCTTCGCTTCGATTCTCCGCTATTATTGCGTCGCGTCGAGCGCGACGCGACGACGACGGCGTTCCTCACCGAGGACGAGACGGTCCTTCAGCATGTAAGATTCCTGGAAGGCCGAGGGTTCATCGGACTTTCAGCGAACGATGCTGGAAGCGGGAGAGGCGAACGGGAGACAAAAACGACGGAAGCAACGATGAGAGACGAGATAAGCGGAGCGCGGAGGACATCGCGAGTAAGGAGATTTCTCAAGATAGTGCCTCGTTCGACGGTACCATCGTCAAGAGCATCCTTCTGCTGGTGCTCCTCTGCGTCCAGTGCTGCCTGGCGGGCACCGAGGCCCTGGTCGGCACGCAAAAGTACTGCACCAGGACAGTCAAGACGCGATACGGCATCTTGCGCGGTGTCGAGGCCAGATCGTCGACCGCCGTCGAGACCTACTATGGGGTGCCATACGCGACGCCGCCGCTCGGCGCGTTGCGTTACATGCCTCCGGTCACCCCGACGCCGTGGCGTGGTACCAAAATCGCCGACACCATGCCGCCAGCCTGCCCTCAGCATCCGCCGTGGATGTCGCCGGACGAGAAACTGCCGTGGCAGAGACGCGCCTATCTCAAGAGGCTGGAACCCGTACTGGCGAACCAGAGCGAAGACTGCCTGTATCTGAACCTCTACGTGCCCAAACCTCCTCACGGTAAGTCACCGATGTATTCTCTGAATCTCCGATCTCTAAAGATATGTAGTATTATAAAGAAAAAATATTAATCTCGCACTGAGAAAAAAATCTGATTGCATTAATTAGAAATCTGGTAGGTTCAACCAGTATGTCGGTTGGAAAATGGACGAATCAGAATTTCTTCAAGAATTATCAGATGAGTATGATTAATTTCTTTCTGTTAAATTTACCAAATTTTCTGGATAACAATACTAAATTTACAAAAAAATGGCGTCCTTGTGTCTATGTTTAATTAATATATAACAAGAAGTCTTATAGATTTAACTAGAAAATATTAACCGAATCTTTGTAGTAAATTCTATTAAACGTTCTAATTATAAAATATCGAGTCTAATTGTGATGACTAGAAATTCTGCTTGATTTAACCAAAATGCCTTCTATCAGATACGTCCTGTTGATACAATCAAATGATTTTTCTCAGTGCGGCAAAATCAAAACAAATCCTTGCGTTTAAAAATCGTTTATTTTATTTTAGAAATGTCAAACATAAATTTTACGCGATGTCTTTCTTTTTTATTAAAGGATATAGTAATAGAGGATAGCGTAATACAGTTTTATAAAATTGTACGCTTTATGATTATTCTGAAAACAATTCATCGATTTCACATAATTCAATATCACTGATTAAATATTAACAGAGATTAAAAGACTATCGTATACGTAGAGATACAAAATTTATATTATTTATCGAAATTATGATATATTTATTTTTCAATAAAATATTTAATAACTCGAAGAAATTATAGCGATATATTTCGAAATGGTTTTAAAAGCGTAGAATTCAGTTTCTGTTTATTGGAAAATAGGAATATATGTTGTCTAAATTTTCTAAAAAGATTTTCTCAAATATTCGTGAAAAATACTGGTTGAAAAATACTGTCCTTATGCATCGCGCGACTGCATCGAGCGCCAAATTCCTCGCGAGAAGATAAATAAAAAAACTTTTCGGAATGTACCTTCTCGATGCGAAGTTTGGCGATATTTTCGCGAGATACTCTGTTTCGAAACATGTGTGTCCAATTTTAGAGAGATTGCTCAACTTCGTTGAGAACGTATCGCGAGCGAATAGGTCCAATTTCATTTCGCGATAATCTGATTATCGAAGTATTCGGGAACGTAGTGTCGTGTGCGTTGCGATACGTGACAATGACATCGTTCGTTATAATTCCACGCGACAAGTAGACATGTGTATGTTCTTGTTCGCAAAGTTTTTTTCGATCAATGCATGTGTGCGAGTCTGTTAGATTCATATGGTTTTGTGAATGACATTCTATTTCCGTTGAAATTATATTAGACACACGAGAATGTACGATCTATCATTCCCTCTGTAGACGTGAAATTATATCCTCATATAGCGACGTTAAGAATTTGGCTGAAGGGAACGAGACGAGTAATAAATTCTTAGAATTACTTATCTAGAAATTATTATTATCCTTTCTTGTATCCCATTACGTTATTTGCAGAAACTGAAGTGTTATTGGTCGCGCATTTGCAATTTGAAACTTTTCAAGTACCGATGCATTGACCTTAATAGGTTGGATTAAGTGTCTTGTGATTGAAAAATACAGAAGAATCTGATGATAAAGTTATCTCATGAATAATCGATGTGCAATATATTACGAGATATCATGATAATTAATTATCATAGTACATTTTTTCTCCTCTTACCTCTTCACAGATATTAATATCGCTAAAATATTAAAGCGCAAAGAGAACGCAAGAAGATTATAAATAGCCCGTGAGCCATTTATCTCGTTGGCGATGGTAGATTGTTAGAGCTAATTTCGCTAATTTTATTTAATGCGGCATCGAATTAAGAGAAAGAGAGAGAGAAAAATATCGCCAGGATAGCTTTATGCGACAATTTCGCGATGCCAAGGTTTCCTTCGCGAGGAAACTGCCTCCTCTCCCACCTTTTCGCCCCTTCTCTCAGGTCATCTTTTCTCTCAGCTTTTAACGTGGGGCTGAAACGAGAACGAGTGAACAAAAGAACGGATCGATCGGTCGATGGAGACGGTTTCCTGATTGCAAATATCTAGCAAGACTTACAGATGTGAAGCATAAACGCGGACCAATATACGGATCACAGATATGGAAATCAACGGCAGAGGAGTGTATCCTGTGATAAATTTTGAACGGGGATTTGGCCGGATTTGCCGAACAGTTTCCTAATATTCCTGCTTGCGTAGGACTGACTCTGACCTATTTCAGTTTCCAAACAATTTGACTTTACGGTGTCTTAGGAGAGAATAATGTCTTTAATTAAATATTTAAATGTTCATTAGGAAAATATAGATATTGCTGAAGAAAATCCTTTTTATACATCGGCGAAAAGGATACAGTGGAAAATAAACGTTCGCGAGAGATCGATCGGATATAAAGCTAATTAAAGCTGAAATTGCGCAAAAAGGCCCGCTATTTTCATAAAGTGCGATTGAACGGAGATTGCGCACGTCCGGACGGAAGTTCGCGCGTGATCCACGATATTTCCGTTTTGTTCCACGGACTCTTTTGCGTAGGGAGCCCGCGCGCTATTATGCTGTCGAATAAAAAGCCGTAACTACCCGACGTTTCAGCCGGATTAAAGAGAACGATCCGTCGTTGCTTCCTTCGCTATCGCACGTTGAATCCTTTTGCTTTTTATGGGAGCGAGCGCTTTTTCCCACGACTTTTTCCCGTGCTTGTCTCTCACCGGCGACGTATCAGGGTGCAGCCGTCACCATTACTTGCACGTAAGCAGCTTAGCTTTCGATCTCCCTGGATATTATCGATGAAAAATTCAAGCTCCTTCAGCGGACATATCCGTGGACGGAACATGTTATTGAAATGCTGTTTGCGAACGTAATATCTTTTTGAAATTTAGACATTGAGAAATTCTTTCCGATATTGATCGCATCCGGATTAATAACCGCGCATTAATATGAACGAGCAAAAGAACGAGCAAAAGATTTAGAATTATAGAAGTAATATATAACATTTCTTTAATTCTGTTAACAAGAAAGAAACTTAACGTGTAAGATGGATGACAAGAACGAGACCCGTGCGATTTGAAAACTTCGATTACGTTTGCATTAAAAAATTTCGATTTAGGATTGAAAGCGTAATCCATAAACACGTAACTGGGGAATATGAGTTTCGTTTCGAATGAAATATGGAACCATACGCGATTACGAATAAAACATGGATTGCGCAAGGAGAAACGCGTAATACGTCGTACATCACACGGAATTCGTGCTTATTTTAACGATACTGCGTTTGTCCAGCGGGTTGAGAGCTTTTTCGTTTCTTGGATCATCGTCGTGAAATTACTTTTATGGTTATATCTTCCATCTATTATTACGCAACGCGAGAACGAAAGCTCGTAACTCTGAACGATAGGTCATGAATGGTTCAAAATGCATACCATTTATATCGTCCATTTATCTCCTCAGCTGTACCATCCAAGGATAGAATTTCTTGGTGAACAGGAAAGTAGTTATAATCTGCGAATGTTATAATCTTGTATGTAATATCTCTGTAATTATAATCTCTAATAGTTATCTAATAGATAATATATTTATGTGTAATTATAATTACATATATATAATGCGAATTTTTTTTTATTTGATGCATTATATAAGAGATACAAATAAAATCGCCATACTTAAACTACATAAATACATTTTTAAATATCAAAAGGCTGTGCTAACGTTATTACATTTTACACAAATTTATGTAGAAAAAACAGCAAATGTATTTTGCTTTATCACTTATTAAATTGCTTAATTAAATTATAATCATATTTGTATAATTTTATGGATGTGTAATATTTCATTCTCTGTATCGCTAATTTTACTCTCGTATCTATTGATCATTTTTCGTTTACGTCAGTTGTACGATGCATTGCTTGCACATGCAATTTGTTATTCTTCATGCAGCGATTACTCGTGGAAAAATTCGATAGATAGGTTTAATATACATTATGGCAATATACTTTAATATATAGACAGAGAGAGAGAAAAAGAGGCACTTCGGGAGTGAATACAAAACACGTGAGAATAATATTCGGGATAGGAGGCGAAAGAGGAGCGTCACTCGCGAATTCATCGCGCTTGTCGTTTCTCCGATCGAATATCCCCCTTCTTTGTGCGTACTCGCGTGCCTCGTGTGAGGAATCCGTCGCTGTGAAGAATGAAAGAATAAAGCGCACTTTTATCTAGGAAATGATGAGAAACCAGGATGCCTTGCCCGCACAATGGTGAGATAGATGCTGCATACGCGAAGAAATGAAGCGGACCGAAGGGATCTGAAGCACCCAGGTATTGGAAGAACAAGATAAAGCGACGGCGGAAAGAGAGGAGAAGAGGAAAGAGAGAAAGAAAATGTTCTAGAGAAAGAAAAGAAACACAAGTGTAAGGATGCGTTGCATCCTCAATTCCGTAGTGCATTGCAGTCGATTATTCGATTTACGTGAGAGAACCTGCAAGCACCGCGGGAGTGAGGTGGCTTCGCATCGAATCGACGTTCTCCTGTTCTGGCTGCTGCGACATTAATCTAGAGAGGAGAGACAATGAAGAGGACTTCAAAAGTATCTCGACGTTTATGTGGGTGGATCGATGCTCTCGTACCTATCGACACAAGCTTACAGTCAACAATCGATCGCTATCCATGCTAGATGCGTAGCATCTAAGAATAGAATCGCAAAAAAGCTCTAAATGAAGGACTTTCATTAATTCTATCGACTTTACGGGTCTTTTAAATTTGCACATTTAAATCTTCCTTTAGCGAAGGAGAAAAGTACGATTCCGGCGAATACAAATATTCCTGTAATTCGGACTTTTATATGAAAACTTAGTTAAAAAAGTGAAAAAACAGGAAATTAAAAATCTGCGGAAAAGATATCGTTTTTATGTGACATCTTATGTGATATAGAAGCCAATTAACGGACACGTATAGCTTACTATTTTTTATTTCACAATCGGGCGCCGTGGAATGTCTCGAAATTGCTATTAATTCACCATAACGACTTTGTGATTTCTCGTTAAGGCTTCGAGATAACGATCTTTTCGCATTAAGGGCGAACTTGGTACTGATATATGTCGGGTTCAAAAAGCACCCTCGATTTCGAATTTCCGTCTTTATGAATTTATTGCACCCGTATCTTTATCTCTCCCTTCTCAACATGTATAATATGATCATATTATACGCTAAATTAGGATGTAGAGACTCGGCATGACGGCAAAACGACGCGAAACTCTTCGTACGTGCGGAACCAGAATTTCAACCATTGCTTGTAATATAAGATTATAATCCTGTTATACGATTCTAGTTAGAGTTCTGAGGAAGACACGGAAATAAAAGCGGATACTTTTCCTGAAAGTTTGACCAATATATAAGAAAATAAAATGGCATGTAAAATAATCTAATAGATAAACGTTGGTAAAAGTTTAACGAGATATTTAACTTTAGATAAGCTACAATTTTCTTGAATCGGGAAGAAAAGTTGTGAAATTTTTTATTCAAAAAGTATTCACAGAAAATCAAATTGAGAGAATTTTATTATTAAAATTATTTAATTAATATTTCAGTTTACGCGATACAACTCTTTTGTACATTTTCTTAATTTAAGTAATCATCGGAATATTATTGTTTCCCTAAACAGATTAAAAAATTGAGGTAGCGCAGTAAAAATCCAAGATTGTTTAATAAATTATTAAAAAAAGTAGTATATCATTCCACTTATCCTCGTAAAAAATCTATAATTTATGACTTCAGAGTGCGAACCTGGCGTGACAAAGATGAATCGACATCGAGAAAGTAATAAAAATACCGAGTCGCTCGTAAATGTTTCGAGATACGATCTGACAATTGCAAACGGGCAAATAGAGGCAGGCATGCAAATTTTCGCAGTTTTCAATGGAAAAACACGTGCGAAATCACGAAGGTGATGTCGTTTGCTCGTTCACCTACTTAACTATCTGTCGTTTAGCGTGCGTTATCAGGATCGCAACAGGTGTCTCGCCTGCCATCACTTAACTCGGCATATGATAGTTTGTTCCCGAAATGATTATATTTTGATCGCAAATGCGTTACGGATATTGTGATCGACAGAGAGAAAGAGAGCTATTGATCTGAGAGATCTAGAGAGATGCAAAGGAAGTAATTTGATGAAACATTATTTTTCGATATTTATATAAAACGTGTAAATCAATATTTTTCACTTGAATTCAGCTAAATTCTTAATCTGCGATTTGTAATATTTGAATCGCTCAACTATATTCACATATGTATGGTAAAATTTACATTTTTTTATGTAGATGAAATATTGAAAATGCTTCGGATTTATAACACACTTGGCCATTTATATTGAAAATATAGAAAAATATAATACATATGTACTAATAATTATTGCTACATCATATATGAAACGATAGATATTTTCCATGTAATTTATTTTATAATAATCAATGATTGCTAATATATATTTGATCAAAAAAAAGTTTAAAATCAGATAACAGTATCATAGATTTATAATCATATTCATGTATAAGCTATAGAGCTTATATAAAGTTATACAAGTTTAATCTATAAGACACATTTTGTAAGATAACCGTTCTTTAATTTAGGTGCTTCTTTTTATCTGGCCGCACCTAGTTTTTAAGAAACGTTTCATTATCGTTCATTATACAGTTGTATTAGCTTCACGTGCACATTTCATGACCTGATATTCCATTTTCACATGACCTAATATTGTTTGACAGAGAATATATTAAGATCAAAGGAGATTGTACTTCGCATAATCATAGCTTAAGTTGCCATAAAATATTTAATGTCGAAATTAATTAAAGAGATTATAAAAATATGTAGCGTCGAATATCAAAAGAGTAGGTTTCACTCTGAATTACATGATTCGGACGATACGATATTTATTAATGCTTTGACGACGAAAATTTGTTCGTTGAATATATTCTGTTATCTATAATGAGATATAAAGAGAATCATTGCATAAAGCTATAATTAGCGATGCAGATAAAGATACAGATATTTATTATTTTATAAAAAATAAAAATAATTTCCCTCTTGCATCTATTACATTTATCTTTATGCATTTATCGAGACTGATAGTCTGAGTAGATGGATGTTGTGGTAGAATGTTCTCTGGTCTTGCAGGTAGTATCGCAGACTCGCTGCCAGCTCTCCTCCTCATTCATGGCGATTCCTATTCCTGGGGTGCCGGAAATTCATTCGATGGAACCGCCTTGGCCGCTCACGGACGCCTCATTGTCGTCTCCATCAATTTTCGTCTTGGTGTGCTTGGTAAGCTGGCAATACTTATTCATTGAAACAAACTGTCTCAATTTTCTACCATTTCAGAACACGAGCTACGCCTTGCAAACGTTTGCGGTTACTTTATTTGATCGTTTGCAGTCGTATTTATTACGATCGTTTGCGAAAAGACAAACGAGAGCGTCTCTGAAAGAATTGTTTGCTACGTCATTTGATCAGGAAATGAGATTTTTTTCTTATACGTTATTTATCAAAATTTTTAATTATAATGAAATATATGTACAATGTGACTTTAATCGAATGTCTTTCGTTTGCAACAAATCACAAGATTAAAACAGTTATTTTTTTTAAGCCCATGATTATTTATCGCCGACTGACAAGTTGACACTTCAATCAGTATTCAATAAATACGCGCGTTGGGCCAATAAATTATTGTTTTAAGCGTACAACGATGGCGAACAATGCGCGATAATCGGATAACACTCGCTATTTTGTATGCAAGAGGTGATAGAAAGTTTTCGGATTATAAAACGCGCCGAGTTTTACCTTGCTTTATTTATCATGTGGCGCAACTAGCTCTCTTTTGTGCTTTCATAGACTTAAAAGAATGATCTCATTACTCGCGGCAGTCAAGGGAAAAAAGTTTTATCGAGATCTTACCAGATTACTTTCCGCGCGGTTGTATATAGAAATTCTCCTTCGGGGGTTGTTACCTGTGTGCGCGATAGTTGCAACTTTAAAAAATGCGAAGTTCCACCTCTCGAATATAGATAATAGCAATAAGTTGTAGGACGTTTCGGATTTTCGAGGCAGTCGTGCGTATGCGTGTGCCAAAATTAAAAATGGGAACAAAGGGGAAGAAACAAAGGGAGTTTAATGAGGATGAAGAAGGGGATACGTAAGGTCCGGGTGTTTCCATGCGAGTAGATTTTTGCGCTCGTTTATCGCATGGCCGCACAGCTTTTTGAGCGTCTGCTAAATATCGTGCACGTAATTTAAACTGGCGCGTTGCAAGAATGACCGCGTGAAATATTATTGACATTTGTGCAGCGAAAAAAAACCGGAATGAATATGACCTCGCTCGAATTTATCTGATTTCTCAATAAATGTCATTTTGTAATTAATCTGTAAACGGAATTTATTTGAATATCATTTTTTTTTCTATGTGAAGGACGAAGAATCACAATTTTAATTTACTTAAAAAATTCATATTGTATTTTTTGTAGTTTCACGATTTTTATTTCATGTCTCTTTTGCGTATAACAATAGTATAACAATAGTATATATCCATATTTATTTTCCCCGCGGTATTTTGGAGATGCGATATTTAAAGATTCGAATGCGTATCTAATCATGTATGAAACGATAAACAACGATATTATTCGAAAGCTATGCAGACGTGTTTACAACACCGTTTCCCCATTCATGAAAGAAGCCCAAGGCATTCAGTGGAACAATTTTCGATATCGATACGCCGTATTTTCACTATGCCAGAGTTGGGGTTTGCGTTCCTCTTTGTCGGTATGCTGCAGTTCCGTATGCGTTTTGTTCATCGCATTGAAGCGAAACAATGCCTGTAGCGTTATCCAATATTGTGCGGTCAGCCGATTCCATTTTCTTCAGTTTTTTTTTCTCTTGCTACTTCGTTTATATTAGTCGTGTTTCTTTTATTACTTTTAATATTTGTCATTTTTATTTCATATTTATGTTAATGTGTACATTGATACTGACAGCTTTTGTGTAAATATTAAATAAATTTTGAATCGATGCCACATTGCTGCAACGTAAATCAGTAAAATAAATAAATAAATAATTAATTATCGAGATGAAATTATCTGCCTTTTATATTTTTCAAAAAATATATATTTTTTATTAATATAAGAGGGAAAACATTTATTTTATATTATTTACGTGATATTTATATTACTCTATGATATTTCCCTGGTATTAAATACGAATGTAATTAAGACTTGGAACTAGTGTACCAGCGAATATGTGAATGGGATTAAAAGGCGAATCGGATTGGAATGAAAAACTCGCCTCGCAGGCAGATGGCGAATCAGAGTGACAAGAGAGTCGGTACAGCAAATTGAAGCAAGCAGAATTGAGTGCTGGCGAGCAAATGTTTAATTTTAATCCGGTTTATCCTCCGATCTTCCTTACTCGTGACAATAACTACATACATGTACATATCTTGGCTTTCGTTCTGTAACGATAACTACTAATTTGATAATAATTAAATCTATCAGGTATTTCTTTCGATTAGTATAAACACTAGAAGTAATTGGATTGGAGCTTGATGAAAGTTTTCAATTAGTGCAATAGAATTCAATTGTTCCGATTGTATTTACAGGGGAAAGATAAGATGTGAGAAAAATAGCCTTCTCGAGATAATTCTCTTATCGGGGAAATATTTGAATTTCCTTCTTCGAAAAGTTTTTTCAATGATAATTTATTTTCTCAAAATAACAAAAAGTACGATTCTTAACGAGTACAAAATATGCGAGCGATTTGTAGCGGATGTAAATGACTCGGTCGCCTTCCTAATTCGGCATTGGCATTAACAGGCTTCCTGAAAACCGGATCGAAGGGAAGCGCGCAGGGCAATTATGGGTTGATGGATTTGGTGGCTGGACTTCATTGGCTGCGCGAGAATCTCGGCGCTTTCGGCGGCGATCCTGAGCGACTGGCATTGCTGGGTCATGGCACCGGAGCGGCTCTCGCCAATTTTTTAGCCGTCTCCCCTATGGCGAAAGGTAAGGTGTTTAATCGTTTCGCGGCCAACGGCGGATTGCGCGTGTGTCAGTCAACGGTGGTTAACACGCCATCGGTCGCATTTGCAGTTGACGTTTGCGTATATCCGTTACACATTTTATGTAGAAGCTCAAACTATATAAACATACGTCACGAGTTTTTTTTTTTTTTTTTTGGACAACGTGTGTCCGTAGACTTGATTTTTTAATTTATTTATTGGGTTCAGGTAAAAGAGACTATTTTTTACGCTTTACGTAAAAAATTCTGTTTTATGGATATACCTCCTCCTGGTTGTCCTCCCCCTCCTCCCCCTGAGAAGAGAAATCGATAACGTTTCTTCTTCTGATCCGTACAGATAAACCTAACAAAATTCTGAGTCACAGTTCTCTCGTAAATTGTAATCTTGCTTGCAAAGGAAGAAAATTGATTTCATTACGTTTAAATACTTGGACTGACGTTGGCGCGACTGTCTCTAAAGAGGAATATGCTAATTGGAGTTAATTTATTCACCTTTCCGTATAATCGTGTCTAAGCTTGTTGTATATAGAGTAATACGTAGAATAAAAGGGAAAAATTATTAAAATATTTAAAAATAGGAAGCTTTTGTATCGCGAAATAATACAAGAACTAATCTATTTTTACGAAATATTGGATTTTAAAATAAAATGAAAGGCTAATAATATATAAAATATATTAAATAAAATGTGCTGTTCGTAAAACATATAATTAGAGATTCATCAGACATTCTCCTGAAATTTTTTACTAGTTATATCGTGATTAAAGCGGGAGTTTTTTCGAACAAATTGCAGAGTTGATCGGGAGGGTGATTTTGCTCGGAGGCTCGGCTCTCTCGCCATGGGCGGTCCAGCGAGATCCGCTGATGGTGAAACGTCGAGTAGCCGAGGAGATCGGATGTCCCGGCGACGTCGAAGCCGACGATATCGCATCGTGCCTTCGTTTAAAGAGCGTGGAAGAGTTGCTGGCGGTGAAGCTGAATCCGCCGAGATTCACTTCCGGATTTGCACCTTTTATCGACGGGGCTGTTCTGCCAGCCACAGTCAATCAGGTGAGACTATTTGCCTCGATAATCGATCTTGAGATAAAAAGATAATACGTGATCCACGGTTTCCGCTTATTTTACGATCTATAACACCTTACTCGATTGTTTTGTTTTTTTTAAACACAATATTAACTTTAATTATTAATTTTTATAAAAGCATAATCGAATGTTCATCTATTTTTGAGTTTTGAAAATTTTTATCTATGGATGGAATTGGAAGGAGACCGTGAATCAGTTATAAAGTCAGATTAAAGTTGATATCTTGACAAAAATGGATATAAAAATATCGTATTAACATTTTTATGGCGTTTTTTTGGTACGTGACACCGCTAATGCTATCTGTCGTTTCTGGACGTCCGGCGCAGTGTTTCAGTTCCGCGTCGTTTTGGATGTTAAACCATTTTTCATAAAATTTGCATTTACATTCTCCGCGTTCTCCGCGTTCTCCGCGTAGAGCTATATGCTGTTTAGCGTGGGCAGTTTAAACGCAAATTACACGTGGAATTTCTACCGCTTCATACGCTTCAGACGTAAATAAATATAACAGGGCTAAATAAACATCGATGCGCGTTTCATTTAGATGATTACGGAATTCGCAAATGTTGTAATTGTATGCGGATATTAGCCTGACGCCGACGGCTAACCGACGTATTGATTTTGCACAAGAGCGAACGAGACGACAAGTAAACGATGAATCTGCTAATTGAACGGGCAGCCGGTTGACGGATGACGGATTCGAGAATTCGTAATAGCTAGTACTTCGTACATGCTCCATTAACTCATCCGTTGATAGTCTATCTGGTTATCCTTCGCGTATATATCATGATAGTGAACGTGAAATCAGGAAAGACGAATGAACTCGTGCATAAACTACTGAAAGTGTATAAAAAAAGGTAATTGTGTCTTTATTGAAGATCTCATTATCTTTATTAATAAATAAAAATATTTATGGCCAAATATACGATATTTAGTGTTATGAGGAAATAAAATTGCAAGATACATCTTATTTTATTACGTTTCTCGATTAAATTTATTTAACAACGACGTAGATGGAAAATAAAGATAAAATAAAAATGTAAATAAAAATAAAAATGAAAATTTTGCGTGTGAAACGTATCGATATGCGTGTTATTTTTAAACGTAAAAAGAATCGTTTGATCAGAATTTTCAGCCCACTGCCTCTTCTTCGGGACTAATGCCGATCGTGCCCGGGCCCGGCTCTGAATTCGCGGACTTTGGTAATCGTGATTTACTCTTTGGTTTGACGTCCGAGGAAGCCTGGGTAAATTTCACCGAGCAAGATATACAGGTACAGATTTACATTAACGCAAATTGATTTATGGAAAGCATCCGATAAAGAAATATGTATAAAAAGAAATATGGTATTATACCATGCATTGTGCTCGTTTTCAATTTTTCTTGCTGTTAGAAAGATCATTTTTTACAAATTATACATATTTCATAATATCTGTTAAAAAAAATTATATATATAGGAAACGTTGCGAACTTTTTAATTTGATTTTTTCTACTATTATTATTATGCACATACGCTCTTTTATTTTGATATCGATTTTATCAGAGAAAAGAAATTTGTATTCGAGCGGAAGTGATTTCTTGATTAATGGTCGACACTTTGCGTGCATAATATGTAATTGACATCGATGGGATATAATTTGACAAATTGATGAGCTTTACACGATCACATCGTGGGTCTGCCCTCGCCGATCGTTCCGGATATTATTGACTCTCTAATGGTCACGGTCACTGAGTCGCATTATATATGACATGCATCTTCCTACTTTAGAATGATATTTGGATCAATAATTCACACGCAGATGCATTTATTGCAAAAAACGTCATTTGTTTATTCGCGCTAGTAAAATCTTCAGATAATTATCTCGTAATAATTAGCAATTAAACGAAATTGATTTATACAGCGAGAAAAGTTCAAGACGAAAAAGAAGTTTCTTACATAATCGACATTCGAATGATTCGCTATTACCTCCACGTCGTGAAAGCAGGCAATTCTTATGATTCGCAGAACGGCTTCAACGAAACTAGGAGGGACCGCATATTGCGCACTTACGTCCGGAACACCTATCGATATCATCTGCATGAAATCTATTCGACTCTCCGGAATGAATACACCGATTGGGAGCGGGGTGAGCAAAGTCCCGTGGCGATCTGCGAGGGCCTTTTATCTCTCCTCGGAGACGGTCAAGTCGCCGCGCCGCTTCTCAGACTGGCTCTGCTTCACACGGCCTCGGAGGGACGGGGTTACTTCCTGCACTTCCAATCCGGCGAACGACCGAGTCAGAGAGGCGAGGAAGTACCCTATCTCCTGGGTATACCTCTTCTCCGCGGGGAAGTCACGTCCGCGCCGCCTACCTTTGGCAACTATACTCTCGCCGACGAGAATTTGTCCAAGCTACTCGTGCATTACTTGGCTAACTTTGTGAGACGCGGGTAAGTTTTGCTCTTCCTTACTACTCTCTGTCTGGCTATTAAATGGACGTCACTAATTATGTCTGTCGATTATTTAGAAATGAAGATCAAAAGTTTCCTAACAAATATAAAAGAAATATTATTGTTATTAGAAATATACATTTTCTAAATTATAATAAAGTAGTGCGAAAGTCTGGCAAATTATCTGATTGACATTTTTTTAATGAAATATACGACGGTCATTAATTGGTGACACGACGGTGCGAAATAACTAGGTGCGAAAAGGGTTAATCGGATAAGTGAACCTCTCTCGTTAATTCACTCGGTTCAAAGTTCTTCGGAACTTAAGCATACACTTCGATTACCTTCCGTGAGGAGAGTCTGCAGGCTGGTAGTGGTAGGGTAAAGTTACAGCTGTGAAAGGATTTTGGAACCAAACTCCCGCAAAGACCGTTAACGCGCTCAGCGAAAGCTCGCAATCTCGAAGTAGAGTAGAGTTGTTAGCGGAGAAGACGCGAAGTGATTTTGGCTTCTCTAATTGCGGATCGGTGGCTATCTGGATGATTACGCTGTCATCGATACGGTGAATTTTCTCACTGGAATTTTTTATTAATAGCGAATTATCGCGCAGGGACGTGAAACTTTCGCTCAAGATCACGCAACACAAAAATTCCATTTTCTTATCTCTTTATCTAGAAAATCTTCTTCACTTATTATGAATAATTAATCGTGGTGACACAATAATATTTATCGTTTTATAACAGTTTTTATTAAAAACTAATTATCAAAAATAAATTGTTACATTCTTTCGTTTTGAAAAACGCTTTTGATGCAAAATAATCCAACTAAATAAATAGGGTGATATATCAACAATGTGAAGCGTGGGAGAGAATGTCAAATCAGCCATTCAACAGATATCTGTCCACTTGTCAAAGGATCGCGGTTACGCTCGTTGTTCTAGGGATCCAAATGGTGCGAGTCCCTTGTCCTCGGAGAACGGTTTGACGACGAGTCCGCCGTTCTGGGATTCGTATGACTCTATAAACCAGTTATACTTGGAAGCCGGTCACAGCCCGGAGATGCGTTCGCACTACAGAGGCCATAAGATGTCCCTTTGGCTGAACCTGCTGCCGCAGCTGCATCGGCCGGGCTACGAGATCAACATGCGACATCACCATCTCGCGGATGGCACCAATCTCTATGAAGGTGCGGTACGTCCGCAGAGCACGGCCGTGCCTCTACCAGCACCCCCGCTACCCATGCCATCCCCCACGGAACCGTCCTCGATTCTTACCGCTCTGTCGACCACGGAATGCACCCCGAACGCGACCGTCGCGACGACCATCACGCCTACAACCTCGCGAACGCTGCAGCACTCGAATCTAGGCCCGGGTCCCAATAATCTTCTGCGCAAATTAGCATCCAGTCACTATCAAAGTTACACCACGGCCCTTACAGTTACCATCGCGGTGGGTGTGTTTCTGCTGTTGCTCAACATCCTTATTTTCGCGGGGATCTACCATCAGCGCGACCGGAACGTGTCCGGTGGCAGCGCCTTCGGCAACAAGAAGAAGGAGGAGCTGTTGGAGGCCGGTTGCTCCGGCATAAATACCTCGGGGAAACAGCGACTGCCGGCCTCTATGAATCTGATGGACTCGCCATCGATGCTGCCGCCGCACAAAGCGAAGCTCGTGCAAGAGCTCGAACTGCAACTGCAGGAATTTCAATGCTCACCGCCGCCCGGTGGCGGTAAGCGAATTCTGGAGCCGCCGTCGTACAGCAAGAGCCCGTGCATCCAACGTACTCGTACCCCATCGCCCTGCGTAGACGCTACTATCGCTCGGATGGACGAGGTCAGCGACGTTGGCGTTCGTCATCACGACAGCGAGGACGAGAACGAGGAACTACCGGAACCGCCGCCCCCGCCCAAGGCTCCGGCGCCCAACGTCGGTCTCACGTGCCCCGGAATCCTTCGGCAACCTGGGACACCCGGTAGCGCGAAAAAGCGCGTGCAGATTCAAGAGATCTCCGTGTGATAGAGACGGGGGAGAAGAGGAGAGGATTTCAGTCTCTTGAGGACTTTGATGTTGAAGAGTGGGCGGTTTGCTGAGAACGTGAGGGCGCAACGAGAGAGACAATGTCGATCGAGATCAAGTGTAGCGAGGAGCGTCTTTGAACCCGGATTATAATCGGATACTCGAAGCGCGAGAAGGTACGCTCTCTCAGTCACTGTCAAAGCGAATTTCGTTTTTCTAATGAAATTTTATCGTTTTCTTACATTATTTTCTTGCTTGAAAAGGAATGAATATAATGCTCTCGTTGCGATGCGCATCGGTTGACTCGTACAAAATGAAAATGCGATCGCTCTCCGAAATAACGATCGCATACAACATAATAATAATTCTCTTCTCGATACTCACGCGTTCTTGTTCTTAAAGCTTAAAACTAACTCTAAGAAGTGCGTTTAGTTTACGATCAAATTTAATATTGTTCGCATCATCTTCGCTACGAGTGATGCCGACGTATCCGTAATACTTTAAAGAGAAAGTGAAACAATTTTTACTCGCTGCAAACGAAACGTTGTACAGTGTGTCGTGTGCAAGTGTTAGAAAATGTGCTTTGTCGAGGAGTTTCTTACTGAAACTTTCGGGTTGTGATTCGCATCTTCGCATCCTCACGATTCGGTGAATGCGAATACCACGGAACAGACAGGAGATTCCTAGTGGTCCTTTCCGAGACATGAATCTTCGTCCGTCCATCAAGGACGATAACGTCTGATATACTTGAAATTCACAAAAGTTCAGCCGACACTCGTTCATTGACTCTTCGGCTGGGTTCGGTCGGTGGTTGTTGCGTAAAACGGGGGATTGATGTAATCTCAGGAATAAAAAAAAATGCAAAGGACATCACACACATCTCGCGGCAGGATATGTACGGTATCTGTCGTGGTGCTAACGCGGGCTAATTCAGTCCGGATCTGCCATAATACTAAATGGAATTAATCGAGGAATTGGTAGTCTTGGACTTCAACTTTTAGATTCATAAAACGAGGATGACTAACTATCGACATGTATGTGTGTGAAGGAACGTATAGCAGAGAGAATAAAAAGATGGAGGGAAAAAGAGAAAGAAGAAGGGAAAGAAAATGAATTCTGTAAAATGATGACTCTTGCTAGTGTAACTGGGGCGTATGTTTGTGTGTGCGTATGTAATCTTATACAAGGAATTAGAACACGTATGAGATGCGAGGTAGGTCTAAACGGTTTAATGGCAACGGGGAGTACTTGAGAAGATGCAGGTGACTCTCCATACTTGTTTTAATAATTGCCGTTATGTATAACGTAACATTGCATTTGTAAAGAAAAATTCGATGCGATACGAAGTTTTAGCGTTTTATTCAAAAAGACCGTATATCTGCGTTATGCGTTATATACTCAAACATTTTTATGGCGTATACATTTGTCAGAACGTATTGCGATATAAGTTTTCTCTAACTTTAATATTCACCTGGGGGTTGGAAAGAGAAAGAGAAAGTTGCACTGTTTTAGAAAGTTATAGATTTGCTACAACTTTTTGACGACTGCTATAAAAAAAGTGTTTAGATAAAGAGTTCCTACTTTTGACCAATTGGAGATTTGTCCTGTAACATAAACGCTATGAATTAGTAGTAAATAAATATATTCGCGTAGTCGCTTTAATCTACTTAATATATATTTTTAATAATAATTTTTATCATTATTTTATTCTCGTTCAAATTTACTTAAAAATACCTTTATCTATTTTATAAATTTCATACAGATTCTACAACGGATTCATTTTTCATAAAAGTACTGTTTAACTTGAGTTCTTCTTAATAATAATAATGGAACTTAGTGTAGACAATTTAAAGTCTCAATCTCTCCGAGAGTCACCTGTACATTGTAAATTTCATGCAATATTGGAAATATGATAATTTGAAGACGAAAAGTATTCGGGCTCATTTTAATTTATTTTTTCTGGGGTGCTTAGACGTGTTAAATGATTATGAATATACATACGATATCATTATTTTAAATTTAATTGTTGAATTTAATTATTTTACATTTTGCTTATCCTTCGAAATTGTTAGATTAGATAAAGGACATTTAGAGTCAAAAATAAAGGAAGAATTTCAAAGATTAATATTAGATATTGTTGCAAAATTTCTCTCAAAAATTCTAATAATAAAATATTATATAAACTGGGGAAATATTTGTGTGTACGCAGAATAAAACATGAATTTTTGGCAATTTTTGGCAAATTTTGATTTTAATTAGGTATGCATATCTTACAATGGAACGCACAACATTTCTTGAATGTAACCAAGAACCAAGAACAAGCATTGCAACTCGAATGAAATTCGCAACTCGAATGAAAATTTTGCAAAATCGCAAAATCATGAAATAGAGAAGACAGAAAGATATTATTGTCATAAGCACCCCCCGCGACCGTAAAACTTTTCGAGCAAATGAGAAAGAGAAATCGCGCGAGGGGCCACACCGTAAGTAACCTAACTCCTAATTAACTTAGTCACGGGGAACCTTGCCATAATTAATTCGATTGCACTCACGTGCATTATCATCTAGCGGTGAGACGCTGACGATGTTAAGGTATGTGTGTATATCGCGTATATAAAGATAATTGAGAAGGAATATTGAAACGCGCTGTATAAATCGAGAAACCGTTTGCGATCGATCTGAAAAGCGCTACGTAAACAGATAGCTGTTCGTCGAATTTGGATACGATCGTTAAATTAGCTTCATTTGCATCGTACCTCTCCGTGGAGAGAGTTAAGTTTCATTGTCATTTGCGCGGCAGACAAAGGTGATGATCGAGCCTCATCAAAGCTGTTTACTACCGCCGTTCCTTTCATTTGCAAATTTTTCAATTGATTGGAAATCGATCGTTTCTCAAGATGAAAATGTTGGAATTCAAGCCATTGTTGTTTTCAATGATAAAAAAGAAATGATTTTTTTGGAGAATTAAGATGCTAATTGGTAAAAAACTGATAATGACAAGAAAAATTTCTTTTATCTTTCAGAATATTTACAAAATTATATAAAAAGAAGAATTTTATATAAAAGCAATTAAGTTTTTTATAAGAGAAAGCATTCTCTTTTAATTAGAGAATCTGTAGATGAAAGAAATGGCGGTACTCTTCTGTGACAGTGGGTATACATACAGAATTAAGAAAAGAGTAAGGAAATACTGGACATAATACAGATAGCCAAAGGGATCCGACTATGCTGCCATGATCTGTATTATGTTTATGGAAAGCGTAAGCACAAAAATGCACCCACACGTATATACATTTATCAATGTTTGGAATGTTGGGATTTGTTTAAATAAATACTTAAAAGATTAAAAGCGTAACTGATGGCGTCCTAATTTTACGCACGTCCTATGCCATTCCTGTCGCTTCCTATAGCGCTTCACACACATGAATTAGACAAAAATGGTGTCTATAACTTTTTTCTTACATGTAAAAAATTATTATTAAAAGAATTAAATAATTCAAAAATTATTAAAATAAAAAAAATTATTATTAAATTATTAAATTATTATTAAATTATTATTATTATTACGTACATAATATCATATTGATTGATTTGAGAAATTTTATTCTTTATTCAAAGTAGCTCTAATCAAAAAATGGAAATTACTAAATATCTTTTTTATTTAATATTTTGTGTTTTTTTATTTATCAAGCGTATTTCATCATTTGAGAAATATTAAAAATTGCTGAGACCATTAAGTAAATACGCGCTCGTATATCTCGTTCTTGAGAAGGGTGCCAAATATAGACTAGACCGAGCACTAGGGATGAGAAACGGCTGCGAAACAAAGTAGGAAGATCGAGGATTAGAGTGAATGAATGCCTACACGCTCCTTTCTTATGCCTGGCGTAGTCGTATACTGACGTCTCGCGGTTTTCTTGTTCGCGCAGAGGGTGGCTAAAGCCTGAGGTTTAATAGGGTGCTTTCCACCTCTCGTGAAGCCATGCAACGAGATCTGCCGCGGGCTGAAGTATAATTAGTCATGCTATACAATACTGGCATATAGAAAGACCGAGTGCATAACTATATATGCATATACGTACACACACATACATTTGGGCTTTTGTATGTGTGCGTTTGCGTTTACCGGTACTGCAATGGATTAGGGAGAGAAGGGGGACTGTTTGGTAATTGCTGATACGACCAAAAAGTCAACCGCTCTTCGCGATATAGCGAGACGTGAGAAATATCTCGAATTAATCCTACAGAATGCGGCAGAGAAAAATTCTGAATTTTTCAAGCTTTATTAAATCGTTTTTTTTTTCATTTATAATACGCGCATACAAGTTAATAAAAAAAAATTTTGTTATATAAAATACACTTGCTAAAACAATCACATGTGTTTTATTACAATATATTGTATATCAAGGGCTTAACGGAGCGCACTCGTGTTAAACGCAATTTCGATGAAAAATGGATCAAGTACATATTGTAAAACTGTAAAATTTCTTCACTGTTATAAGCGTAAGCGTTGGCTTGATATTGATATCGATATCGATATCGATATCGATATCAGTATCGATGCTGGCAACTGCCTATGACAATATAAAATTCGTGTTTTTATCGTCTATTAATAAAGCTGTCAGTCTCTAAAGTTACTCTTTCAAAAAATGCGAATTTACACTTGTCTCACTTGATTAAGTTTTTTGAGGATTGAAACAATATTGCTACTAAATTATGATAATTTCTTTACTAAAAATCCCCTTTTATTGAGGATTATTTTTCGTTGAAGAAATTTTTTTATATTCCGCAAAAAAATTAAATCAGCTCATTTCCGCAATTTTGCGGAACGAAAACGCAAACGTTTCATATCAAATTGGTACAAATATAGCAAACGTACGGGTTGCTTTAATCGCTTTAGCCGCCGTTTGATCGTCGCAGCTCATGCATATATACACGCGACCTTTTACATTTTTTGTCAAACGCGATGATCCACGAAGATTTTTTTTCCTCGCTGTTTCAGAGATAGCGCAAGCTCGTTACAATCCTCGAAATGCACAGGTCGTTCCCTTCGCGTGGTCGTTTGAAAAAAAAAAACAAGAGGATAAATAAATCTCTCTCCCTCTGTTATACAAAGCGATAAAGTAACGTCATTTTTCATTTAACGAGGATTGCACTAGGATTGCGTGGATAATACGATTAAATCTTGTTTGGAGAAAAATCATTAAGAGAACAAAATCGGGACGCGTAGAAAAAAGGTGCGTCCGTGTATCAGGAGACGCTAATCAGAGCGGAAGAATCGGAACGTTAGATTCTTGCTTCCTGCGGGTGAATGTGGGTTATTGCGGTTTATAGATATCGGATCGACGCCAATTAATAATCCGATGCTATTTTTAAACAGCTGTTGTAACTAAATGGCAGGCGCCAGTTATTCCAGTTGAAAGAAAATCGATAAGGGCGTAATACGGTAGCGTTACGCGTAAGAGCAGCTAGCGTGGGCTTGAATAGATAGGAGTGTTAAATTGAAGTGTCCGTTTACTTTCCCTAGCGGTTAATATTAACAAAGGCCAGTTTTAGCCAAACTTACTTTCAATAATGAAAGTTAAACTCAAAATTATAATGCGGCACATGCAGGCGACGTGCAACGAATGCAATTAATTGATTGACGTTCCCCAGTAAATTTGTATTAAATTTTAACCCTCTTAGAGGAGTAAAATAGAGCGAGAATAAAGCGATTATTATATCTTAGAAATAAAAGGCTTGCTACTTTTTAAGCTTTTTTAATTTTAAACTCTGTAGAATATGTGAATGTGATTTTATTACGAGGAATTTTATAATACATAGAAAAAAATAAAATAAAAAATGGCTCAAATAATAGAAAATTGGCTCATGTAGTACGAAACATTCTTTCTCTGCATACTATAAATCGCAACTCTTTTTGCTACCATTTTTTTAAATTTTTATGGTATGTTAATGAGTCATCCCCATTGTTTTTTTTCGCTTAGAGTACTACATGCTTAGAGTACAGCGTGTATTCCGACGTGCTCCGGTAATGGAGTGGGATGCGTTTTGCAGATGAAATACAGTGTCTTGCGATAAATGGGCGCCGACGCGATGCTGCAGAGACGTGCCCTTTTACTGTGAATCTAGCTTTATTCGCACTGTGCTTTAAGTGACTCCTGTATAGGTCATGTTGCCTCGGAAGTCGCTATTGTTTGCACCTTGACACTCGACCGGTTGTCAACGTCAGTAACATTTTTCATTCTTTAAGAAATCGATACAGACTATAAGCTCACCCTTAGCGTTCGTTATATAAGCCATAATCCGTGCTATAGCAAGTCAGTCGTTCGCTTGCGATGGCATTAGATGCATTTAAACTTGTAATTTGTGAAGTGAATATTTCGCGTCTTGTAATTTCAGAATAATACAGCAATCTGAAAGGAACATCTAACATGACACATTCTCGAAACACATAATTTAACTATCGATTAGATATCGAATCGTTGAAATCTTGAAGAACATCGAAGACATAAAGAAATGTCAACAGCAGAAATCGCGCAATTGATTGTTTCGTGACTTGATCCACGTACGAAGGTGCGTAATAGTGCTATTTATTATTTAGCATCTTGAATAGCATATAGTCATTCTCATATTTCACGTCAAAGAAATTTTAATATTTTATGGAATTGTATAAGCGTACGAGGCAAGTTGGACGAAATAGCGTGGCATAAGGCAGTAAAAATAAAAGTTCGACATTTCGTTGAACGTGTTTCTTTAGAATGGTATAAAACGTTGGATTGTTTGCTGTAGAATCATAAAAACAGTATTGCAATAAAGTGATTGAACTTCACAATGGATATATTTCCAAATAGCTGTACGAAAACTTTTATAATTTTCAAAAAGATAAAAATGATTTATACCGTTATTTTGTCAAAAAGCTTCAATATTTTAAAAATATAAAGTTGGTTAATTATTTATCATATTTTTTAAATTATTGTTTGGAAATAGCACCTATTATATGTTAAAAAGATTTATAAGTTATTATATGTTAAAATATAAGCTATTATATGTTAGCTTTGTAAGCTTATATGTCAAAAAGTTTCATAAATTGTGAAGATTAAAACGATGTGAATTCCATTCCGTATTAAAATTTAATTTTGAGCATTATCATTTTTTATCTCTTTTTAAATGAGAAAAATTTGAAATATAAATATTTTTATATCAAATTAAAGTATAAAAAAAGATTCGATTAAAAAAAGTATGTCAAGAACATCAGAATATTTTTAAAATACTCCGAATATTTGAATATATATCTAAAATTCTATGATATTCTGATCCTATATTATGTCAGATTATATCGGATCAATCTAATGGTAATTCTATATTTAAACATAATTACGTCTATTCATATCGATCTACAAAGGTATGGACTAGCGGTTTGCCAACTATGTCTGCACATATAATTCCGTAATTAACCCTTGAGTAAGCCATGTGTCAATTTGGATTCTGAAGCACTTCTCGGTCGATTTTTAAGTGCCATAAATCTACTTTTACACATATACGTTCAATTTTTCTAATAAAACAAAACAATATTATGTGAGAAAATTCCGCACTAATATAAATACAAACTGAAACATATCATTGAAAATATAAAAACTTTTTTTGTATCTCTATAAAAATCGATGTAGAAATATAAGCTACAGAAATTATATTAATTAAGCAATTTGAAAATATAGTTTCATTGAGTGAAGAATCGTCTACGTCGAAAATAAATTCCGACAACCTGTTTTATCTGTAAATTAGACTTTGACTATTTGATTATTCAATTATACCGATTTCACCGGCGATGTCTGAAAATTGAAATATTTTGGAAGTACACCTGGGAATCCTCACGCCTCGCATTGTTCCTGAGTTGCGATTGCGAACGGTGGTAGCGGAACGTATCAAATGCAATTATACGTCGCGATGCACCGTAAGGTCGACACGCGAAGACGAGCGTTCCGCGCGCGTCGAAAAAATCTCAGCTGCATTTAAGTCAATGTTATCCCTTCCTCCTCCTCCTCTGTGTTATGCGGCACATCACGCCTTCTTCCTGGCGAGTCAGAAGCCGCGATAACGAGGGCTAATTGAACACGACGGAGACCATTCGCGCGTGGACTTACGCGGCAGACAACATATACGATTCGTCTCGCAAGAAGAAGCTCATCCATCTTTATTTTTTCTAATTGTACGTATATTTTTGATTAAAGTCTTAATTATAAAAAATCTTTACGAAAAACCGAAACTTCTAATAAGAAGTATCTAATAAGATTACGGCTTTTTATTCATCTGTTGTTCTCTAGATTTTGTTTTTACTGAAATGTTAAAAAATACGATTGGCAAAAACGAATTAATTTTGCACGGAAGTAAATTTGTTAGTTTCTTAAAATTACACATGTGTAGAATAGGAGAGGGTTCCCTTTAAAACTTTTAAAAAATTATCAGCTTTAAAGGGAAGGGTTATGAAAGGCAACATCTGTTCTGACGCGGACGAGGAGATAACTCGTGAATTCTTGTTTTTCTTTTTTCGTTCAACAAGGCGTGATATTTGCAAACGAGGTGTGCATAGGTTGTACAAAATTTATGCGAACGGGAAACAGTTCTACCCGTGACAATTTTCACAACTGCCATAACAAGAGCTAATAATCGGCGGTAGTCATTAGCGGAAATCCGTCACAGCACAATCCTGGGGAACGTAATCCGCTCTGACGATTATCAGCATGTCGCGATTACGTTCGTCACAATGTGACACTAATTAATTTACCGTATAATGCGCACGAGAGACAGTTCAGAAAAACGTTCTCTGCATATATAAAAATAAATGGATGCAACTTACAAAAAGTAAAAAAATGATTGATTAATATATCCTACTCTAATATAAGTTTTTTATGATTGTTTTCTTATCTTTAATTTCATAATTAAATTTAAATTAGACTATGATATCTTATTTTAAACTTTTTCTCGGGAGAGAAACCATTCACTTGCACTAAACTGCACGGGAAATCTATTCGTATGATATTCTGAAAATTCTTGACTAAGCAAAATTTCGAATTTTTTCTCTTTTTTTTGATCCAGTTTTATTCTACGACAGATGAACGCAATCTGTCGCGTCATACGGCCTCTTTGTAAGAGGCAATATGAAAATATTCTGGTTCGTCCCGTTCTACCGTAGCAGCAGATGCAGAAAATTGAAACGCATTAAAATGCATTGCGAATCTGTGGCACCGTAATGTGATACAATTACGTGAAAGCATTATAAACATGTCTGATACTGAGTCGCAATGCTTCATATTATGAATGTAATATTTTATCATAAATACAAATAATAGACTGGAAAAATGCAGCATAAAAAATTCAACTTTGAAGATTATGTATTGATATTTGTTTTAATAGAAAAAATGCAATGTAATATATTGATATTTAAAAAATCCCGTTTTTTTCGAGCTACCAACTTAATATGGAAGCATTGCAACTTTAAATAGAAGAACTTTAAATAGAACCGACTACCATTTGCAAGAACGCGCAATTTCTTTCTGATTCCGACATTCGTCTCTATCGTCAAGATATTTATGTATGGGTAGGATGGTGCAGCAGCTGTACCTTGAATTACTTACCTAGATTCTAGTTGTGTTACCGATGTCGCATCGTATATTCTTTTATACAATATAATATATATTCTTTATAAAATTTCCTTTTGCATGAAATATGTCCAAATTGTGGCTATAGACAACCTACCGCCTATGAATAATGTAAAGGATGATAATCCATATTCTTACTGCATATTTACGGTTAATAGTGTCTTTGAATTTTGTAGAAATGCAACACTAAAATTTTTTTAAAAATAAATCTACAATGTGTAGAAATAAATATGGATGTTGCTACTTGACCTATTATTTGTAAAGATTTTGTTTATGTAAAAATGAAGCAAGAATCAAGATGTGAATGTAATGAGAAATTTATGCCGAGAATACGTGCCAAAGTTCATTGATGAAGAAACTAAAGAAAAAAGATAATTCGTATGCTGTTGCATAAAAGAATATGCAGGGAGAAGGAACTTTAAAATATTTCACTTCGGATACGACAAACGTGAAAAATCTTGTATTTGAAACTAACCATTGTAATTTCCATCTCAGTCACGATAATTCCCATCTCGGACTTGCATCCGTAATTCGCTTTAACGTGACTGGAGGATTTACCGTATATCCAAAGCACGCTATCGCAAGAAATCTTTAATGTCGCCAGCCGTAGGTAGGTGACTTGAAGAACCACCATCAAGCAAGAAAACGAAACTATATTGTACGATTTTATTCGAAAAAAGAATGGAGAAGCTTTTTCGTTCGCTCTTACAGGTTGCCAATATTATTCGGATCAGTACAAAAACCTACAACATTTGACCATGATCGACGTTACCGGGAACGTAAAAAGCAGCACAAAGATCGAAAATGGGACGAATAATAATCAGCGCGGTAGTTCTCAATAAAAATTCTTGTAATGCAAAAAAATTGGAGCAGGGAGCTTGTGTAAGAACACATTTTGACGTATTGGAAAAAAGAGTCGACCGCACATCGATTACACATACAAGCTCTTTTTGCTCTATATAAAGCTAAAGGAAGAGATTCGCTCCGATTATTGCAGATTGGAGTAACTGTTATCAAAGAATCATAACGACATTCATTCAATCTATTTTTTGACGTTAAAGAAATAACAAATTACAATAAAAATGTTTTATCGCGTTTTCAACAAAGATAAAATTAAAGTTTAATTATCTTGAGTCTATCTTGTATAAAAAGATCGTGTAAGTTTCTCTTGATATTCGTTTTGCGTGCGGATCTATTCAATATTTTTATTCGCAACGGTGCGGGAGAAGTTTTGCTCCTTCCATGAAACCGTAAATCGAAACGGAAGCATTCTGAAGTACATATTTTCATTTAGCGGAAGAGGTAAATAGATACCGGCACGTGACGTACAATTTCTCTTCGTTTCTACCACCGAATTATTATAGGGCACGAGGTGCAGCTGCGCAATGAACCGCCTATCCGGCGTGTCGCCGAAACCACTATACTTTCCGTCGTTGTCTGGCAGCCTTTTATCTCCGGGTGATATATGAGGGCGAATAGGGCTTTTCTCCGCGCGTTGGACATTGTGTGTTGGACCATGTTGCAGAATGCGTTGTAGGATCCCGTGTTGCTCCGAGGCTTTTAAGCTAATTTGACGCAGCGCGCGTATCACGCGGTCATTTTCTGCGCGCGACTCGTCTCCTCTTTGCGTTCTTATACATTTCGTTCATTGTTAGTTTGTCAATTATTCCCCTTCCCATCTGTTCCATAGAACGTGGCACTGGATGCACAAAAAGTGAGATTAATGTATATGTAATACGAATAAACAAAAACTTGCATTTTAGTATCTAAAAAAGGCAGATTTATGAACTAAATAAGTCAGAACTGAAACTAAGAGGAAAATATACTAAAATTATAAGAGCTGTATACTCAACAAGATGCTAATGCATCATATTTACGCGAGAAAGCTTGGTTCAACTTGACAAATACATTTTTGAGACGATGTTGAGAATATGATGCGATATAAGAATAGCACCTCATTCGCGCGTCACAGGCTGTTAAATTTAAATCCGGTTGTGATGGGGACAAAATCTGGCGATTTGTCGTCCAGCGAGGATTCCGTAGAACATGCTCCGCGATATGCACCTCATACACGACCTGGAGTTAAAGCGAAGCACGGGAGAGACGGGTGGTCGATGGAGGAGAGAAGAGATAGATTACAGAGACTAGAGAGATAGAGAAGAGGGATATTTGCAATTCCAATCCCATCTTCGACCTCGTCTCTCGCGCAACCTCCTTCCCTCCTCCTTCCTACACACTCTTGCGAGGGACGTAGACGTTTCTCGCGTGACTTTGTCAGCCGCGGAATGTTCAACCATGGACGGACGTAGAAACGAAACAACGTGTTCCCTAAATTGCGATACATCACTGCTTGCCAAGACAGAACATATCACAAATTTTTCACCAATTTTTCCGCGTGGATAGATAAAAATGTTATGCAATTTCCGTTCTCGAATTGCTTCGAACTCACAATCTATTTAGATATTTAAGTTTGAGTATTTTTTTGTTTTAATTAATTATCAATGTCGATAAAAGCATCAAAAAAGCAAAATTTGTCACAATTAATTTAAATGTCAGCAACATGATTAAAAAAAAAATAAATTCTAAAAAAAAGCAATGTGTGCACTATTGATTTAAATATTTTATATTGGACGTTTATTCTATATTTCTTTTCATTTATTTAACATATATTTTTTCTTATTTTTTTGTTGGTTACAGAAAAAAGAGTTTAAAATTAATTTTTACGGATTAATACAATATTTAGTTTTATATTTTTTTTAATTTAAAAGTTGCTATTTTAAAAGTAAACATTTTTAAATTTGAAGATTTTATTGTATTTTAGATTTTATTAATTCTTGAATGAAGCAAATGACAACTAATTCAATTTTCCATATGAGAATTGTACTTGTATAAATCATAAAAAACCAGAAATACATTCATAATATCGTGATATTAAATAGTATTGCAGATTACGGACGAGCATTATCTACGTACGACGCATGGAGCCGTATAAGAATACTGCATTAACGAGGGACGACAATGCTCGACTTCCGCAAGCGTGTCCGAGAAGCGTACGATTTCATCATTAGTAGAAATTTGAGTCGCGATGTGCCCACGGAACTCGGAGGAAGGTGAAATTATTTGTTTTGTCTATTCGTAAAAAATATGCTTTGAATGAATAATGACCAGCACGTTGTATGTAAATATTTGTGTCTCATTTTATAATGCACGTATTATAAAAATGTAATATAAGATACATGCTATTTGATATATTTTACACATTATACGGCATTATATTAAAAACGATGACATTTCGTTTTAAAAAAGAAAAGAAAATCAAGAATCACATTCTTATCTGTATTTTAGATTTACCCCACAGGGATTTATGATTTTGTTAGCATTTCTTGATTTTAGAAAGTTAGATATGTGGATTTAAGAGTTTCGCATCTGAACAATTTTATGATTCCCTGTCTATTTACTCCTTTTTCTTCATTAAACTTGGTTGCGATATCTTGTTAACGATGGAACTTTGTCGATAAATACAAGTACAAGGAGCTGCTATAAATTCTTCCTGTTTTCTGCACGCGTATTCCAACCGTCAACCATCTCTCCAACATATTTCATTTCCTTCTCCGTCTAGGACTCCTCCTTCCTTCTGTATTTTCTCGTTCACCAGACGAGAAATAAATTAAAATAGAAATTTGCACACATACACACACACTCACACAATTTCCTGCGCTTTAAGAACTCAATTCTATTCACTCTATTTTCGCCCATTCAATTTGCCGGTCTTTAATGTAAAACTAAACTTTAATAATTTTGCAGAGCACTAATGAATAAAAATGAAGTGGAAT
This sequence comes from Camponotus floridanus, assembly GCF_003227725.1. Taxonomy (NCBI): domain Eukaryota; kingdom Metazoa; phylum Arthropoda; class Insecta; order Hymenoptera; family Formicidae; genus Camponotus; species Camponotus floridanus. The sequence continues at coordinate 22,742 of NW_020229858.1, read as the reverse complement.
AATAGCAACCACAGATTTCTCGGAATAAACTACTAAAATGTTAATCTAATTCTTTCCCTCTCTGTAATGTAATTTTATCTCTCTTTTATTTTATTAAAATATTATATTATATTAATACCAAAAGAGAGAGGAGATATCAAATTAAGTTTCAAATTTTACAATTTATGAAATATGAGATTTTTCAAATTTCATTGTTGCGTTATTTCTTTACATATTCGAAGATTAAAGTTTTTCGTATAACAAGATCTATGCGGAAGTTCATTTTATTGATCCAAAGTTGGAGAAGTCCATAAATCGAATTCCGATGAATGGACTTCCAAATAGAATTATGTACAATCGTATAAGCAAACAAGCGCGATGACGAAATGTGACAATAATATTAACAAGTGCCCAAGGATCGATCAATAGATGATGAAATTGATACGAAACAGAACGATTTGATTCCCGATACAGGAGGCCGCAATAATCGCATAGTAATTTTGTTGATTGCACTATCAATAGAATCGCATTATGAGTGCCTATGATTACAAATATGTATCGCATTTGTGCTTATTTACATTATAGATTAAATCGAAAAAATATCGCTTGGAAAATTAAAACGATTGATAAATGATAAGAAGCGAATCTCGATAAAAGGTCGGCATTTAGTTTTAAATAATTTTCAGTTTTCGAAATGTGAAAATTAAAAATGCTTTTTGTTGTTATCATATTATTATATATTACTTGTTAATGTTAATATTATCGATCTATTAAATGTAATTAATATAATATTAATAGTAATTTATATTAAACTGTGATATTATATTATCATATTGTGATATAATTAATATTACACTAAATATAATTTAAAATTTCTAATTATTTAGCATTTAAGTATAAATATGAAAAGATACTAAATGAAAAGCTTCATGTTTTTCCATAATTTAGAATTTATATTCTAAATAATTTTTAAATATCTTCTAATTTATCTTTTAAATAAATAACGATTGAATCTACTATCCATAAATTTGAAATCGTCAAAAATCTGATGAATCATGAATCAAAACGATTCGTGAATTAAACATTATCCGAAGAATATAAATTCTTGTAAAAATTCAATAGATTGATGAATAATCGGAGATTTATGAAACTATAATTATTCTCGTGAAATAATGATCGATTATGAATACCGGCCTCAAATTGTTAATTTCAATATCGAGTATCGTTCAAAGCGCTCATGAAGAAGAAAGATTGACGATAATGTGTGCTAAAATTATATGATCTTTATATTTTATATTGTTATATATGTAATATTATATCCTAACTTAATGGCATTCTCAAAATCCGTTATTTGATGCAACGCTATCAAACATAAGTGTGTGCATTGCTTGATTTTATCATTTAGATATTGATAAAACGCACGACATATCAACGCAGCAATCACGTGTTTTTTTTTATGTACATCCGTCTTTAAGTGCAGCAAAACGAGGAAATTGGCTAAGATACGACTGTATGCCAACCACGTAGCAACTATTACTAAAGCTGTCAGAAAGGATTACTTTCAGTTGTCAAGAATTTTGACGAGGGATAAACCTGGGATCGAAAATTTACATCCAATCCCGTAATATCTCGGTATTAGTCAATAAATGCTCACTGAATGATGTACAGTGATACGGTATTAAATTATTAGTAACATTCATATTCAGCGCAATCTCTCTGCGTCATGCTATTTCAAATAATTTTTAATATCGAGGGATTGGAAATATTTCCCGTGAAAATAATCGATTATTATGAGGATGAATGAGCAGTGTAAATAGAAATTAATACGCTAATTAGATGTGTATATCCGTCATTCCTCACTAATACCTATAGAATTTGCAAGCGTTGAAATTTCCCAGCAGGTTTGTCCATTGTATTTCGATCGCGAGACTGCCTGGCGAAATTCAGGGCGCGGCTAAAATATATATTCGATTTAATTTGTCGATCTTCCGGATCGAGGCTCGGGACGAGCCGCTGACAGAAACGCAACGGACCGTTGCCAGTTTGTCAATGAGGTGAACAGCTGTGCCCATCCTGTGTGCATCGCGCGACAATTATCGTCACGGGCCGCCGTGACTGTCCGTGCTCGTTCGTCCACGGTTCGAGCACTTTTTACGAGAGAACCCCACTACCCATTCGCATAAAACACCACTGCTTGCCGCGCACTTTGTCGCTTTTAGTCGCTCGTTAACCGCGTCGTCGCTCGTGCTATCGAAACGACGGGGACCGACCGGCAGTAGACTCTTCTCACCGTCCTCACGCGAAGGGGACTCCGTTTATGCGAAAGCCTGAATTACGCTAAAGCGAGATGCACCGGTCGCATCGAATCCGACCGACATCGCGCGAACTCGCGATCGCGTCTCCGCATCGAAGCGAGTAACCGTGGATTCGTCGAGCCGATGAGACCTCCGTCATCGTCGGTTTTTCATCGAGAGCGCGAAGTCATCACATGGACATCTGTTTGCGATACATGTCGCATTGTGGAAAAGTTCGCTATCGAAGTGCGTCGATGTCGACCCTGAGAGACGCGCTAACGAGATGGACAAAACTGTACCTCCAACGTAGTGCGGAGAACCAATCCGGGAAACAAGCATAGAACACAAGAGATAATCTGGTAAAAGCGGGCTAAGGTGCCAAAGACGTCAATCGTCGCAACGTATTAGCGTCGTCGTCGCGACAACCGATCACCTCGTCCCTGTCGCGACAGTCAACTCCTGTCACGAGACTCATCTGCTAACGATCGTCGCTAACGTGGCAAACGTGTGATTCGTCGCAATACGTTCAGCGACTGTGCTTCGGGCTTTTCACGATCAATAGCATCAGTGTATCAGAATTGACAGTTATGTCGTGGTCGATGAGGTGATTTCGATCGCGTTTGAACACAAATCACACTTATCCACAGCTTCGTCGCGTGGACAGATCGATCGACCTATTTGAGAAAATTCCCGCAAAGAATTTCGGACCTCGTTAAATTTTTAAAATCTGCTAGATCGTTAATCAATTGACATCGACGAGATTCTTAGCAATTGAAGATCAGCAAGAAATGGAGATCGATATGAGCGGCAGGATGAACAAACCCAACGAGGAATTAGCGAAGAGACGAGTGTCAATTAGCGATCAAGTTATGGGACTTGATAATCCCGTCTTCGAGCATAATCGGCGCATCAGCGCGAGTTCGGAGCACAATTCTGATCAAGGCAGACGGAAATCAATCCTACATCACGGCAGCAGTCACTGCGAGAGCGCGGAGAATATTCCACAATACAAGTTTGATCTGGAAAATGGTAGGATCAACGGTAATAGAAAAAAATCGGCCTATAGTCTGTCCAGTTCGATCAGAGACAAGATTGAATATTCCGAGGAGCTCGAGAGGTGAGACTCGATTATCTTGATAAACTTTGCAAGATCTATCTGTCGATACTTTCGAATCTACTTTCGATATTATTCTCGATCGACCTATTTTGATAACTTTTATCAAGTAAAATGATGATACATAATCGTTGCATTTTATGAAACAATCGAAACATACGTGTAGCAATAATACAATTAATCGTAAAAAAATTGTAGAGATACCAGCACGAGCATGTGATAATGAGTCATGTGTAATGAATAAATAAACCAATTACTCGACAGGCGATAATAGATCAAAATAACTATATATTTTTTTTGACATTTTATCGTAAATTTTATATAATTTTTTAGGTAAACCATTAGTTTTGATCAATTTCATTGTTTATCAGAGAAAAGTTTACCAAAAAAATTGTCAAGATCTCTTCAAGAAAACAATGAAATGAACTTCTAGTGAAAATTTTATTTTAGAATATTTCTGTAATTTTTTAGAGAATCTTATATAATTTTAAATATCATTGAATATATTTATATAAAAGTAATATTTTTAAATTATTGTCTAAGTTTTCCACTATGTACTTTTTGCTACATATAGTTAATAATTTTACATAATTCATAATTCAATAAAAACTTTTCTGTAATTTGTATGACAAAGCCATCCAAATTATTTATGTGCTAAGGCGACATTTAGCATCATGAATTATTCTATTTTGTATCTATTGTTTATCACTTATATTCATTTTCTTGATGGTGATTATCTGTGCGCAAAAATATAAAACGCTCTACGTCTGTTTACTAAAAACCTGATTAATTTACATAATTTCAGCTGTACACTTGTGCTTTCTTTTTTGATGAGTTTATAAAAGGTTTGCAATATTATTTCATTGTTCATTTGTGATAATTTTTACAAAATCCATTAGAAATATTAGCAAACTCCTCATAAAAAATCATGCTTTTACAAAAAAATTTTGAAAATTTAATTAAATTATGTGAAAATAAAAAAAAACAAAATGTATACTACATCTATGTTTAATTTACTACATACTTTGTATTAATTTACAAGATGTTTCAAAATTATAGCATCTGTTTTTCATTAATCCTGCAAATTCTGCATCGAATTTTTCAGAAATTTTAATTTAAAACTCAATCAGTAAAAATTTAATTTAAAATTCAAGTATAGAGTTATTAAAAAATTATAAGCAAAAGAGAGAGAGAGAGAGAGAGAGAGAGAGAGAAAAAGGAAAGAGAAAGTAAAAGCTTTTCTCAAAGTATATAGCTGATAAATTATTAACTCGAGAATTTATAAATTATTAATTCTTGATAAATGAGTATGTATATATTATGAATTATAATATACGCCTTCAATTTTATAATAAACTTGTTAACTCGAAATTATTATTGTACGCAGATATAATATAGTGTAATGGACTGCCGCGTGTAAAACCGCAAATAAAATTACCCGTTTGTATTACGTGGAAGTATATAGACAGCATACATTAATAACCGTCAGTATCACGCTTTGAAATCACAGCTAGTTTATCAGTTACAAATTGTCTCCGCGGATAAGCTAGCAGGTCAATTAGTAGACTGTAGTTATTAATTTATACTCGTAAAGACGTTAATCCAAGCAAATTTCTTTTAAGCGATGTCTAAAGCAATTTTTATTCTTATCGCAAAGAGACAAGCACTTCTTTGTCTTTAAAGTTTGCTCCATCACGATATCACATCTCTATCGCACTTCAAAGGATTTAAATTTTATCAGGCAGTCTTGATACCGATGAATAATTATTCATGTCAAAAACCTACTTGATATTCGTGTGCTATGTAATTATTTGCAGTATCTTTAAAATGGAAGATTAATTTTATGAAGATTATACCACTTTAAATTCCTGAATCACGCGTTATAAAAAATACGTTGGATAAAGGAGCAATACTCTCTATTGACCGCATTTCGCACATAATGTCCACATCATTTATTTCATTTACGTCTCTTCTAGGTCGTGGCTGTATCTATTTTGCGCGCGATGTCACGGTCGCGACGATACTCCATCGTGGGAGCCACCGGGTTGGAGAAAAGCATGTCCTCAGCCGTTCTGTCCAACATATAGGAAATTCGCACGGGTATTGTGTCTCTTCCTTTTGGGTCTCCTACTCTGGGGTATTGTCTACTTGGTAATCGGCGATGATGCAGCCCCGGGTGGTCAGTTGTTCGGGTTGGCCGCCCTGTGCATTGCCGCGCATTTCGGGGGTTGGTTGATGTCTTTAACTACCCTTCCAGCCTTGATCGGTATGCTGATCACCGGGCTGATACTTCAGAATGTCGGACTTGTGAAGATCGGAGGACAGTACACCATGATGATTGCCCTTGTACGGTGAGTCAGTTGTGGAATTTTCAAAGAACATTTTATTTTGGAAAACTCTCTTTTTTGAAAATATGATTATTTCTAATCGCAAAAAAGCTTTTAAAAATAGTAAAATGTCTATTTTTTAATCAATTTAATTTGGAAATTATTTAATTTAATATTTTATATTTAATTTAATATTTAATATTTTAATTTAGGATAAAAATGACAATTGTGATAATTATGTAGGAATAATAGATTTATGAGATGATTATTTAATTCTATCAAATGATCTTTCAAATTTTAAAGTTTATATTATTGCATACGAAATTATTTCCTTTTATATTAATTGATAAAAGAATAATTAATTGATTTTTAATTAGAAAAAGTCACGTATAAACTTTTAAAGCTTTATTTCATTACGGTCGAAAAAGATTATTTATAAACCAATCAATCAGGTCAGTAAATTTTATCTCAGAATCAAAAGATGAAAGGTAAAAATTTTGATACGAGATATAATATAACGATTATTTGAAAAATGATGTTTTATGAAAGCTGAAATACACACAACACAATCATATATAACATTTTCGACGTACAAAATGATGAAACTGGATAGATATTCTATCTTCTGCGTTTACTTCGCGTCTCATAAAATATTGAAAAATAGAAAAGGAAAGATTCGGAAAACTTTTTTCTTTAATAAATAGATGAAAAAATTCACTGACAAATATATATGTCTAATTTTGGATAGAATCAATCATCAGTTTAAATCATATGTTATGAAGATTTATTTGATGAACAGAGAGGATAACGACGTAGAAAAACATCTAATATTTTTCGATCAAGATTTCTTATGTTTTGAGGCTAAATTAAATCGTTATTTTCATTGTGAACAGTCATTATTTTTATTCATGTATCATTATTGCAAATATGGCAAAATTACTCGAAGGTTTTTCGAAAGTCTTAGTAACAATCGTCTTGTTGCGATTGCGAGGTGACCGCTTTTTAAGGTCGAGGTCCAATGACGATGAATCGGACACGCATGACGATGGTTCTATGCGTGGCATAACAAGTACGGCTTTAGTAGTAATCAAATTCAAGTTGCATCCTCACTAACGAATGCCACTGACATGAGTATCGGATAAGATTCGTTGAGTTTCCCGCAATCAGCTGCCTTCTCTTCGCGTGGGATAGTTCGTCAAGGTTTTTTCATTTTATAATAACAGAAGAATATGCTATAGATCCGTATCCTACAATTGCATGAATCTTCAATTATCGTGCAGTTTATGCATTTTTCAACAAAAAAAATAAAGGGACGATATTTGTATTTTTTTTATTTTCATTTTATATAAATATAAAATTTATATAAATATAAAATAAATATATTTAATATGAAAAATAATTATAATAGGTAAAAAAATTGAACTTATCAATATACTTGACAGTTTGTTAACTTCATCGATATCATAATAAAGATTGAAGTTGATGAATTGGCTCTATATTCAGTATATCTTTATGTCATTTCTTCATGTCATTAGAATTTTTTAATGACTAAGAGAGAGTGATGATATTAATATATATTAATTTATAAATAGCATATTAATCATCACGTGCATCTTATTTGATAATCACTTTAGTATGGATATTATGAAACAAAATATCAAGAAAAATTTCAGATTGTTTCAATGTCTTGAATATTTTTTGCTAAAAGAAAATCTCTTGCGAAAAATCGTTATACATGTAATGACATATTTGTATAAGTGAACATTTATTATAATGGGATGTCAATAATTATTTTTATTACACCAATTATCTTTCTCATCAAGATTCCTAAAAGCCTGTCACGTTTTCATTTCGAAATAGATTTCCGACCATTGTGCTTGGATTCGCCCGCTCATCGCCCTTCCGATTGCTCAAATTCACCTTATGACCCGAGCGGCCTACTAATGACAGCGACTGCGACGAAGCGCAGTTAGAATCGCAAATGTCGAGCCATTGGTCGATCGTAGGAAATGCTATGCTTAACCTTGCTAGGAATTTAATCGACGCTAAAACAGTTTTATCGGTTATCGATGATCGGCGAAATATTGCTCTCTCTCTCTCTTTTCCTCTTCACAAATACAATTATTTTACATTCAATTTATGATAATATCCTCTTTTCGCGATAAAAAATTCAATTTTTTACAAACTCTGACAAATTCTAAATACTGTTCAAATCCAAAGAAAAGTATAAATAATGGTTTTTTGTGTTTTATAATAAAAAATTTCGTTATAAATTCGCACTAGGCATATCTCGTTGTATCAATTTCCTCAGATGTTAGTTCTCGAGAAATCATTGATAAGAAAAACATTTAATCATTTATCTTGAATTCAAACAGTATACAAGCTCGTGTAAAAATTACATGTCGGTAATTATCGATGTTTCTGGAATTAATTTTTTTTAGCTATTTACAAACAATATGTGCTTCAAGCACATGATGCTTCGTGCAGTCTACTTATTATCGCATAATATAATGCATTCGGCGTGTGATAACGCAATCTGACTTTTTTCAATATTGCAAGAATATCTTCATAATCTACTGATCCATTTTATTATCGATACATTCAGATTTATTGATAAAAATCTTGATTTATTGATAAGAACCTTGTTTTTTTCATGTAATTCTCAATAGCACTTGACAAGTTTGTTTAAAGGAAAAATACACATAGAAAGAATGAAAATTCTTGGCTACATAAAATAATATAATTTATAAATTTTTAATGATAATTAAAAAATAAAGATTTTATATAAATATAACAACTATCAATATTACGCGACAAAATATTGCATTTAAAAGATCATTAAAAAATATTATATGTTGCGAAAAGACCTGATAAAATTCATTTCCATTAAGCTTAAAAGATAATACCAAGGTTGCGAAACTAAATGACATCATAAATGTTTCTAATTATCTTCTAATCTTTCAGGCTGTCAGACTTTAGATTTTCTTTGAGATATTCTCTTAAACTTTTGCATTACGTAAATTCTCCAGTGATATTGAACAGAATTGACGGTTCCATTTTTGATAGAGGACAGTAATGAGTTTTCAAGGGGAGAGCGACGAAAAGTTATATGTTGGAGTTAAATGTGAGACGTATCGAGTTTTAGCGATCGTTTACGCGCATCGTTGAAGGCTGTACGACTAAGCTAAGCTACATACAAGCAAACATAAGCTGTGCATTGTAAGCAATTTGCTTACATGTTTATGCTTAGGGCAAAGCCATCCGATATATGCTAGCATAAATACCCCTCTCCCCCCCAATTCGCGGCCCACTACAAGACTAATAAAGTGATCAAATCGCGGTTAGCTTCTTATTGACTTGCATAATTTATCGTCAATCATCAGAAAATCATCGAAATGAGATAATTGTGAATCTTAATAGAATCACATATTTAATACAATTTTTTCAATACAATTCGAATCGTTTTGTAATTAAAGTTCCCAGTAGAAATGCAGTCATGGGTGAATTTTTACTGGATATACAATATTTATTCAATACTCAAAAAAATATTTTGCTGATATAGATAGATTTTTTTACAGAAATGTAACAACAAAAATTTATCGCTATTTTTTTATCTGCTAGAACATTGTTTGTAACATGTAGAATTTGTAGTTACAATCTCCAATAATATCTTCAAATTAAGATTCTATTGTCAAATAATTAATAAAAATAAATAATAATTATCACTGCATCGGATAAAAAAGGAACTTCGATATAACTAGAATGAGCTTTGAAACGATTTTTCTGTATGTCAATTAGACTTTATAACAAATGATTCACTTTAACATAAATAGCAAATGATTCATTTTAACATAAAAATGCCGAGATAGACTTTTTTTCTAAATTTCACTAACAATTCAGATATAAATTCTCTAGCATTCAGATCGATTAAGTACAAAACAATATAATATGCGATGTCGCAGTATTTCTTAATTATTTATTAATTAGTTAATTTTTCATACCTAGAAAATTGCTACAGTTGCAAAATCATTTCTTTGAACGGAAAACTATAAAATAACTTGATCATCTTTTACAATAAAAAATATGAGTTATTTGTATTGCGATATGTCAATACGATATGTATCGATGTATGAATGACACATTTTTTTGACATTGATCGTCAAAAAGTGAGGAAATTCTTCTCACGTTTTGATTCCTCCACTTGTTCGAAATTTCCATTTATCCCCGATATCTCGGTAACGCATCAATCCCGTATTTTTTCCTCGTGTATTTTCTCGTCCCGAGGAATCTTACGCTTCCACATCGATAAATACGAACGTGAATCTGTCGTAAATATTCTTGCGACATACGTGTGCAGCATTCGCCGCGTAATTTGCACGACGCGCTAGAACGTGTCCTTCTAGGTACGCTCATTTTGAAAAAATTCCTTTGATCCTCCGAGATTGAAGTAGAGCGTATCGCGCGATATTTACGAGAAACGCAACGGATATTCTCATCTTCTACGGATATTCTCATCGTTTCTCCTCTCCTCGTCTATTCCTCCCCCCCTCATCTATTCTCTTTTGACGCCCACGTGTGTCCCCAATATTTCAATTTATATTAATTACACGTTTAAAACTTTGTAAATTTAAAAGAACCGCATATTAAAATGCGCATATTCGCTATCAATTAATATCTATTCAATTTATAATATGATATCTATTAGCAATGTATCTGTGAAACTCAATAATATCATATATTTCAGATAATTATATAACTATTAATGCATAAAATGTGTGTTTGCATTATATATTATTGCTTTTTCTCTCGACGCCATGAAAAGGCTGCGAGAGTTTATCTTGTTTGTAAAATTCCTCTGCTACATCACTGCTGCAACGAGTCCGTTAACATGCGCTCGTTTACTGATGCGAATGTATATATGTTGATTATACGGATCGTAAATTATACATGTGAGGATGGAGCCGCCTTCAAAGTAAGATCGCTTTTGATCTGCAAGAAAAACTAGAGCAGCAATGTCACACGATTCGCGAACAGCGGATTTCGATGATTGCTCAGAAATTGATACGCAAGTATTTGATCGCTGATACCATGTAAAAAGATTGAATATTGAACACGTGACATCAATCGCGAAATTATTAGATAGATGATAATTGCTCGTATAACGGAGATTCTCGACAAGAAAAAACTCTTGGGAAATCGGATGTAACGATGCAACGTCGGAAGTTTAAGGATTGAAGGCTAAAATTTTGGAATACTAATTTAACGTGCCAAACAACTGCACTTTGCAATTTAAATGAAACGCCAACGAGGGATTCGCGCTACTAAATTATAATCCAATATTCATTTTTGTTTACATAATCATGAAGTCATGGATCGCTCATATGTTTCACATATTCATTACGTAGCCGCGTTATACACGACAATTAAGCAAACATCGAGACACACATTTATGCTTCACGAGACATTGTACAAACGTATTCGGTATTATCAATTATCGATCTTTCGTATCCTTTACATCAGTGTTTACTGTCTCTATTATACTTTTATTACACGCGTGTACCACAGTCTTATCATCTGATGAAATGTTTAACCCCTCTACTATCATACAAGAGAATAATGAAATTAACAGAAGAGCACTTTTCTCTCTCTACTACATTTTAATTAAAAATAAATATCTTTCGTTGTTATATTATTATTATATGTGTCGTGTATATACATCTGAAGGGAAAATTATTTATTTATTATTAAAACACGATTGGAAAAGCCCGTGTGCTATTGTATTACGGTGTGTATTACGTAGCAATGTGTAAAATGCAATAATGATGCTAATCTTTCCATACATATTTCCCCCTTAGATAATTATAATTAAATACAAAAAATAAACTTGTTTAAAATCTGCAAAACATTGTTTTTCAGCACGTGTTCTATGTGTGAAATATATTTTGCGTGTTGAAAATAATTAATAATATTTGCATCTCTCTTAAAATATGAAAATTTACTCTAATATTCTAATATCTGTCACTTTGATATTTATATATTATTAATAATGAAAATTTATTTATTAAGTTTATTAATGTTTTTTAAATTTTTCTAAGAAAACAAATTCGAGTTTATTTTTCTTAAAAATAATTTTAATTTTAATTTTTAACAAATTCATCATAAAAACAAACGTGAGACACTTTGAATGACATTTTCGAATTTTGCGATCACTAAGTAATATCCGATTTCGTGTGAAGATCACATTTCAAGTCGACGAGATAACTTGGAGCAAGAGTTAAATCCGTGAGAAGGAAAATCGATTGATAGGATCGACACAATTGGTATTTGCTCCGATTTTTGTCTCAAACCGTATATCTATCTTCAAAATATAAGTGAGCAAAGTGTTTGGCTAACTACATATAAAAACATGATGATAAAGCTAAGCGATATCATAAGGTACAAGAGATGAAATAAAAATGTAACTAAATGTAAATAAAGATGATCCCACCTTGCCTTTATCGAGCAATCGAGATAGAATTTCAATAGATTTAAAACCAAATCGCTTATCAAAGCGAAAGTGAATTATTTACACAAAGTTATTACTAACATTCGCGAAACACTTAAAACCGACATTAATGTGCGCTTAAATATGATGATTACATATGAGGTATTTGCGACTCATGATAATGCTATAAAAGCATTGTTATGAGTCATTTGGGTATTTAGTTTGCTTTCAGGATAAACCTTCCGGTATTAAGCTTTCTCACCAACTCAAGGTGTACCCGTTGGAAAGGTTTATTTATATAAAAAATTTAATATATAATTTGTAATTTATTTTATAACTAAAAGATATTATGACTCTAATTTTTACATAAATGAATTAATATACAAATAATAATAATAATTTTATATTCTTAAATATAATATTAATTATATTCTTGAATATTAATATTTGCGGATATTAATATTCAAGAATATAATTAATATTATATTTAAGAATATAAAATTATATATATATATATATATATATATATATATATATATAGTTAAAATTAAATATTTGCGGATATTAATATTCAAGAATATAATTAGATTTATCCATTATTTATATGATAAATTTTGATTGAATAATTTTCGGATAAACAATAATATATACCTAAAGAAAATTAAAGCTAAATATTGCGTTAAGTAATACATTATCGTTGCGATATATTTACGTATTATAAAATAAATTTATGCGAAATATTTTTTCGAAGATTAAATTAATTATTAATTAAATGATTGATGTATTAGGTAGTACTGGTTTTCATTACTTTGATTCGCGTTTAATTTAATTATTTTAATTGATCTTTGATAGTTTACGTATCTTATTATTATTCTTGTCAATTTTAATTCGATTTATAAATTACATTTAAATCGGCGAAAAGTTTAAAATATCAGATTGGATATATTTGACTTTTTTAATAGAGTTAGAGAAATAATTATTATTTCGATAACGATTGTAATATAAAGTTTATTAATTTATAATTTTTATTTCTAAAATTTTGATTCCCATTTGAAATATTATATTTTTAATTGTAATAAATAATTTACGCGAGATATACGTTTCGATAATAAACTATTATCGCGATACATTTACGCATCGTTTATTTTAAAATTGATTAATCGTTAATTATAATACTCATACAGAATATTTTCCAATATTTGTTGCAATCGCATTTCGAAAAGAAATTTGATAATATACAAACCGTCGCACTATTTTTTTGCTCAAATCATGTTTAAATAATAAGATAATTGAGCGTCTTAATGAAGTACCGAGAAAAACTATAATTAAATATGACGATTAATTTAATTAACATTTCAAAATATTCAACATTTTGTAATATAATTTGAGATTGTATATTTTCTGTATCTCTCTTTGCATTTCAAATTAATTTTGATAATTGAACTAATATCATACATAAAATCTAATATATTTATTTAAATAATATAAATTACCTTAGTTTAATCAAAAAACGATTCGTAAATTAAATTTAATTAATATTATCATTTTTATGCCAAATTTTCATACGTCGAAAAAACATTACTTCGGAATTTGGGATACTTTAAATTATAGTTTAAATAATAATTTGGGATATTTTAAATTATTAGTTTAAATAATATATGATGTAAAAAAATAAATGGCACATGGCTAGCGTGCGTTTCGTAAAAGTCTAATGGGAAATAAATATCACATGTTGTATTGGCGTAAATTCGACGCGTTTCCCTGCGATCGGAGAGCGACGTCGCATAGAACGCGACTTCGTAAACCTTTCTCTCGCCGGGAAACTCGTAATAGGATAAGTTTCCTAAGGTGTGCCTTTCCTAAACGGGTTTCCGAAAGTTCAAGACAACCAAGGCTTTAACGATCGTCCGCACCTGAATTTTCATCGTAAAGCCGCGCCCGATGTGTGTGCGATGAGCGTCGCTCCGAAACTTTTGTCGCCCGCTTTCGATTTGGCGGATTCGAAGGTTTCGAAGACACATGAATTGCAGAAAAGGGATACATCAGCCTTTTCTGCGTTCTGTTGTAAGAAAGTTGGTTAACTTCTTTTCTTTTGAGTGTGTTATCAAACTTGAAAATATGCGTAATGTGATCAAAACTGCGCGTAGCGAACTTTTCCTGTAACGCCTTTTTTTTTTTAAGGAAAAAAGATTATATAAAAAGACTATCTTTTTCTTAGAAGAGTTAACTTTTGATTGCGGGTATTTTTTCTGCAGTAATCAAATTGTAATGCGCTCCCAGTTACTTACTAAATATCGCATATTGCTGAAAAAAATTATTATATACATAAATGTGACTTCTCTCTTCTCTTCTTTGCAGGAAAATCGCTTTGGTTATCATACTTACTAGAGCAGGCTTGGATCTCGATCCAAACGCTCTGAGAAAATTAAAGGTCACGGTGCCAAAGATAGGTTTGATACCATGGGCGGTGGAAGCAACGGTGATAGCAGCGATGACGAGATACATCTTAGATTTACCCTGGATATGGGGTTACCTCCTTGGAAGCATCATAGCGGCCGTCTCGCCAGCCGTTGTAGTGCCTTGCCTCTTCAGGTTACGTGCCAAGGGTTACGGAGTCGCCAAGGTAAGACCGTTTATTCCGTCCTCTGAATATTCACTTATCGCGAGATTTCATCTCTCATTTAGAAAAATGGGTCGTAAGTCTCTTCTAAATTTAATTTCGCCCGACTTCTGTACACAGGATAATGAAATATATTTATAATAGATCTAACTTTTTAAGCGGATAATAAGTAGCAAGATTAACCTCATAAGATATTCGCTTAAGAATAATTAAAATCGACACCACCGTCCAAAAATATTTATTAATATGCAGTTTTATTTTTTTTATAATTTTTCTGATATATATATATATTTTTCTATCATATTTCTCTCTCGTCTCCTTTTTTCTCATCTTTTTATTATACTTTTTTCTCTTTGTGTTTGCAATTATAATTTTATTCGCAATTTTACTTATGCAATTAATAAATTATGTAAACGAAACTAAAAAGAGCAAAGCTTTACAAACTTTCAACAAAGAGAAACGAATAAATTACACGGTGCAAATGGTGATTATTACAAATGTTGCTAAATTAATATTTAATTGTAATTGCCAGAGTAATTGATTACATCGCGGCTCATATATTTTATATTAATTGAATGTCCTGGCAAAGCGAATAACAGCGTGGGTATGCAGCCGCTATGTTTGACGCGCTCAACATTAGCGCATTAGATGAGTTTCCATGTTAATGAACGCAACGCGCGCGAGAGTAATTAAATTTCTTTCGTCTTGTTATGCAGCAACACGATAATCGCGCGATAACGGTTTCGCGGGAATGGAATATCATTCTCGTGAAATCTAATTTATACATCGTACGATGTTTTGTGGATGCATCGCTGAAATTCTTTATTGTACGAATCGGGAATCGGCCAAAATTCAGGCAGGTACCTTCGAACATGCAGCCGCGCACGCGATTTTCCTCCCAATTTAATTATATGGCCGCGCTAGAAGATTGCATCGGGGAAATTTGCAAAAGTTCGCAATGCGGCAGCGTAAGGATCCGATATGATACAAAAGAGTCTCGGGAGTTGCAGTGGAACAAAGACGAAACGGAAGAAGAAACGTACCGGACTTAAATAATTCAGTTTAGGAAATGGAGTGGAAGTTGCTTGAAGAGTACAAAGACCATTGCAGTGAATGTGATATTCATGAGTCGAAAAAGATCCTAGACAATACTTCTTCATTTGGCGGAATGTAATGCAACGAGGCCGGAAGCGAGAGACGTCCCAACGTGATCCACGCCAGGCCCTTGATATTCGTCGGTTGCGAGATATATCAAGGATTCTTATCGCGTCGCGGTGGAAAATTTTACGACGAGACATTGACCGATCGTCGACGTAAGAGCTCTACGGGTACCTACAAGAGTATTCGTAAGCACTCACGAATGCAAGCTCATGACGAGCTGAAGGAAACTCGGAACGCTGACCTCCTCGGCTGATCTTGACGTAGTGATCGTGTGCCGCGATCTATTAGACGTCTTCCTTCCTTCGTTCTCTCTCGTTCTTTTTATAGTCCGACTCCGAGAATCACGATAGTCGGCAGACTTAAATCCCGAACGAGCTATCGTGACACCGATAACGCTGCTCTGACACCATAAGGATCGTGCTCGAGTATCGTCGACTACTCTCAATAGCACCTCATCTGGTTTTCTTTTACTTTCTTTCTCTTTTCCCTCCGATCAGAGCTTTTATTTCTTGAGAGAAATGATTTCTCATTAAATATTTTTATAACAAATAGTTTGAAGTAGTTTTTAAAAAGTTTTTTTTTATGGATTATTTTCAACGATATCTTAAATCAAACGAAAGCTTTTTCATTTGTAATGTTTAATGGACAAACAAATCATTTTCACATTTTAATTAAAACATGAATACTGGAAATACATAAAAATTAAGTATCTCTCTTTTCTCTATTATTTTACGGAATCACAAAATATGCATTAAATCGTTTCAAACACAATACAAAATAAATATGCAAAATTTCATATTTGTTTCGTTTATTAATGAAATGATACAATACCATTAAATGCATCTCTGAAATTATATCATTATAAATAAATAAAAAAAAGTTGTATTCATTCTAACGAATATAAGTTCAAAAGGATTGATTTTTTTCCTTTTTATAACTTTGGCATCTCTCGTTTTAAAAAATTCGAAAAAGATTCCTTTTAGTTTATCCATGGATTCATGTAATTTTTTAATTTATTTGAACTCGCTGAAAATCTGCTCGTTTCATATGTATAGCAATAAAAAATTTTCATTAACGAATATATAAATCCTATCAAAGAATGATTATGTAAAATTGTTTTATATGATTTTTTTCTTTTCGTTTCCTTAACTGCTTCGTACAAGAAATATTTTTTGCGCGATATCTGCGCGCATGTATGTTATCTAGAAATTTGTAACTGTATGTCGCGATAGATCAAAATACTAAGCTGAATATACATTATACATTTGCATATTGCCTACAATAACTATGACGATAAATAGTTAATGCATATTTACAACTCCAGCTTTATATCATTGCACATTGATATTATCAAACGATATATTCGATATTGGAATCTGTAATGTTAACTTTTTTATTCATAAACACGATTATTACATATCGATGAGGAATATGATTTGCATATACTATGTATATATGTTGCTACGTATGATATATGTACTGTCACTTATACAGAAAATCCTGAAGTAACATTTTGATTTTCGTGGAATTAATGATTTTGCAATGTATTTCTAGGGGATCCCGACGCTAATTATTGCGATTTCCGGAATTGACGATGCGGCATCGGTGGCAGTTTACGGTATTATAAAGAGTATCATGTTTTCCCACGACGCGCTATGGTACCAAATTCTTCAGGGGCCCATCGCTGTTATCGGTGGTCTGGGATTCGGTATCATGTGGGGCTGGTTGGCCAAATACGTGCCAGAAAAAGGCGATGTAAGTACTTTCCCGCTGTTTGGTAAACTAAACTGGGCGTTAGAAATTACGATTCTGAACTACATTTTCGCATTCTATCGAATATGCGAGTTGTATCGAAAAATATATGAATAAATTTACAAGAAAGAAATATTACTTTTCTTATCTCTCTCATACTTGAATAGATGTCATACGACGCGAAGTTCACACGATGTGCGCAGATGTGTTTTGAACTTCCTCTTTAAGAGAATAGCTTTCATTCATAAGTTATGTCAGCCGGCGTTCGGAAAAACGTGGTTTCGAGAAGAAGCGACATAAAGTGCGGGATATATGTAACCCAGCAACTGTATATATCGCCATTTTCGAAGTTTCCCATCTTTCGATTCTTGAAACACACGCGAAAGATATGAAACAACCGCTTAAATAATAATATCGCGCCAAAGTTTTCGAACAAGAGAGGATGCCAATTAAATTATTTTTATTCACGTAAATATAATTTGCATGAAATTAACACAGTTTGCATTATTTCCTTCGCTGCATACGGGTCGTCGGATGATATGAAATCGACTATACCGAATCGGAATACAAGAATAACAAGGGTACGAGCGAAAATAGGGTCAACTAGCGGGGTGTCGTTCACCCCGCATCGCATCGCACGATGAATCTCCCCGCAGTAGATTCCGCTGCACACCGCGAAAGCACTCGTGAGGATAGAGCACATGCGCAAATCCGAATAAATCTACTATCGCCGGATAAATCCACTTACAACAGCTACCGTTTTGCTGCGAAAATCCTGTAAACACTTTATGAATTGCGTACAATCAGATTGCCACATCCGCAAACCGTCGAGTATCGTAAACGTACTTTTGTCGCCGCATAAACGCTCATATTTTCTCGATGAAATCTCCGAATGAATTTAAACACATTTGCCAATTATTAGCCATTTCGTCAAATAACTCTAAAAAGCTTTACAAAAGAGAAATAGGACATCTTTCAGATATATCTTTATTGTATACTTTTTCCTTTTAATACGTACGGCATTTACTTTTCTTATATTCTCGAAGTTATCGGAGACTTTCATCTATCGAGAAATGCGCTTTTATATCTTATGTAAAAATCGAGGATAACCAGGGAATTTATAGTTAACGTAGGCGTCTTGCAAAAATAGATCCGCCCTCGTTTGCGCGAAGGATACTCAAAATAGACAATTTAGATTTTTTTTTATCTAGAAGATAAACAGATAACGTATCTTTTCGGAAATATGCATCTGATGATATAATTAAATGAAAAACTTTTTAATAATATTTATTCAATTCTTTATTTAGATAATTTTATTTGAACGAGATACTATTATAAGATTTCGCGGTGATACTGCACCGTTTCCTTCATCGATCGCGAAAGTGAATTTGAAATCTAATGCAATTTGACCCAAGATCTGCGAAGATAATTTAGATGAATTAAATGTTTGAGGGCAAATGCTTTCGAAAGAGACGACGTAGGAGTGGTTACCACATCGGCACCCTCGTCGTATCTGAAGTATCATTCATGTAAGGATTAACGCCGTGGCACTGCGGCGATAGTTGCAGTATTCTTAGCTTGCTGCAACCTGATTTAACGGTTTCGGATAAACTTAAACTACAGTGTAGAGTCAAGACAATGTGTTTAAAATTGCTACTTTCTTCATAAATCCTATTTATATCCTATTGTCAGTCGCTAAGTTTGTATTACTTCGTAGGCTATATATTTTCGTCCTCCTCTTGATATTTATAGCATACAGGATCGTCTTGCTTGGAATATATACGAAAAATTTATTTTTATAATTTATATATCTTATTTTAGTGAGCTTTTCTTGTGAAAGGATTTTACTACAAGCGAAACGTTTTAATGATAATTGAATAATGAGAATGTGCTATTATAGGCGAGCTTAAACCCCCCGATATTACTCAAATGCATCGTTTACCGTATCAAGCGTATATATCGACCGTGTATATCAAGATGAGAGAGGCGCTTATATTTGGAAACTTATCTTTCATAATGAGATCAATAAATCACTTCGTAATCATGATACGGCGCTTCCTGTCGGATCCTAACACTTCGTTTATGTGCTAATGTTGCAGCCGTTCATGGTGCCTCTTAGAGTGCTGATGTTACTCGGAGGAGGGTTGTTGGCGGTTTTCGGCAGCGAGGCAATCGAGCTCGGGGGTGCTGGGCCGCTTGCGGTCGTAGCTGCAGCTTTCGTCAGCTGCTACTTTTGGCAACAACAAGGTTGGGAAGTGGACGACGTAAGTACAAATTTATAAGCAAGCTTTGAAAAATTTATAAGTCCTCCATCTAATATTTCTCTGATGTTTGAGTAAATCCCTCTGATGTTTGATAAAAGATTTATACGTCCTTTGCTCAAACTTTCTCCCTATTCAAACATCGGATATTAAATAGAGAATTTGTGAATTTCTCATGACTTACAATATACTTGAAATGCATTATACATGCGTTGTTAATCTAGTCGCGGGTAATTATAAGGTTTTAAATTATTTTCGAACGATCGAAGAGAGATAATAGATACTCGACAAGCTGAATTAATCCAAAAGATATTGCGTGTAAAGCATCGAGATACTTTCATCGACATTTCAAAATTTCTATAAAAATACAAAAATACAAAACACTAAATATTTAATCTGTCGGCGGAAGGAACAGGTATCGGTGACGGGAGGCGCCGGCGGCGTTTCACTCTCCTGCCCCAATAACTTGAATCTCGTGAAATATTCAGGCCGACGTATCGTCGCTATCCGGGCGGGGGTGCGGATTGGAAGTCAACTGGCTCGTTCCTATTTCCGCATCTCGCGTCGCATTCCCGCTGTCGACGACGGCGGTGGCGGCGACACGTTCTTTCGCACGCGCGTTTCGTGACGTGACTGTAACCAGCACATCTGTCGATATTACACCCCCCTCTGCATGTGATATGCGCGTCGTATGTCATGGAGCCTGTCGGCATAATATATTCCAGTCGGATTAATTACTGCGCAACAATCGCACGATGATGCGACGACGGCAATGCCTTTTGTCTTAAATAATCATGAATGATGTAATTTATTCCGAGTTTAACCACTATTTTCCGCGTGTATGTAAGCACGATATTACACGACATTAAATCTCATCAGATATAATATCGTAGAATTAAATGGAACTAAACGTGCATATATAATTGGATTAGAATGCAAATATACTTTCACACGTACGTATATGTACATAAATATATATATGTAAAATTAGATATGATGATATATAATATAGTTTGAATACAATCTATTATTTTCTCTAAAATATTTGACATACATTTTTATATATACATATTTTTTTTAATGTTCAATGTTATCTATTTCATCTTAAGAAGAGCTACATTGAGGAAATGTATATTGAAGAATACGTTATCATTTTCTTGTATCTGCGAGACTACCGCGTACCATTATCAGGAAATTGCATGGAAATAAATTAAATAAATCAATATCGTCGAGATTTCCTACGCACCGCGAGCGCATGTAAACAATAGAGGTAAATACGAGCCTGCACACACCGCGTGAACTCTGGATATTCTGCATTTCCATGCAACGCTGGAAGATTTCCATATCCCGATATCGAGCGCATGGACAATGCGATGCGATATCATCGCCGAATACCGAATCGGTTATCCTTTAAAGGAAATTCAGTGGAAAATCATTATTTTGGAAATCATTTTCTGTTGGAAAAGTCGCGACATTTTAACGTTTTACATTGTATATGCCGGCAAATACACACAAATTTCCACTGTTGTTGTCTTTCTTATATTTTTAATTATTGAATATTACTTTCGAAAGTAAAAAAAATTTCCCTGCTTACCACGTCTATTATATATCTTATCAGAATTGTATGTTTGTTTAACATTGCAGAATCCAGTAGCTACATCTTTCGAGATCTTCTGGATGATATTTGAGCCGATCCTGTTTGGTGTTACCGGTGCGCAGATCACGATCAGTGAACTGGAAGGGAAGATCGTCTATCTTAGCTTAGGCTGTTTGGTTGCTGGCATCGTTATTCGGATCGGAGCAACGATGGTGTGTGGAATCGGTTCCAACCTCAATCTCAAGGAGAAAGTGTTCATCTCTCTATCATTGATGGTCAAGGCGACCGTACAAGCGGCCCTGGGTCCTGTCACCCTCGACGAGGTCAACAAAGGTAATCAACGTGAGGTCGAATATGCCGAGATGATACTGATGTTGTGCGTCCTCTCGGTGCTTTTGACCGCACCGGCGGGTGCTATCATCATCACGCTCTCGGGACCAAAGCTCTTGACGAAGACTTCCACGCCGATCGCTCTACCGGAAGCTTGGAAATCGCGCAGGCCATCGATGCGTGACATATCGATTATCAACGAGGACCCGGATCTCGAGGAGACCGCAAACGAGAGAAAACCCTGATGACCTCGTTTAAATCACGTTTAAAGTCAATTTAATAAAGAGTCCATCTTTGTTTCCCAAAAGTGCCTGAAAATGTCTACTTTGATTATTCAAAGTATCACTTAAAAATCATAAACTATATTTATATACTATTATTGGCGAGATATTAATTATTATCCAGACGAAGTTTAATAATAACTGAAAATGAAATAATTATAGTGATATCGCAGTGATATTGTAGAATTGTCTGGAGTTATTTAAATAAATTTTCAATTTTATTCAATTTAATGCTCATCGATATTCTTGTCAGATTAATCATAGCTCTAGCATAAATGCAATCATTCTTTATACAAAACGAGAAGACGATCGTGGAAAACCTTGTATATTTATACTATGCTATAAAGAAAGATGTGTTTATTTAAAGATTTTATGGCTCTAGGGGATTTCGAAATTCATACGTCCATAAAATTCATACTAGAAATTATTATATATGTATATATTTTTATATAATAATGTTTATATATTATTTTTTTTCCTAACTATACTTTGCGCACGAAATTTATAAGCAAGATATTATAAAACATCTTTTATTATATGTA